>NW_012115154.1:16571945-16613838 GCF_000951035.1 Colobus angolensis palliatus | reverse complement strand
TGTTGGCTGGGCTTGTCTTGAACTCCTGAACTCAGGTAATCTGCCCACCTTGGCCTCCCAAAATGCTGGGACTACAGGCATGAGCCACCATGCCTGGCCTAACCATTACTTTCAATGGCAAAAGTCGCAATCACTTTTGCACCAACCTAATAGAAAATTGTTCCCTGAGAACAATACTTTTTTTCCTAAAAAATGTACTTTTAATCACAAATGTGTTATACAGGTAATCATAATTTTCTTATATTTCACATTTAAAAAAGAAACTAAATCCAATTTTCATGTATTCTGAAAATGTTAAAATGCTAAATAAGTGTAGAAAACAGAAAGAGGGAATGTCTTATAAAAACATATCCAAGTTGCATTTTTAAATTGTTCTTCCTATTTTTTGAGATAAGATACGCTCGCTTGATACTCAGAGTTCAGGTTCTGCTCCGGTCCTCAGGGACCCCAAGGTCAGAGCACGACTGTAAAAGGATGAAGGAGTCTCCATGTATAAATTCACAATGCAGAGGGTGACACTGGCACTCAGGGGGTGTGCCAAGTGCCAAGGCTGTCAAACTCCAACCGAAAGGGCTGGTTGATAGGGAAAGGGGGACATTGAAGACCGAGGGGAGGGAATTACTTAATGGGCAAGAACAACAGAGATTCCAAAGCCCAGCAGATTTCAAAGCACTTTCCTACAGGGGTTGCTAAGCCTGCTAAGTACTATTTACATCAAATGTCACACCAAGTAGAAAAAACATCAGCCAGAACAAATAAAAATACCGAAGTTTAGAACAGATGAGAATTAGTTAGAAATGGAAAGACAAAGAACAATCCAACCCAAAGTCAGGATCCCTCTTAGAGCTGCCCTCTCTGCCCCACAGTTGTCCAGTTTCTCTTTAAATATCTAGTGACGGTTGGGCACGGTGGCTCACGCCTGTAATTCCAACACTCTGGGAGGCTGAGGTGGGCAAATCACGAGGTCAGGGGTTTAAGACCAGCCTGGCCAACATAGTGAAACCCCATCTCTATTAAAAATACAAAAAATGAGCCGGGCATGGTGGCAGGCATCTGTAGTCCCAGCTACTCAAGAGGCTGAGGCAGGAGAATTGCTTGAACCTGGGAGGCAGAGGTTGCAGTGAGCTGAGATTACGCCACTGCACTCCAGCCTGGGTGACAGAGCAAGGCTCTGTCTCAAAAAAACAAAACAAAACAACAACAACAAAAAACTAGTGACAGCACTCCGTATTTGTCCAGATGCTGTGAGTTACAGGGTTCTAGCCCTGGGCTCCCATCATTCTCCTTACCTCGAATGGGAATCTGCCCCCCAGGACCCAGCAGTTCTAACTTAGCACACTCAAAAGCACACACGTGCCCTTCTCCTCCACGTGAGCCCCACGGACAGTTAAAGATGGCTCCCCGCCTCCCTAAGTCCCCTCTCCTTCAGGCCAAAGGTCCCAATTCCTGCTGCTGTTCTGAGTGGCCCTCCACTGGCCATACTCTGGCTTGGTAATGTCCACCTCACCATGTGGCCCTCCTAACTGATAACATTTGAAGACTTTCCAGCCTTGGCTCTACCACGTGGGGACTGTGCTGTGGCCCTAAAGTCACCCAGCTCATGGCTAAATCGCGGCATGGAACTGTGCTGCCCTCTTAGGTCTCCTTTATTTTGAATTTGTGTAATTGATTTTTTTGAACCTAAATGTATAAGTTTATATTTAACCTTCATACTTTCATCTTATTGGTTTTGACTTAGATTTATAGCCACTTAAAAAAATGATAACTTACATTTAATTATAATTCTCCAATTATCAAAGTGCTTTCACATATACTGCTAATATGCATTTTGATCCCCTTATTTACCATCCGGCCATGCCTCCTCACCTTCTATCATCGGCAAATTAGATGAGCAGGAATGACGACAGTTGTCACTGATAGACCTATTGAATGAATGGCAAGGAACAAAAGGCCCAGCCCTGTGAAATGCCTCCCTAGAGTCACACCACATTCCAAGCAAGGGGGCAGAGAGCAGGCAACTACAGGTCTGCCTGTGTGAAAAAGATCCTTGTAGAGAATAAAATGTGCAACAAAGAAAAATAAAACAGCATGAGGGAATAGGAAATGATGGGGCAAGGTGCTTTCACAGAGGGGGTGACTGGAGAAGGACTCTGAGCAGGGACTGGAGTGAATGGGGGAGCACACAGTGTACCCCAGAGACCGGACACACATGAATTCATCAATCGATTGACTTCCTGCAGTTCCAAAGATAATTTCAGGCAATCAATTTTTTGACTTGGTTTAGCTCTCCTTATTATCAACTGAGTCAGAATTTGCTTCTGCGCCACAAACACTGATTGAACACCTAATACAATGCTTGAGGCTGAATAAACACCTAAATAAATATCTGTGGAAAAAGTGAAAAAATATGCTATGACAGATTGAGTCAAAGGCTCTGCTAAAATCAAGAAATGCTGTGTGAAGACCATCTGACAAGGCTTCCTAACGTTTGCCCTGGACAATGCTCTCACCCAAGGCACTCCTAGGGATATCATTAGATTGTGATCAATTGGCTATAGCCCAGTTATGGGAGCCCTCAGGCTATGTGTAGTTGCTGGCATATATGCTACAACTCCAGGCTGATCAGAACACAACACTGAGTTACGAATCTCTAATCTCAAGTCGTTCCCATTTCACTAGTTTCAGAACCTACATATAAAAAAGACATATGGTTCATGTGGGATGGCTTGATTCTGGGGAACTCATGTTGGATTATGCAAATCACACGATTCTCCTCTAAATTCTCACATATCACCTACTTAGTAATCTAGTCCAGAATTTTGTCAGTCATCATTTTGCCAGTCTATGCCTTTTTTGGAAACTACTTTTTTTTTTTTGAGACGGAGTCTTGCTCTGTTACCCAGGCTGGAGTGCAGTGGTGCGATCTCGGCTCACTGCGGGCTCCGCCTCCCGGGTTCACGCCATTCTCCTGCCTCAGCCTCCTGAGTAGCTGGGACTACAGGCGCCCACCACCATGCCTGGCTACTTTTTTTTTTTTGTATTTTTAGTAGAGACGGGGTTTCACCGCGTTAGCCAGGATGGTCTTGATCTCCTGACCTTGTGATCTGCCCACTTCAGCCTCCCAAAGTGCTGGGATTACAGGCGTGAGTCACCATGCCCAGCTGAAACTACTTTTTAAAATGAGTATTTCTGAAAGTTGACATTTTGTTGTCTCCATTTTTCAGCACCTCTCCAGATTGACCAAGTCTCCTGACAATTATTGGTCAATCACATCTACAAATGCTTGTAGCATTCTGAGGTGTGACCTGTCTGAACCTTGGAGAATACATTTCTGCAATTAATTACTGATTAATGGAGCAACTACAGAAAATATTCAAATAGTTCAAAGAAAGGAAGGTGAATGAGGGAAAGGATAGAAAGATGAATATGACCCAGTCCTGTACTGAAGATGAACAGACTGGACATCGAAACATAAATGAAATACATTGACAAATGCTGAAATGAACTAGAGTCTGAGAAGCACTGTAATGTGGGCTGGTATCAAGGCTTAGTGGGCACTGGGACAGGGGCCACTTTTGCCTGGTAAAATAAGGTCACTGAGCATTGGAGGACAAATAGAGTTTGTGGTGTGTTGTGGGACATGTCACAAATGCCCCATGGCTATAAGATAAAAGTGCTCTGCTGGAAGACTGGCTCAGGTAGTGGTTAGGAAACTGGGGACAGAGTGGAGGGCCAAGCTAAATAGCGGGGACCTCAGACACTTCACTGGATAAACCCAGCGGTTAAGTCCCTACAGGTTCTCAAGCAGGGAGTGCTGTGGCCTGCAAGGGAACTTTCCCTTTGTGGAGTATTAATTGAAGATGATTAATGCTTCAATTAATACCCCACCAATGGGTGGGGCTGGAGCCTGGAGGCTCTCTGCTTCTCACCTTTTCCAGACAAAGTTTTCTTCTGCCGTTTGAGAAGCCTTTCTTGTTGGAAGGTAATTTCCCATTGTAAAGAAACTCTGGCTGGTGTCCTCTAAGCACATTTACTTTGGAGAGGTTTAGGATTAGCATTTTCACTGAAATAGTTTTTGTTTCTAAAAGGGCTTACTTTAAGTGGTTAAAACCTCCCCTTTCCCTCGAGCCATTGCACAATATTGATCACAGTATTTGTTCATTTAGCAGACCTTGTCTTCGTGTGGCCACAATGAAGGTCAGTGGTGAGCTTTAATGTAGTCCCTGTCCAAATGATCATCAATTTCAAAGGAATAAGAGATAAAAATTGAGCTACCAATATTAAAAAACAAATTTTGACTATGATTATTTGTAAAAGCAGTGCAATCATGGAAGGCCTTGTGCGTGTACGCACAGATATACGAAGATTTTAGAACGAAAAGTGGATGATAATGGAGGCTGTTCCCAAAACCCTCTGAAGTTACAAAGCCGTGCCTTAACAAGAAGTAATCAGAAAGAACACTTACAGGATACATTAGAATAAGAAAATATTAAATATTAAGGCATTTTTTTAAAAGTTGAGAAGTGTTGGCTTTCACGCTAGCCTCTCCCTTTCCAATCGATACCTTGGACTATACAGAAATAAATTCGAGGCCAGTTTTCAGGAATACAGATTTTAAAATGATGAAAGTGGCAGAATGCTCATCATTTCTGACTTTTGATTGAGGACAAAAATGTCACATTTGTATTATCCTGTTGGAAGCCTGGTGGCGAGTGTTTTGCAGACATGCTAAACCACTGCAGCAGAGAGCTGAAGGACCACTGGGAAGGCCTCTCCATGGGAGACCCTTCTCGCCATGTAGATAGCTCTGGGCTTGGTTGATTCTGACAAGAAGAAATTAAAGACATAAAACACTCTTCCCTTTCAGATGTGTTGGCTAAGCCCCCTGCTCCATCAATTCTCTGCTCTCCTCTCAGCTCCACAGGGCACAACACAAACCTCTGGAAGAGATTCCCTTTTCTGGGGGTCACGAGCCACTCTACCTTCTTTCCATGCATCTCACCTTCTCGCTAAATTAGAGATTGGGTCAAATGTAGAGTATGGTTTTTGGGGAGTCAGTGCTTATTCGGAGTGTATAAAGGTTTAACATAATTCCAACGCATTTTGCCTAAAGGGTTATAGACCCTTTCACTAGTGAGAGAACATCAAGGCCACACTAATTTACTTAAAATTTATCTTGAACTCAGACATCTGGGAATGTGAAAGTTAGAACATTTCTATACTACTAAGGTAGTATAGAAAGACCATGAGCTTAGGGGTCAGGCCAATCTGACTTCTGCTCCCCACCTTAGAAGCTGAGTGATATTGGGCTAGTAACTTCATCTTTCTGAAGCCTCCGTTTTCCGATCTGTAAAATGGGTATAATGATAGGTAACTCCTAAGAATGCAGTGAAAATTGATGGGGACAATATGGATACTTAATAGTTAATTAGTATGGTTATTATCAAACAATAGACTTTTGAGTAATGGTTGCTATTATTGGTTCTATTACCTACTTTCAGCAGCCTTGAGATTTAAACAGCCAGCAACTACACAGAAAAGAAAGTCTTTTAACACACTATTATGGATTATAATTAAGTAGTATAGCTCAGCTACTGATTAAAAAAAAAAAAAGAAATCCTCTGAATCGATTAAATGTAGTGAACTTCCAAAGTGCACATTTCAAATGAGTAGGTGTGGGCTGGCAAGAGGCACAGTACCGCTGCAGTAGAAGCGGAAAGAGCATGAGGAATGAGCCTTTTCCAAGTTAGGCCTGTGGTAGTTTCAAATAATTTTATAATTCTCTGCTTCTGGAAAAAGTAAAGATGGGCCTGGAGAGGCAGTAATTACCCTTTCTGTTCTCTCTTAGTCTCTCTTATCCCATTAAACACAGCCTAGATCAGGTAGAGACGCCCCTCAATAAATACTATGAAAGAATCCACACTGCTTTCCTAATTGTTTGGCTTCTTAATCAAAACAAGAGCTTCCTTTCAATTGTTAATGATGCAAATCATTCGAGTATGTGGGAAGAAATGACACCGATTCAGAAAGCTGTGAACGTCTGAAGTGCTAATGGTGGTGATTAGGTATTCTGCAAAGAAAAAGTGAGAATCAATTGTATTCGCTACACACTGCCAGTGGGACTCAGTCCCTACGGGGAGATGAGCAAGTCCAGAACTGTCTGCCAAATGTGAGGGTGAAATATTAAAGCCACCTTCATGGATAACCAAACACTATGCCGAGTTCCGAAAGGGGAAAACCAAACAAGCAATTTGATGCTATTTTTACTCCTTGGGGAAAAAGGCAAACTGAACAGGACCGACTTTAACATAATGATTCAAGGAACCCATATGCTTTGTCTTCCCTCAGGATGTTAATTATTCTGTTTAAGGGCTAATTTGTTTTGCAGGAGTGTGAAAGCACGCTCCGTTTTGGTGACACTTTTCACACACTTTTGGGTGTGTGTGTCTACTTACGGAAAGCATTACCTACTAGTACTGTTATTGATCAGTATCATTATAACAACAACTAATTTGTTCTAAATTTAAAAGGAAGTCTCCTTCTTTAAACAAGTCTCAAAAATTTTATAGCATGCGAGAATATTAAGACGCTCCTAAAAAGTGTGGGATTTAACTGTTAACATTTAACAGTTCACACCATGTAAATCTCAGCTTTGCCTACACACCACACACACACACACTGCACGAAGCAGCACTCCACCAGATTCTCCTCATTTTCCTTTACTTGCTCCCCGCGCAGTGACCCTGTGGAGTAGACTTGATAGTGCTTCGAATGCAAACCCAAACGCTGTGATTTACTCCCAGGTTAATCCTGCTCCCCAAAGAACCCCCGATCTTGCAGAGACAAGCTCAAGCATCAGAAATCTTTTGACCGAAAGCACTGCTTGCAGAGGTGTTAAAATCCAGTTACAGTGCCCCGCTCATCACCCGGACGCTCTCTCCGCCGCCCCCCGCGCTCCCCGGGCAGGAGCAGCGCACCCTTGCAACCCTTGCACCTGGAGGCAGCTCCATGTGGGAGCCAGCCCGCGCGCAATACTTGCCTCTTCCCGCCAGCCTCGGTTCAGGTATGCCCCTCGCTTTGTGATGCAGGCGGCTTTCCCACTGGCTGGGTCAGACTTCAGAACCCCCGAGGACCGTCCTTTGTCGGCCGGCAGCCCGAGTCCCCGCCGGCTGCTTTGAGTCCACTGCTCTCGGGATCAAACCCCGCACCACTGAAAGGCAGGTGAGGGGAGGACGCAAAACCCGGAGTGGAGCGCTAGGCTGCGGCGGCGGATCTGACTGTACTGGGAGAGCCACACGAAAGTATCCAAGGAAAAGCCAATATCTGGACTGGAGTTTTAAAAAACATAATTGTACTTGCATCCTCCCACCCGTGGGCAGTACACACAGCACAGGAGTGAGTCTGTTTTGGTTTTTATTTTTTTTTCGGTGTTTGGACTTTGAGCCTCCTGGTGTATCTGGGTTAAGCACCTCTGATACTGTTGACCTACAAGGAGGGCTCTGAGAGCCTGGACTGTGGGGAAGAAACTTTTTTTACACTTCGTGTCTTACTTCCATGAAGACAGTGTCTATGCTTGTTGTGGATGGCATTAATAACGGGATTAGCTTGGAAAGGGTTACTGTGCTTGATGCTATAGGCAGAGAAAGAGACACAGAGACTGGGTCAATAGGGATTATTTCTGAATGGAACATCTGATGCTCTGGGATCTGGGAAAAAATATATAATGTTTTCTGATTTTCCTGTGGAGGTTCTAGTGCTGGGTGGCCTCCTTCAGTCTCAGAGCACAGGTTACCTCCTGTCTAATACTCAATTTCTGACGGTGGTTTTTTTCTTCTTCCCCCTCCCCTTTCTCTTCCCCTTCTCCTTCTCCTTGTTCTCTCACTTCCTCCTCTGCTCTTTTTCGAGAAGCCTTAAATCCCACACTTTTCAGGAGTATCTTAGTATTCTGGCATGCTATAAAATCAAGTATTTTTCTTTTTATCTTTATGTTGCTTCTCAAAGAAAGGGAAGATAGTAGTGACAGGAAAGAGCAGAAAATGTTTATTGAGGTCCAAACGGTAGCAGCTGAAGCCTTTAGCAAAATAAACCTTGCTCTGCCTCCTGGTCCATCAGCAGTAACTCACCTCCACCCCCCCTGCCCCACGCCCCACGCCCCACGCCCCAATTACTGGGCAATGTAAGAGATAGGAATTTGCAAAGGATAGTGGGTAAGAGGATAGGGATTGGGGATTGGGGGAGGGACGGTTTTGTCCATGGGAGAGAAAATTAGGAAGCTGTAATTTGACTTCCATAAAGTGCTCTGTCCTTCTGTCTTTTCCAAATGAAGGACAACAAGAAGGGCCTGTTTCATCTGGATTTTCTAATAGACATAGGTTCTGCAAAAAGGATCATGACGCACAGAATGACACAGTTCAAATCAGATTAGAGGTGTCAGAAACCAAAAAACTAAGTCACCATAGCCAGCCCTCACTCTAATAATTGTTTAAATACATCGTCTTTCTAAATGCTCAGATCAGCGTATTGTATGTCTCCATTTATATGACATACGACATTGTGGAAAAGACAAACTGTAGGCACAGAGATCAGTGGCTCTCGGGCTGGGAGGAGAGGATGAGGGGGACAACAAAGGGTGTAAGGGAAATCTGGGGGTAATGGATTGTTTTGTGTGTTGATTATGGTGGTGGCTACCTGAATATATTTGTCAAAACTCATATAACTCTACCTTTAAAAAGGTGGATTTTACCGTATGTAAATTTAAGAAACATTCTGTAGCCATAATAAAGATTAATCAAGTTTAAGGACATTTTAAAAGTCCCTGTGACCCATTGCTCCTTTATCTAAGAAGGTACAATAGGGAATGTGATTAAGGGCTTACTCACTGTGGAGAAACCACAGACATAAGCTTAGAATTTAACAGAGAAGTGTCCCGAAAGTCCAATGTGCAGCATATACTCTGCATGGCGCAGGGCCAAGAGCTGGCTAGAAATACATAAAAACCCATTCCTTTTTCACTCTCCACAGCCGTGAGAAGACATTTCTGTGCAGAGGTTAGAAGGAGCTGGTAGCAAAGCTTTAAAGCAGAGAGACTGGCAAGACGCAGATGAGAAAGGTCAGATCTTGGACAAAGTAGCAGGGGGAAATGCCTGCTGATTCTGAGAAGATCAAACAAAAAGAATGTGACTCAAATCAGTGGTTCCCAAACCTGGCTTCACATCGAAATCACCTGATTCCCACTAGATCCAGGGCTGTCAGGGAATCTGCCTGTGAAGGAGCTTCCCGGGTGATAGTTTTCAGCTGTCTAGGGCCAGCGCTTGTCCTAGGAGAGAAGGAAAGACCTACTGGCTCAGGGAGGAGGCTCCTTGTGGGCAGGCGGGTCAGGGCATCAGGATAAGATGGAGCTGCTTGCATGTGTAGGGTGAGGGCTTTCTTTGGGGGCTGTAGCGATGCCTCTCACAGACTCAGGGAGCAGAGAGGGAGAGGGAGCAGCAAGGGCTTCCCCAGCTTTAGTGGGGTGTCTGTGCTGCACCATTAGGGAGGAATGAGGGGAAATGCGAAGTGTCCCTGTGTTGATATCACTAGCACCTTACGCTGTGCCTGGCCACTGTGGCCAATCGATAAATATTTCTGGAATGAATGAATAAATGATTGCCACTCCATTAAGCCCCTTCCTACGTGTTGCCTAATTTTACTCTTACAGCTACCCCTGGGAGAGAGACTGTTACCCTTTGTAGCTGGGGCATCTTCAATGCTCAGAGATGTGAAGTAACCTACACATCGTTTCACAGTTAGCAAATGCAATGGATATTTTAGCAAAGAATGAGCAATGATAAGCCTGGCCTGGTAGGTTTCTTTCCACACTATTGGGATTCTGACAATGGACTTGAGTGTTTCATATCTGAAAACATATGAAAGTTTATTTCTTCATGAATGATTAAATTTTAAGGTCAAAACCAGTAAGTGTCAAATGTTTCATAAGGAATGCGTCTATTTTCGATATAGTTCTATGGCATTAAATTCTTTTTTTTTTTTTTTTGAGACAGTCTCGCTCTGGCTCTGTAGCCCAGGCTGGAGTGCAGTGGCGCGATCTCGGCTCACTGGAAGCTCCACCTCCCAAGTTCACGCCATTCTCCTGCCTCAGCCTCCCGAGTATCTGGGACCACAGGCGCCCGCCGTAAAAATACAATTTTTTGTATTTTTAGTAGAGACGGGGTTTCACCGTTAGCCAGGATGGTCGCGATCTCCTGACCTCGTGATCCACCGGTCTTGGTCTCCCAAAGTGCTGGGATTACAGGTGTGAGCCACGGTGCCCAGCCTACGGTATTAAATTCTTTAATAATGGTTCTAGACTGGGGGACAATGGGAAACTAGATGGCTTTGTTTTTGCCTCCACCAGTTGTTAAAATGACTACTTGTTCTGGAATGTATCTTTAGTTTTGGTTCTTTTTTTTTTTTCCTTTTTCATCATCCAAACAGGAAGTGTAGGTTAGATAGAAGCCAGTCAGTACTCACAGGCTCCCCACTGGAAATCTCTTTTTAAAAGCAAATGAAACTGTTTTTTTGTTTGTTAAAAAAAGACCATCACCACTGCTACTGATTCGTAAAAGATGACTCTGAGAAGCGTATCAACCTCGGTATATTTGCAGCCTCCCTCCTTTTTTCAACTATTTTTATTTCTCCTTCCATATTTCTCTAGATGAAATTAGATAAAACTATATCATTTCATTATATCACTATTATTATTAAATAAGGATTAGAATTAAGGTACTATCTTGCATAAAATTATATGTTTAGTCATTAAATTAAAACCCCAAATCTATGAAATAAGAACCAATCAAAGACAATTCTGACACTGGATTCAAATCCAGTATTAATATTCTGCAAGTTTTTGTAGAATGAATGAATAAATGAATCCAGTTCTGTAATGAGAGACAGTTATTTAAACCAAACATGGCTGGATATGTAGATATTAGGGCAGGAAGATAGACATAAATTCCTCTGGGCAAGGAAGGAAGGAGAATGAGGGAGGTGGGTGACCTTCCTCCTAAGCCTGTTAGTTTCAGCGGCTTCATGAAAGATAAGGGAATTTCAAGCTAGGAGAACTGAGCATTAATTTGTTCAAGTCATGAAAACACTGTAACATATTTAAACCTTGACAATACTATAGTTGAATGTATCAAAAAGACTAACGTTAAGTAAATAAAAATCTAGAAAGCTTAGTATATTGTCTCTAAATTCAAATGTGAGTCACTAGACGGAAATGAAGGGCCAATGAAATGTATTAGGAGGTGGCTTTCTCTGGCATTTCTTTTAGGAAGTGATTAGCTGGGGAACAGGCTGAAGATGGATACCAGCCTTCACATTTCAGTTCTTGTGGTTGCTGATGTCTGCCTAATCTTCCTTTTCTTGACATGTAATTATAAGCTAGGTGTATATCTGATACAGCAGTTGGTCTCACTCCTGCCTAGTGTCTGGGAGTCTCTCGTCTCTGCTAGGTGTGCTATTGGAGCTGTGTTCATCAATTGACGCGGAGCAGCAGATCCTGACGAAGTCGCCTCCCTGCTGGAGGTGTGGGCAGTGATTGGCAGCACTCAGCAGCAGCAGGAGACTCTCATGATGTGAAAACTCCCATCACAGTCTGCTGGATCCCTGCAATCACTCCTAGAGGCTGTGTGTTCTTTTCAAAGGCATGGCAGGCCTCGCTTTCATTGTCTTTTCCCTTTATGAGTTGAGGCATTAGAATGGAGACCCGCTGTGGGATTAGAGTGGGATGGCCTCTCTTTGCCTCTGACATCATCTTGAGCCACGGGAGCTCTTTCCTTCTTGGACTTTCCCATGGGGTTTGCTGAGTCTTGCTGCCGTGTTAATTATATTTTCCCTTGGTTGGCAGAATACAAATCAGCTTAGTCATGCTTCTATTTCCTCTAGACACAATGCAGCTGAGAGGGAATTTGGCTAAGCGCAGACACAAAGACCAGGCGCCTAGCTCCAGGCGCCTCATCTTCCCCATCTTTGAGTGGTTCCACTTCAAACATAAACGCAAGGACAAAGAGTCATTGGTAGGATCTGCAAACACTGCCCTCTAAAATTAGAGTCTTGATATCATGAAAGTAGGTTTCCCCTGGCTGTGTCTTTTCAGGAGGTCCCTTCTCTCCACTCTCCCAAAGCCTCCCCCAGCGACCGCTGGGGTTCCCCCAGGCAGGTCCTTGCATGGGCAGCCCTCCCCGCTGGTACAAAGCACTTGCTCATCTCTCTCTTCTTGGGTATCATGGCAGTGGCAGTGCTTCTGGGGCCTGGCAAAGGTGTGCAGGTCCCGGTGCTCCATGCTGGGGCAGGGTGCTTTCTGTGGTCACAGCTAAAGCCACTGGTGCAACCTGTGGTTCCTGCAGAACCAGATGGGGTTATTTCTCGTAGCTACAGAACTGTGGGTCCACCAGCATGCACTGGCTCTCTATGACCTGGAACAACCCCTTTTCCTAACTTTTCCGGTGTTTCTTACCAAGGTCCAGGGAGCCAGCCCCTGCTCCATTGTCTTGCCAAGTTATTATGTAGCAAATTTAGACTTTTGCTTGTAGCCTGCTTTCCAAAGACTTAATCACTACATGGTAGGCCACCCGATTGACTGTCACCAGGCTGCACCTAAAACCCATGCTGCCTTCAGCCCTGAGAGAGGACTGTGCTTCTCTTGCCTCTGTCCTCCCTGGAATGAATTCCTTCACAAGAGACCCTGGGATCCCTTGCGAAAACAGGCTCCTCGAACCCAAAACCTTCCTAGCCCCAGACACGCCTGAATTCCAGGTCACACACAACCCAGATCAAACTAGACTCTCTGTGATATAAGAATGATGATCACAGTCATGCTGCTGTCATTCATTAGGATGGGGATGTACAACATCTTCTGGAAGCCACTAGAACTGCTGTTGTGGGTCATTAGTGCCATTATGATGAAAATTATGCAAACTCTAGCAATCACTTGTCATGCTAAGGATAATTGAAAACTCTGTTTTCAAGAATGTCATGGGGAAAGTTCTGGAGCGGAAATCAGGATGTCCTTAGCCACCAACCAGTGACAGGAGTTGTGGAAGTCGGATTCTTTCTTGAGGCTCCAGTGTCCTCATTTGCAGAACATCCACCACCGGCGTTCCTTGCTGTACCTCAAGGCCTGGGAAGTCGGATAAACATACATTTTTGCACAGCACAGAAAAAGCCTCTCCAGGAGTTGAGACCTGACTTCGTGGCATGTCTTCTGACTACAGGGAATATTTCTCTGTTAGGGTCAATATTTTTATAACTGTCTCAATATGAATCCCTTTCCCAGTAGTCTGGTGAACTCAGTGACATTGTTGAACTGAATTTCTGGGATTCAGGTGGACTCCACCAATGTATCTGATACTGTGTGAGGTTTTCTGTCATTTTTGGTAGCCTTTCACAGTGACAGCATAAGGTTACCGCATGCCTTTCTATGCAAATTTCAGCAGCAGGAAAAGACACCAAAATGTTCCATAAAGTCCTCCCAGTCAATTCACTTAACCTAAAAAATGAGTTTTTGTTTTTTGTTTTTTCCTTTCCTGAGATGGAATCTGGTCTGTCATCCAGGCTGGAGTGCAGTGGCGAGATCTCGGCTCACTGTAACCTCTGCCTCCTGGGTTCAAGTGATTCTCCCACCTCAGCCTCCCAAGTAGCTGGGATTACAGGCATGTGCCACCATGCCTGGCTAATTTTTGTATTTTTAGTAGAGACAGGGTTTTGCCATGTTGGCCAGGCTGGTCTCGAACTCCTGACCTCAGGTGACCCGCCTACCTCAGCCTCCCAAATTGCTGGGATTACGGGCGTGAGCCACTGTGTTCAGCCTAAAAAAATGAGTGTTTTGATGTTTTTGTATAAACATCACTGTGATGGATATCTGTCTCCATACAGCTATGTTTGGAGGAGCAGGGCTGTTAAGAGTGGCAGGGGAGGAGTCCACTGAAATCTGAAAAAAATATTTGGGCAACATAGTGATAAAGGATATGCTATCATGTTTATTATAGCAGTGCTCACATTAGCAAGGATAATTTTACAAAGTTGCTCATAGGAAGTTCTGTGATCCTATTTTATACTTGATTTAGGCTCTGTTTCTTTTTTTGCAGATTTATAGTAAAACGATTACATTGACAAGCTGTTCTACATTCACCCTTCCCCTGTTTCTAGCGTGGAGCCCTGAAGCATCGTTCAAAAAAGGACAAACAGCCGGAGAGGCAGATAAATGGATGACCTGGTTTAATTTTAAATGACATGAATAATATTGCTTCTCTCTCTTCCCTTGCAGAACCTCTTTCCATGTCTGACTGATGATAATGTGTGAAATTTTTCTTACTTAGCAGGGAGAATTAGTTTGTTTTAGTATCCAGAACACAGCACTGTATTTTGCTACTAGCTAAGTCCAATTTTTAATATATTAGCATACATAAACATGGTGGGAATTCAGAAAGGCCACGCTCTGGGTCAAGATTTTTATAACATAAGCTGAGACCCAATTCATTTTTCTCAAAATGCTGCAGGCCCCTGCCCTTGCCAAGCCCGAGATCCTTTCTCTCTGAACTGCTCGTTCACAGTCAATCCTCTCTCTAACGATGAGCAAAGCATCACATCATATCCTATTATCCTAAGAATAAAATAGGAAGGTGGAACACACAGAAACCAGAATTTCATATCATAAGCAAATAAAGAATACATGGCTTTAATATACATCTATTCAATGCTCTACAATAGTTGTACAGTTTAAAAATAATTATAGTAATTACGATTTTTGCTCTGTTGAGCCAAATGTTTATAGGTTTTTTGTTGTTGTTGTTGTTTTTGTTTTTTGTCCTCTCAGTCTGTCATGATTTTACCAGGTAAAATGTAATCTTTTTGCACATATATTTTAAAACATAAAGGCCCTGGATTTGACAAAACGATGACAGCAATTTCTTTGGGCCCTCCATCACCTCATGAACCACCATCCAATGCTTCCTTGGTCTGGGAGGAAAGAAGAGAGAGCAGAGGGTGGTGCTGCATCTGGAATTGTGATCAAAATGGTGAAAGTTGCTCGTGAGGCAGGCAGGCAGCTCCATTTCCTCCCTCCTGCCCTCTCACACCACTTATCAAACGTGATCATGTGCAGGGCAGTGTGTGGTAGTTGTCAGGGGAATTCGTAGCTACTGGGGGTTTTAGACAAAGAGGAGGCCATTCTATCCATCCATTTCATCCATCTATTCCATCCGTCCACTTCATCTGTCCACTTCATCCGTCCACTCCATCCATCCAGTCCATCCATCCATCCACTCCATCTATCCATCCATTCCATCTTTCTGCTCCATATGTCCACTCCATCGATTCATTCCATCCATCCATTCTATTCATCCATTCCATCCATCCGTCCATTCTATCTGTCTACTCCATCGATCCATTGCATCCATCCATTCCATTCATCTGTCCACTCCATCCATCCATTCCATCTGTCCACTCCATGTGTCCACTCCATTCCTCCATTCCATCCATCCCTCCACTCCATCCATCCATTCCATCTGTCCACTCCATGTGTCCACTCCATTCCTCCATTCCATCCATCCCTCCACTCCATCCATCCATTCCATCTGTCCACTCCATGTGTCCACTCCATTCCTCCATTCCATCCATCCCTCCACTCCATCCATCCATTCCATCTGTCCATTCCATGTGTCCACTCCATCCCTCCATTCCATCCATCTATTTCATCCATTTGTGTCTCAATCTGTATTTGCTGGGTACCTTTGTGGGGCAGGCATGCTGCTGGCTGGGGTGGGTGGGGGCCTCAGTCAACAAACCCAACAGGCCAGGGGGTAGGGGCCTGCACTGGGGGAGCGATGGTGGCAGTGGGGAGCTCTGGGGCAGGCCCTGGCCCAGCGGGTGTGCATCAGGGAAAGCTTCGAGGGTGAAGAGATATCTTCTCACTTGAAGGATGAGTCAGAGTTGGTCAGGCATAAGGCTGGATGAAGAACGTCCCCGTCATTGAAATCAACATACTCAAGGGTTCAGATCTGTGATCCCAGCACTGACTGCCACTGTTGATATTTTTGACCCTTGGGACTATTGATCACAAAAAACCTACCAGGAGCCTCTCCTCAAGACCTTCCCCTTCCAATCCTTTCCAGGTCCCCTTGGTTGCTAATAGCACAGCACTGGCCTCATAACTCAAATCCTGGGGCCATCTTCGGCCTCTGTCCTGTGTTCCGATTATACTGTGACCCACAGCCAGCACATCTGTTCCTGCACTGTTCTCACAGCTTCCCCATCCTCCTAGAAGATTGTCCCCAGCCCGCCGCTGTTCCTGGTCCACAGGGGGCTGTCCGTGACTGTCAGAGGAATGAATGAAGAGTGAATGTGCCTGAGCCACCAGGGACATAACTTTCTGGTCTTAACTTCCTTCTAGGCATTTTCTTGAGCTTCTGATGCCTCTGGAGCGTTTCTTCCTCTTTTCCAATCTAGACCATATAAAAATGGAGTTTAACTTTTTAGCCAACTAGCAAATAACATAGCAATGGCCACTGGAAGCTGTCAGCAATTTTCAGAAACACTAGAGAATCCCCAAGGTCAGACAGAATCTGTGGTCCTGGGGAGCCTGCTGAGTGTCCTGGTCCAGGGGTCAGAGTCCGTTGCAGACTGGGAGGGGGCCAGCAGCCCCAGGAAGTAGCATGGAGAACACAGTGAGGGAGAAGTGCCTTGAATTCAATTCCCTGGGATGGTTTGGGTCTTTCTAGGGAGAATGACCCTGCGCTAGGTTCCTGGAGCACTTGAATAAACTCTCTGTGACCCAGCCCCGATTGAGGGTGGATGTGAGTTCTGTGAACCTCAGTGCTGGTTCCATAACCCAGGTCTTGAGAAAACACTCCCTACAAGTTCACGGCCCCAAGGCTTATTGAACACCAAGAGATGGAATCTACAAACAGACAACAACTGGGCCATATGCGACAACAGCACACTGACCCACAACCTACAGCAGACAACCTAGGAAGCTGGCCCCAGATGGTCAGGACTTAACCAATAAATGCCAGATTCCCTAATTTTGTCCCTGCGGCCAACTTTGGGCCAAGCAGAGGGAGCCAAATATAATCCCCTCACCAATCACACAGGATGCCTCCTGTGTCGGGCAGTCCTCCTCCAGTTTTCCTGGGTCAGCAAGCTCCTACCCCTGCACACCCCAGCCTTCCCCTTTCTCCACCTGAAAGCTTTCCCTCTCCCTGCTTGCCTCAGAGTCTCTGCCAGGCACAAGTGTTGGTGACTGACTCTCTTGCTACAGCAAGCTCTGAATAAATAGCCCCCGTGTGTTCTCATCTGGGTGGTCTTTATTTCCACACTTGTGCCTTACAGGTTTTCTCAGAGCCCCTGGAATAAGATGCTGATGGAAGTCAGGGTTCTGGGAGATATGCCATTCCTTCACAACTTTCCAAGGCCCTAACTACCTTTGTCAAAACAGAAACTAGTGTCCTCAGATGGACATTTTACCTGTAAACTTTGGATCAAGGTCAGAAGATCCATGTGGGTGGACCCACTGTGGAGATGATTAGGTCTCCACGAGAAGGCGAGGGAGGAGGCTGGGGGGGCAGGGCAGTGGGGGGATCTGTGATCCAGAGACCAGACTCTCTAATTCTGCTGCAATCCTTGAGTTTCCAGGCAATGGAAACTGATAGACTTTCAAAAGTAATGAATATAAAATATTCTATTCAAGTTAGGAGCAATTTGCAAGACAAAAGCAAACACAGTGAGTATCTATTATAATATCAGTTCTAGGAGACACATGTTCTCCCTTCAGGGTTTGGGGTTGTGGTAACACTTGTGACTCAGGTGTCTGGAATTTGAAGTTGGATGATATGTCTTTGTCACTATGTATATGAGGGTGTGATTTGACTGGTCACGGAACAGAGGAATAAGGAGGCAATTTACAACACGGTTTTACAAAACAAGGTGTGTTCAATATCACTTGATAGTAGTGTTCTCTGATGCCATGGTGGTAATAGAAACAAGTTCAGTGAGGGTGTTGGAGAGCGAGCATGCCAAGAGGAGGCTGCTGGCAAACAGCAAACCTCAGGAAGAAATCATCCAGCTCTTGAACTCAATTTTGAAATGTTAAAATAATTCTCCTTGGAAATCAGGGGGGCACATTCACGCAGGTGTCCACCAGGGTCGGTCATCTGAAGGCCAGTCTAGCTGCCTAAGGACCACTGCAGCTGCCCCTGGGAGGAGTGAGACCACCCTTCTCCGTGGGTTCATTCTTTTCAGTGGTAGGTATTTCACTCCTTTGTGTAATCTGCTACATGGTTGGGATGCAGCAGCATCCACAAGAAGCTGGATGCTGCCAGGATGAGAAAGCTACCGTGATCCCATCGCAAACCTGGCTCTTCCGGAGGGGAGCACGTGTGTGAGTGGAAGGAAGCTGCCTTGTTTACCTGGGTGTGAATACCGCAATTGTGGCCCACATCTGCCCTAAATCAACACAGTTGTGCAGATGTTCTTGATCCCACTTGCTCTGTTTATTTTCTTTCCTGAAAAGCTGCTTCCCCCTATTTCAAATCCTTCTAAGAAGAGAGTAGATTACGAATGCCGGTTAGTTTGGTCCAGAATCATGGGAGTGAGGGGTGAGATGGCAAGATGGAAGGGCAGATGGTTATGAAGAGAGACCCCAAAGGGATGAGGAGAATTACATATAGAAAACAATGTCTGTTTTATTGGAGAGGACAGATCATGGAAACCATACACAATGAAAAACCATCAGGATCCATAACTGAGAGGCCAGACTCTAAGATCCAGCTTCCCTCTGGATGATGGAAAAGATCCCCAGAGATGATCCTGAGTGCCAAGCTCTCCCAAAGCATCTCAAAGACAAGTTCAAAGTAATGGAATTAGTATAACATTTCTCATTGTTGGTTGTACATTACAATCACTCAGAGAACTTAAAAAACAAAACAAAACAAAACAAAAAAACAAAAAAAAACCTGTATGCATAGGTCCTTTGAAACAGGCTCTCTTGGGTGCACTTGGGTGTCTGCAGGTTTTTAAAAGTTCCCTACATGGCAGTAATTTGCAGTGAAGGCTGAGAGTCTCCAGGGTGGAGCAAGGCAACAGGTAAGTCCAAAAACAGAAGGAGGTACTGGAGGGCATTTCACCTGGGGCACGCTCAGTCAGTCAGTAGAAGTTTACTAGTGGATGCGTGGCTGCTTGGTAGAGCCGTCCATGAACCTCTCTGTTTCCCCTTCCATGCTGTGCTCCTTAGGGCTGGGGAAAGAAATAGCCTCCCTGCAGTTCTTGGCTGTGTGGAGGAGGGTAGATGCCTGAAAATAACTGGGGTGCTATGAAGTAGGAGAAAGAGGAGCTGGCTGCTGGGAAGGCACCCACCAGCTTTTGCTACGTGCTAGCAGATTGACTAATCATGAGGTTTCCCCAACTTGCTAGTTTAAAAAGTTCTATGTCTATATGTTGCTACCTAAAAATAAATCTATTGGTTTGGGGTCATGGTTGGGCTGGAGAGACAGACATATGGCAAATAGCGCCTTTGGCCATCTTCTGTGCAACTCTCTGAATTAGATGCTGAAATGGTTTTCCACTGGAACTGAGAGTAGCTCGCATGGACAAGGTTCTCCTTTATTTACTTCTGGAGATATTCTCCTAGGAGGGAAGAACGGCACCAGATGGTCTTTGTTAGTTGTGACTCACATCCTTAAGTTAGACAAACAAATGAAGTTAAAAACTAGGTGGGTTCTGGAATCTCAGATTAAATCTATACTTTTACATCTGACGGTCACGCAAGGATAGTTCTTTATCATCTACTCTTAGATGTTTTTCTTACACTGTTTTTCTTACAAAACTACTTTTATAAACAGGCACTGAGGCCGTAAAGGTGAAAAGATGCTTAAATTTGTATTTAAGGAGATCCTATACTACTGCTTTCAAAACTCTAGAATCTTATACAATAGAAAAGACAAAAATCTGTCCATTTATTTTACAAGAATGGCCTTGGTTGAGATCTGGTTTGCCATTGGTTAGCATATAGAATTTGCTATGTATGTTAAAAGCTGATTCTGTAAAACTGAGGTAATTAATCAATTTGACACAGATATTTTCAATGGTTTCAACACAACTCAAAAGTAAGTGTTGTGGACTTTTAACCTTCTTCTCTGCCTGATTAGAATTGGTATGGCTTCTCAACACTCTTAAATATTCTGCTTATAAATCAGTTCATTCATTCAACACATGTCCTCTGTATCTGACACTGTTATGGGTGCTGGGTATCTAGCATAGAACAAAACAGATGCAAATCCCTACTCTCTCTCTTTTTCTTTTTTTTTTTTTGAGACGGAGTCTTACTCTGTCACCCAAGCTGGGGTGCAGTGGCACGATCTCGGCTCACTGCAACCTCCGCCTTCCAGGTTCGAGTGATTCTTATGCCTCAGTCTCCTGGATAGTTGGGATTACAGGCACCCATCCACCAGGCTGGAGTGCAGTGGTGCAATTTCGGCTCACTGCGTCCTCCACCTCCTGGGTTCAAGTGATTCTCCTGCGTCAGCCTCCCGAGTAGCTGGGATTATAGGTGCACACCACCACACTCCACTAATTTTTTGTATTTTTAGTAGAGATGGGGTTTTGCCATGTTGGCCAGGCTGGTCTTGAACTCCTGACCTCAAATGATCCACTCGCCTTGGCCTCGTAAAGTGTTGAGATTACAGGCATGAGCCACTGCACCCAGCCTCAAATCCATACTCTCTTGAAATTACATTCTTGTGGGAGGAGAAGGGCCACAAACAATTTGGTGAAATGCATACAATGCTTTGAGAATATGAGTTATGGAGAAAAATAAATCAGGGAAGAGGGATAGGGCATCATGCAATGGGATTTGCAATTAAAAACAGTGGTCAAGGAAGGCCAGGAGAAGGTGATAGCTGAGTGAGGCAGTATGATGACTTTCCAGGGGATGCCCAGGCCCCTTTGCTCCTGCTCCCCTGCCACTTTGTGGGTTCTTGCCTATGTATGATACCTGGGACACATCACCTTCATTTGGAAGATTAAATGGGGCTTCAGAGGCCAGGTGTGGTGGCTCACACCTGTCATCCTAGCACTTTGGGAGGCCAAGGTGGGTGGATCACCTGAGGTCAGGAGTTCGAGACCAGCCTCACCAACATGGTGAAACACCGTCTTTACTAAAAATACAAAAAATTAGTGGAGTGTGGTGGTGTGCACCTATAATCCCAGCAACTCGGGAGGCTGACGCAGGAGAATCACTTGAACCCAGGAGGTGGAGGATGCAGTGAGCCGAGATTGTACCACTGCACTCCAGCCTGGGCAAAAGAGTGAAACTCTGTCTAAAAAAACAAAACAAAACAAAACAAAACAAAAAAAGGTGGGGCTTCAGAGACAAGTCTCACTCAGTTTGAGAAACAGGCAGGCTGAAAAGGTTGATCCATGGCAGCAGAGAGGGGAGTGCCTCTTCGCACCTTCTCACTCTTCATAGTTCCAGTGATTTATTTTACTGTCCTCTAATTTCTGACCCACAAATGTTAGTGTTTTCAAGAGTTCACAGTTATACAGCAGACACAGATGGTGACTATTAGATTTTAGTAAAGTGGATTGAAAACGATTCACATACAATTGAGGAATAGGCAAGCTGTCCAACAGAGTTAGATGTAATGGGATAATTCATCTATGGACAAAGAAGAGGAACTCAAGAAAAGGCCTCAAATGGCAGGAATTTAGTTCAATTTCTCTAACATTAACCAGACACTCTATATGGGTTCAGCAAAGTGAAAAGTAGGCACCGTGGGATAATGAGACAAACAATTAAAAAAAAAGCATACTACCTCTTAGAATCATGCACAAAATAGGTTTGTTAAAAAATAATGTAAGAAATCCATAATTGGGAAGCCATATGGCACAGAAGAAGGACCATGGAGTTTTAAGCCAGTCGGTTCTGGGTTTGGAACATGATTATGTCTCTCACTTGCTGGCTATGTGAACTTGAACTAGTTGTTTAACCTTGATTAACCTCGGTTTCTTCTCACGTATAATGGGGGTGATAGGACAGGATTGCCTGGAGAAGAGGTAACATAGGTAAAGCATCTAACGACAGCATCAGTTATTATGGTGATTATAACAATAGTGACGTATGTATTATTCTTTGTCAAATTAATGCCACTAGCAATTTGATTTATAAGACTCAGAGACAGCAGAGATCTGAATGATTTGGCACATTTTTGGGGGCAATTTCAGAAAGAGGACAAATTTCAACCTGGGCTTTGAAGGATGGATCGATTTTAGAAAAAGAGAACGATGAGGGCAAGAGTAGTAGTCCCTGAATAAAACTTAGAAGTGAGGAACAAATTTGAAAAAGAAAGAATAAACTACACTTATTTAGGCAAGAGCTTGGAGAACAGCTTGAATGGAGGTCTTTGAAGTAGGAAAGGAAAAATGAGGTTGGATAAACTGATGGAAAACCAGATTATGGATAGCTCAAAAGAATGTTAGATGTAAATATACTGCAGCGAAAAATTAACTCCTTGATCACAGACAAAACTATTAACTTTTTGATCCTAGATGTGCCCAAGTACAACTTCAAGAGAGGGCTATTTCTTTAGCATCCAGTTTTAGTTACATTAAAACCCACTTACAACAGGTATCCTAGAGAGGTTAGATATAAGCATAAACATGTTTACTCTAGAAGTATGTCTCTCTTTTATAGCAAAAACTTGGTAGGTAATGGCTGCCATGCTCTAGTGGGAGTATTTCTTATTATACTTGTTTCTCGAGTTTCCCTGAGAGTGGATGAGTGTGAAATGCCTAGCGTGGCAGAGGGAGTAGACATGTAGTTGGCATATGGTCACAAGGCTTAGGCTTTCTTTTTTGATGGTTCCTCCCAAATGTTAAGAATTTACAGTTCTTGGCTGGGTGCGGTGGCTCACGCCTGTAATACTAGCACTTTGGGAGGTCAAGGTGGGCGGGTCACCTGAGGTTAGGAGTTTGAGACCAGCCTGGCCAACAAGGTGAAACCCCGTTTCTACTAAAAATACAAAAAATTAGCCAGGCGCAGTGGTGTGCGCCTGTAATCCCAGCTACTCAGGGTGAGGGAGGGTGACTGGTGATGAGGCACGAGAATCTCTTGAACCTGGGAGGTGGAGGTGGCAGTGAGCTGAGATCATGCCACTGCACTCCACACTCCAGCCTGGGTGACAGAGCAAGAATCCGTCTCAGAAAAAAAAAAAAAAAAAAAAGAATTCATAGTTCTAAGAACCTCTGCTAGAATTCTTTTGCAGTTCATATATGATTACATATTTTTTCTTTCTTCTGTCTCTTTCCTCTCCCTCTCTTCTCTTACTCTAGAGTAATGTGTCTAGAATGAGACACTGCATTGAGGCAAGTTTATTCTCAGTATGTCAAGAAAACATTAAAAGATTATTTGCCTGACGATCGCATTGGACACATTTTGTAAAATACATGAATCCCTCCTACCTGGGATGTCAAGAGACTGCTCTTTCGCGGGGAGAATGGACTGATCTTTTGCATCAGCTCAGTGCTGCTTTGGGGAGCCATTTTGGATACAATATATGTTTTGCTTCCTTTAAATGGGAAATAACCATGGTCTGTCAACAAATAATCTTGTTCGATAAATATGACCCAGATGGTGTGCTAGGGTGCAAAACCTTCTTTTTCTGCTTTGGAAAAACTCAGCTTTGTCCCTCCATCCCTCCCTCTGCCACCAGCCTTGGTCCACCCCCAAGCCCAGCTCCCTTATGGCAACAATATAACCACGGAGGCTGAATCAGAGCCAAATCCTTTCCCTGCTGCCTTGAAGGTTTTTTTGTTCTGGATTTAGAATCCTACACTCTAAACACATTGGGTGGAATTCCTGATTTCCTTCTGCTAAGTCTTCTGCCTTCCTCACTGTACTCCACTGTTTGAAAAAACTTTCAACATCTCTCCACTGCCTACCAAATAAAAATGTAAATTCCTTAACCTGGTACTTCGTGGCTTCATGGTCTAATCCCACTACTCTCCTTCATGTGTATCATCTATAGCCACACTTGCTACTTGGGGCTATTTCTAGTATGTGCATCTGTTTCCTGGGTCTCTCTGGCCAGGTGCTCCTCTCATTATTAGAAGAAACCTCTCTTTACGCTGAAAGCGTATATATCACATGAACTGCCAATTTACCAGTCTCTACACTCATTGACAAATAGCCTGCATTGACAAGTAGTATCTTGGATCATTAAGTCTTCAGGAATGGTTTATAATGCAATCAAAAGCAGCACCTTTTAAGGAAGTTAAAACTATTTCTTCTTACTTTCCACTGGGTATTTAATTAATTTTTTTCATCTTTCTTAGTCTATATTGTGAGTATTTAATGAGAGTCAGCTTGTCTGTTTCACCTTTGTTGTCACCACAGGGTCTAGCACAGGTGCGGTGGAATAGTGGGAACCTAAAAATTCTTTGTTGGCTGGGTGTGGTGGCTTACACCTGTAATCCCAGCACTTTGGGAGGCTGAGTGGGCAGATCACCTGCGGTCAGGAGTTCAAGACCAGCCTGGCCAAAATGATGAAACCCCGTCTCTACTAAAAATACAAAAAGTAGCCAGGTGTGGTGGCATGTACCTATAATCCCACCTACTTGGGAGGCTGAGGCAGGAGAATCACTTGAACCCGGGAGGCAGAGGTTGCTGTGAGTGGAGATCAAGCCGCTGCACTCCAGCTTGGGTGACAGACGGAGACTCCATCTCAAAAAAAAAAAAAAATTATTTGTTAGGTCTCAGCTCTCCACCCTGGATCCACCACTACCTGCTGCTGCCCATAGTCCAGTGGCAAAGAGAAGAAGAAAGAAGGCAAACAAAAAATTCTACAGAGAATGAGACTGACCTATTCTGCAAGGTCTGACTGTAGCCTCCTAAACCCTAGTGATTGGTGACATGACCCAGGCAGGAAACTGTGTATCAGCCCTGGGAGGATAACACAGCCATCAGCAACTCGAATGCAGCCATATAGGACAAGAAAGCTTTGGGGCAGAAGTTGGGGAATGAAGGCAATGCGGTTCCCTTCTCCAGACGAAAAGGAAATGTGCTCATTGAAACATACAATCAAAGAATGCGTTCTACCTAGCAGAGGGGTCTGCAATCTTTTTGGTACCAGGGACCAGTCTTGTGGAAGACAGCTTTTCCATGGACAAGGGGAGTTGGGGATGGTTTTGGGATGATTCAAGCACATTACATTTAGTGCACTTTATTTCTATTGTTATTATTGCATTGTAGTATATAATGACATAACTATACAACTCACTATCATGTAGAATCAGGGGAAGCCCTGAGCTTGTTATCCTGCAACGAGATGGTCCCATCTGGGGGGTGATGGGAGATACTGACAGGTCATCTGGCATTTGATTCTCATAAGGAGTGTGTAACCTAGATCCCTCGCATGCACAGTTCACAGTAGGGTTTGCGCTCCTATGAGAATCTGGTGCGGCTGCCGATCTGACAGAAGGTGGAGCTCAGGTGGTAATGCCAGCCATGGGGAGCAGTTGTAAACACAGATGAAGTTTCATTTGCTTGCCTGCTGCTCACCTCCTGCTGTGTGGCCTGGTTCCTATCAGGCCATGGTAGGTGTCCATGGCCCTAGGTTGGGGACCCCTGACCTAGCAGACTGATTCAATTCACAAGGTTTTTAAGATGATGAAATAAACCTTGCAGATAGTGAAAAAACAAAGGGTTTTGCTATCTTAATAATTCGTATATTGAAAAATTATAAAAATGTCCCTCGAATTCACTTTTATGATAAAGATTTAGGATCACAATATGATGATCTTTTCTACGGGATTTTAGCCACAATCTGTTTTGCCAGAATAAAATAGATAAGAGTCTTCATGAAATATAAAGGGAAAAGTAGTTCTTAATTACAGAGTATATTTTCCAGGCATCATTGCTGTCTACCATATTATTAAATACAAAGTCAGCTCAATCAATATGCTTTCTTATCTATGTTAATAGCTGATTTATCAGTCACTCCACTCATGGACAAATGGCCTACATTGACAAAGAGTATCTTAGGTCATAAATTCTTCAGGAATAGCTTGTAATGCAATCAAAAGCAGTGCTTTATGGGGAAGTTGTTAAACTTTCAGGAGAAGAGGCTGTAATTCCTTTTCCAATGTTTTGATTACTGATAACTTTGAAAATGTAGGCCAGAATCGCTAAGGTGAGTTAACAGGAGAGCAGGTTTATTCCTTTGATCTGTCCTTTTCTGACCATCATTCTGTTGCAGAGAAAGACAGCCGTGTTCCTCTTTTCTCTCTGCCCTCTCATAATAAATCCCTCTTGTCACATGGAGATTGAAACTCAAGAGCCGGATGTAGAATCCTGATGAGTTTGTAGCTCCTAATGGAGGGAAATATGTAATTACCCATTCGGACCACGAAACTCATTTGCAAAGGTTAACAGTGTTCCTACAATTTACATGCCATGCCACCTGCTTTGTTAAAAGCATGCCTAATTTGAATGCTTTTGGGTAGGTGGGACTATCCAGGGTCCTAACTGTCCAAACACCTAGTGAGAAACACCAAAACCAGTTTAGGAAGTTTCCGGTCCTTTGGGATTCACTGAACAATCAATCTGACTCATACCTCGCTTGCTTTTTGTTTTCTTAGATGCCTCCAGATAGTTGTTCGTTCCTCTTGTTTACTGCCTATTTATTAGGCAAAAAAATCACACACATGCTTCACAGATGGGTTATGCTCATTAACACCCATCATATGCACATTGAAGGGTGTGAACATTCACATTGCTAATGAAATGAGAATGGCAAGAGGCATGGCAAGCCAAGCAGGTGGCAGCAGTGACTTCTCTGCAGGGGGCGGTTTGATGGATGTGGGTTGTGAGCCAACCAGCTCAGGTATCTTTCACAGTAACTGATGGGCCTGCAAGAAACTCTCCTGATTCTAAGATCTAGGCTTTACCAGAGGCAGATCCTCAGAGTAGTAGCCATCCCAGCCATCCTCCCAAGAAAAGCATCCAAAAAGGAGAAAGTCTGAATGAGACTCTGATGAAACGGCCATCCCTCTGGGATAAAGAAGCATGCTTGCCACCACCTTGAAGGAAGATAGATTTAGAAATGAGCTCAGGGAAACGACGACTTTATTTACTGTTACAGCAAACTTGTGCTGTGAACTCTAGGAGGTGTGAATCCCACGCGGGCTCTAACATTGCTTTGATACTAAGATCAGTAACAGGACTGCAGTTTACCTTAATAAGACTGGTCCTTTTTTAATTAAAAAATATTTTTTAGAGACTGGAGTCTTGCTGTGTTGCTCAGCCTGATCTTGAACTCCTGGCCTCAAGTAGCCCTCCCATCTCAGTCTTTCAAAGCATTAGGATTACAGGCATGCGCCATAGCACTTGGCCTGATTCTTGATTTCTAGTATGCTTCCTCAAAAGAATAATACCATGATTCTTTTCTTTTTGAGATGGAGTTTCGTTCTTGTTGCCCAGGCTGAAGTGCAACGGCGTGATCTTGGCTCACTGCAAACTCTGCCTTCTGGGTTCTCCTGCCTCAGCCTCCCGAGTAGCTGGGATTACAGGCATGTGCCACCATGCCCGGCTAATTTTGTATTTTTAGTAGAGACAGAGTTTCACCATGTTGGTCAGGATGGTCTCAAACTCCTGACCTCAGGTGATCCGCCCATCTCGGCCTCTCAAAGTACTGGGATTACAGGCAAGAGCCACTGTGCCTGGCCGACACTATACTTTTTAAATTGCTGCTTCTTTACTGTGAGGCAGGGAGATGACATCTATCATTATGCAAATACATTTGGGACCTATGGAGCTTTTTAATGTCTCCATGGGGCTTCAGAAAAAATACAGGTTGCCAAATGGGGCTGAACTATTCCAGATAAATGGATTGGGAATGGCAGCCCCACATTGTTTATCTGTTTATTTGCTGTCTTACAGTGAATTGTCTTTTCTTGCTGAGTCTTTAATAATATATACACTGATGCCATCCAGAGAGAGCTATTTTGGATCTTTGGTTCCCTGCAAAATGAGATTGTAATAGGATTTTTGACTTCTCACATCTTTCTATTTATCTGCCCTCTCGCCAATATGCATCTAGCTGCCTGTTCTGTGATTGATATTTCTACTTCTATTCCTTCTAGAACATTCTACTGATTTGTGTTGGATCTTGCAAGGGCTAGGAAACCAGTTAATGATTTCTATTAGAACTTTGCATAAAATAGGTGTAAATAAGGCCTGCATGGGTATTATTTGTGCCTACCTAGTTTTCTACCTCTGAGACTCTCACTTCCCCATTAAGCACCATGTAAATGTATAATTCCTTCCTAGAGTCTGGTGCCGATTATGACCATGGGCAGTAGGGATTTACCTTGCTGATGGTAATGCTCTGAATCTGACACAGTCTTCCTGCAGTCTTGGCAGCCAGCTTCCTACTTCTAATCTACATAGTTTCTCTATGTAGATTGGTAACCTCTCCCTTATTCTGAAAACTCCTGGGTGTTTGGGACTGGATTCCTGCCGTGTTCTTGCCATCTACTTTTTTTCCCTCTACCTTTCTTTCCTTCCCTAACAATGAATATTCTCTTTGACTTAAGAAGGATGCTCAGGAGAGAGCAATCAGTACTAAGTCTGGCAAAAAGTAGGATCTCAGCACGTGTTTGTTAAATGAAAGCATAAATAATAAATATGAATATACTCCAGCCTAGACGTGAGTTTCAGAAGCTGTACATTGTTGAAAGAATACATTTTGTCTTAACCATAGGTGTTTATATATAAAAGTCTGTATGGAATTTGGTCAGGTGGTAGGCAAAGCAGGACTTATAAATCCCAAGCACATTTATGAAAACCAAAATTTCCAAGAATGGGGCTTTATCAAGGCATTCCCATTTGGCTAGAAAGGTAACTGACAGGTTTAAAATATCTACAAAGATATAATCCATAAATATTTCTGATTATTTATTCCTGCTATTCTGTCTATAACCAGAGCAATTAATAACATTTTCATCTCGACTAAAGGCTTTGGTTCAAATGAAATGAGTTCCCAATCGCAAGCCTAAAGGCAAAAGCAGCAATGCTGTTCAGGCATGAATCACTGTGAAGGTCATTGTGTGTGACAGTTGTGTAGGGGGCTGGATGTGAACTACATACAATAGACTTATCATTCAACAAACAAATGTGCTTAAAGAATCAATGCACTTAAACTCATTACTGCAATGTTTCCCTGTACAGAGAAGAATTCCTCTAGAAAATCTCGGCTTTGTGGCGATTCCTCAAGAATCTAGAACCAGAAATACCATTTGACCCAGCAATCCCATTACTGGGTATATACCCAAAGGATTACAAGTCATTCTACTACAAAGACACATGCACACACATGTTTATTGTAGCACTATTCACAATAATAAAGACTTGGAACCAACTCAAATGCCCATCAATGATAGCCTGGATAAAGAAAATGTGGCACATATACACCATGGAATACTATGCAGCCATTAAAAAGGATGAGTTCATGTCCTTTGTAGAGACATGGATGAAGCTGGAAATCATCATTCTCAGCAAACTAACACAGGAACAGAAAACCAAACACCACATGTTCTCACTCATAGGTGGGAGTTGAACAATGAGAACACATGGACATAGGGAAGGGAACATCACACACTGGGGCCTACTGGGGGATGGGGGGGCGGCTAGGGGAAGGATAGCATTAGGAGAAATACCTAACGTAGATGACAGGTTAATGGGTACAGCAAACCACCATGGCACGTGTATACCTATGCACGTTCTGCACATGTATCCCAGAACTTAAAGTACAATAAATAAATAAATAAATAGGTTAAAATGGGAAAAAAAAGAAAATCTAGGCTATTAAACTAGATTTCAAACTTCTAAAATTGGATCCACTTTTTAAAAAATGTCAATTTAAAAATGGTACAGATGTGTAGGTACATTCGTTCTTAGCCTAGGATATGGACAAATCACCAGTTAAGCTTTCTGTAGTTGTTGAGAATACAGTTGATTTTGAAGTTTCTCTTAAAACTTTTTGGTTTTTTTTCCAAGTTTTCTGCAGTGAACATGTATTAATGTTATAATTACATATATAATAATTACATTTATAATATACATATATAATTACATACATAATACATATATAATTACATATAATTATATGTAATCCCATGACATGTAATTTATACACGACTATATATAATTTTATATTCTCTCCAGAGCATAACTTCTTAAAGCAAGAAGAAAATTCACTGTGAGGGAGGTATTAAAACATGAAATTCATTTTAATAGTAAGGGACCTCACTGTTTGAAAAAAAATTACTTGTAAATTTCTTAGCCAACCAATTATTTTGAAAAGCAAATTGGAAATTATGCCATGACTCCAGCTTTAATAAGTCAGAATATTCTGAAATGAGTGTTTAGTATGTATTCTTTTTTTTTGAGACAGGGTCTCACTCTGTCACACAGTTTAGAGTGCAGCGGTGTGATCTTGGCTCACTGCAACCTCCATCTCCCAGGCTCAAGCAATTCTCCTGCCTCAGCACCACCATTAGCTGGGACTACAGGTGTGTGCTGCGATGCTTGGGTAGTTTTTGTGTTTTTTTTGTAGAGATGGGTGGGTTTTACCATGTTGCCCAGGCTGTTCTCAAACTCTTGAACTCAGGTGATCTGCCCACCTCCACCTCCCAAAGCGCTAGGATTACTGGCATGCACCACCATGCCCAGCCTCTATGCATATTCTTCACATTTTTTCTAAAACGGAAGTGCTGAAGGATTCCCATTAAAGGTGGTGGATTGAACACCTACATTTGCCACTGCTTCTTCATAAAGCCCGTGAAAAGGGGAATGAAGTGTTAAGATAGATGAAGGTGTAAGAACAAATCATGAGGCAGGGGATGATAACAACCTTTTTAGAGCTGAAAAACAGCAGAGCCATCTTAAGTGGCAGCATATTCAAGGACAGATGCTTGCACCGAGCTGGAGAGCCCTGAGAAGTAGCCCGGTTTGCACTGCAAAGCCCCCCATATTTCTGCAGTTGATGGCAAGAGTTTCCACTGGATATGTGTGTTTATGTGAAGGTAAAAACAGAAGAACTCACTGGAAGCTTGTGAAGAACATTTATATCCCCAGATCCCTACCCCAGGCATCTGTCCTCCCCTCACTCTGGCAGAAGAGGAAAGACGTATTCTCTGGAAAGGACACAGAGTCTCTCAGTTGGAGGACTCTAGGCATAGGATGGCAGGGGCTCTGTACTGAAAACGGGCATCTTCAGTCAACATTTACACACTGAATCTTGGCAGGGGCTCTGTACTGAAAACGGGCATCTTCAGTCAACATCTACACACTGAATCTTGGCAGGGGCTCTGTACTGAAAACAGGCATCTTCAGTCAACATTTACACACTGAATCTTGAACCCCACAGTCCTCTTCCTTCTTAGCTGTGAGAACCATGACAGCCAGGTGTCTACCCTCCAGGCAACAGGGCAGAAAATTCTTCTCTGGAGCTTTCAATCAACCCCAGAGAAAAATCTCAGTGATGCAATATCAGGGGCTTCCCGACGAAACAACTCAGCCACTGAAGCCCACGGGTGACAGGCCCCATTTGTGTGCACAGAACTTTCAGTCATATTTTTAGTGCCTCAATCTTTTTTTTTTTTTTTTTTTGAGACGGAGTCTCGCTCTGCCTCCCAGGCTGGAGTACAGTGGCCGGATCTCAGCTCACTGCAAGCTCCGCCTCCTGGGTTCACGCCATTCTCCTGCCTCAGCCTCCCAAGTAGCTGGGACCACAGGCGCCCGCCACGTCGCCCGGCTAGTTTTTTGTATTTTTTAGTAGAGACGGGGTTTCACTGGGTTAGCCAGGATGGTCTCGATCTCCTGACCTCGTGATCCACCCGTCTCGGCCTCCCAAAGTGCTGGGATTACAGGCTTGAGCCACCGCGCCCGGCCTAGTGCCTCAATCTTAAATGTGGGTGTCAGCAAAAGGGGAACCAGGCATTTGAAGACATGTCTCAAACACAGGAGAAGAAAAAAGAAAAACAAACAAAAATACACATAAACACACACACACACACACACACACACACACACACCCCAACCAACCAACCAAAGGAAGCTACTGGAAGGAAAAAGAGGCTTAGTAGGAAAAGAAACACTTGGGAGAAAACTGTCATTAATACCTTCTGAGAGGTAACATATTGCTTTCATGCAATGAGAACAGATGATTTAAAAAAAGGAACATTCAAAGAACAAAAAATAGAGCTCTTGGAAATTCAGAACATGAAAAAAGAAGTGAAAAACTCAATGAGAGTTTATGAAATGTAAATTTGAGAATATCGTTCAGAGAATAGGGGAAACAACAGCCAAAGAAATTGAACAAACGAAAGAAATATAAGAAAATAACAGGATCAGTCCATGGGGTCTGATAGCTGAATAACATAAATTCTGGGAAGAGAGAACAGGAAATGAAAGAGAGGAAATTGTCCCCCAAAATCTATTCCTAGAGTTCAAGAACGGCTTTCCAGATTAAAAGGCCCCATGTGTGTTTCAATAGAGTCAAAATAGACCCACATCAAATAATATTCATGAGATTTCTGAAAACAAAGAATAAGAACCTAAAAGCTTCCAGAGAGAAAAACACTGAGTTCAAATAAAGAATTGAAAACGAAAATGGTATTGAATTTCTTGAGAGCAACACTACTGACAATGGACAAATTCCTTCAAAATTGTGAAGGGAAATAATTTCTAAATGAGAATTCTGTATTCAATCTGATTTCAATTAAGCATGAGGGAGAATAAAGACATTTTCAGACTTATAATGTTTCAGAAAATGTGATTCCCATTCATTCTTTCTCAGGAAGCTACAGAAGGATGGCTCCATTTTTAAAAAACGGAGTAGATCAATCGAGAGAAAGTCATGGAAGCCAGGCAGGAGGGGGATCTCATGCCATCCAGAGGTCCAGGTTATCTATGATGATGGAGAAGAGAGATGCAAGGATGGTGATATGGCTTGGCTCTGTGTCCCTCTGGCAAATCTCGTTTTTTTTTTTTTTTTTTTTTTTGAGACGGAGTCTCGCTATGTCGCCCAGGCTGGAGTGCGGTGCCTGGATCTCAGCTCACTGCAAGCTCCGCCTCCCGGGTTCACGCCATTCTCCTGCCTCAGCCTCCCGAGTAGCTGGGACTATAGGCGCCCTCCACCTCGCCCGGCTAGTTTTTTGTATTTTTTTTAGTAGAGACGGGGTTTCACCATGTTCGCCAGGATGGTCTCGATCTCCTGACCTGTGATCCGCCCGTCTCAGCCTCCCAAAGTGCTGGGATTACAGGCTTGAGCCACTGCCCCCGGCAAATCTCACCTTGAATTGTAATCCCATGCGTCAGGGGAGGGTCCTGGTGGGAGCCCATTGGATCACGGGAGCGGATTTCTCCCTTGCTGTTCTCATGATAGTGTGAGTGGTTCTCAAGAGATCTGATGGTTTAGTGCGTGGCAGATCTCAGCTCACTGGCTTTCTCCTGTGTTGTAGACGTAAGACGTGCTTACTTCCCCTTCACCTTCTGCCATGATTGTAAGTTTCCTGAGGTCTCCCAGCCAGACTGCCTGTTAACCCTGCAGAACTGTGAGTCAATTAAACCTCTTTTCTTCACAAATTACCCAGTCTCATGTAGTTCTTTATAGCAGAATGAAGACAGACTAATACAGATGCCCAAGGGCTATCCAGCCGGAATGCTCTGGGGTAGAAGTTTCCAAGAAAATGAAATGGTGAGTTCCTCTTATATTGGCTGCAACATGTTGAGGGAAGATTTTAAAAATTGAGAGAGAGCTTGAGTTTTAATTCATAATTAGTTCACAAAAAATTAAACAAATGAAGAAAACAATATAATGATTAAGGAAAACAAAATAGTGTGTAGGAAAGGAAACTTTTTTTTTTTTTTTTGAGACAGGGCTTTGGTCTGTCACCCAGGCTGGAGTGCAGTGGTGCTATCATAGCTCGCTGCAGCCTCCAGTTCCTGGGTTCAAGTGATCCTCCCACCTCAGCCTCCCAAGTAGCTGGGACTACAGGTGTGCACCAAAATACCAAGTTCATGTTTTTTGTTTTTTTTTTTTCTTTTGGTAGAGACAGGATCTCACACTATGTTGCCCAGGTTGGTCTTGAACTCTTGGCCTCAAGCAATCCCTCACCTGCCTCCCAAAGCACTGGGATTATAGGAATGAGCCACCATGCCTGGCTGGAAACACAGTTCTATTGTATGGTTCACTTATGAAAAGCATGATGATGTAAACAAGGCATACGGATCTATCCAAAGCCAGTAAACCATCCTATTGGAAGGGTGAAGGTAAAGGAAACATATGGAGGGGAGGAGGCCAAGGAGGAGAGTTGTTGGCTGTGAAAGAGCCTAATCCTCATCTTCCACAGTCAGGAGTCACCTAACAGTGATTGACTAAAAACAGAAACTCAAGGAGTAGCCTGGTAGATGGTAAAGTGCAGCCCACCGTGCACCCACCTGTGTTTGTAGGGTAACGTTTTGTTAGCACACAGCCACACCCACTCATTTACATATTATCCACAGCTGCTTTTGTGCTACAACAGCAGAGGTGAGTAATTGCAACAGAGACTCTGTGGCTCTCAAAGCCTAAAATACTCATTGTTTTGCTCTTTACAGGAAAAGGCTGCCGACCCCTCAAGTAGCAGGTGAATATCTTTAGAGAATTAAAGACAAATGCCAAAGGAAAAAAAAAATCTTGAAAATTGGGTGGTGGTTTTTCCTAGTAAACCAGATAGAACTATTTAACACTTTAAATGAGGTGATTTTATTACTTCGATACAAATAAAAGCTAAGTAAAAAAGAAGTGTTAATATGAATTATCAGATGTAGCAGACATTTTTTTCCAGGACGATAACAAAATATAAACACAAAGCACCTCCCTTCTTTGATGTGTTCCCTCTTTCAATTTTTGGACAATTTCTTTGCTTACGATTTAATTTCCGGCTTTGAGCCAATCAAGTTTCCTCTCTTTTACCTTTTTTATTTTTAGTTTTGGTTAAAAACCAAGGCAGGAAGCAAGAAGTCAAGCATAAGGTTTCAAATGACTTCTACCCTCTGAATGTATCTAGGGGAGGGAGTTGCAGATTTGTAGATTCCCAGGCAATCTGCAACTTCAAAGAGTTAACTAAACAGATTTTATTCACTTAACCAAAAGTAATCTCAAATTTTCTTCAAACTTCAACTTATTTATCTTAAAAGGATGCAGTGGAGACTCACATTCCACCCAGTGACAACTTTCCTTCCTAATGTAATCTTGAAATGGAAAAGCATCCATAATTAATCTGGAAGTGGGCTGTCTTACCATTAGACAGGTTTCCAATTTACACTAGGGCTTTGTCCCAGCAATCTGAAAGGTCATTTTCTATCTACTGCTTCAAGATAAACAATAAGGACAATTTCCAGAAAATGAGCTTTTCTTAATACGTGCAATGTCTGATAATTTATTGATACTATCATCCAGACGTGATGGTAAATATTTCTATTCTGGGGTCTGGGATGTGAAAAAGAAGGAGCCATTCTCACTACTGCATTCTTAGGTTAATATGTATGACCTTACTCAGCAGAAATTTCAGCTGCAACACGGCCAAGCTTATAGGCCCCAAGGGACTCGTGCACTAGCAGAGCTTGACATTGAGTCAGCTGGCCAGGGCCCAAGCTCCTAAAAGAGGATGCGCCCTTCCAGCTCTCATGGTGTGTTGGCTGTCCACCTACCCTTCTCTGCCTGGCTATGTCACTTCAGTATGTTCAGCAGGTGTTTACTGAGCACCTTCTATGTGCTTAGCTCTGCATGAACCCCTGTGAAAAAAACAATCTACCTTGCATTCTCTACCTGGAAGATGAACCATTTCCATTTATGAGCTCAAGGAAATCCTTTGTCTTCAGGATCAACTTAAATTTCAGGAGTGGGAATATTTGTTCTATTAGTATTTTCAGGATGTATGGGACCCAGTTACCATGGTGTATTAGATCATTTTCACACTGCTATAAAGAAATACCCAAGGCTGGGTGTGGTGGCTCATGCCTGTAATCCCAGCACTCAGGGAGGTGGAGGCGGGAGGATCACCTGAGAGATCAGGACCAACTATGACCAACATGGTGAAATGCTGTCTCTACTAAAAACACAAAAATTAGCCAGGCAGAGTGGTAGGCGCCTGTAATCCAAGCTACTCGGGAAGCTGAGGCAGGAGAATCGCTTGAACCTGGGAGGCAGAGGTTGCAATGAGCCGAGATCCTGCCACTGTACTCCAACCTGGGTGAAAAAAAAAAAAAAAGAATAACCGAGACTGAGTAATTTATAAAGGAAAGAGGTTTAATTGATTCACAGTTCCACATGGCTGGGGAGGTCTCATGAAACTTACAATCATGGGGAAGGGGAAGTAGGCATGTCTTACATGGCGGCAGGTGACAGAAGCGAAAGCTAAGGGGGAACAGCCCCTTATAAAACCATCAGATCTTGTGAGAACTCACTCACTATCCTGAGAACAGCATGGGGGAAACCACCCTCATGATCCAACCACCTCCCACCAGGTCCCCCTTTGACACATGGGGATTATAGTTCAAGATGAGATTTGGGTAGGGACACAGAGTCAAACCATATCACATGGTGTAGGGGATACTGGGGACACAGGAGGAATGGGTGCAGCTTTGGGAGGCTGAAAAAGGGCAGGGCAAGGGAGGAGGAGGCACAGAGTACTTTGGTGTGAGCTTTAATATTCATGTGGTTCTAGGGTTCATGCATTAGACTTTCCATTTAATTTTCTTCTCCCCTGACCAAGATCAGCCCTTCTGGGTCTTAATCTACATGTAAACTTTTGCAACATTCCCCTGGCTGGTCTCATTGCCAGTAGAAGCTCAGTTCTTTAACTCATTATATACCCTACTGCTAGGTAGATTTTCTCAAATGTCCTTTGCACATTCCTCAGCTTGCTAGATGAGCCACCACCACTAAGAAAGTGGCCTTCACAAGGGCAGATTTGGGGCCTGTCACTGCTGGAGTCCAGCATCCAGCACTGGCCTGGCAGCAGGAATCCCATGTGTCTGCTGCCTGGAAGGCAAAGAGAATCATGGGGTTTTCCAGCAGGAAGAGCAAGATCAGCTAGGCTGTACTTCTGTCTTGTAAAGGAGCTAGCCTTGGTGTCATACAGCAGGAACTAGGGTCCTAGTGATTATCCAAGGCCACAGAGTCAGTTTGTGGATGGGCCAGGTCTCTTGTCCATCTACTCTCTTCCATTCAGAGTCCCTGAAAGTCACCCATGGGTCCTCCTCAATGCTTCACTCTGACACAGAAGCCTTCTACCACCAACAGGCTCATCTTCTTGCTGTTCCACGGACCTCCCAGGTGTGGTGAAGCCTGCTCACTTTTGCTAAGGCCATTCCACTGGCACAGACGTTCAAGCTACTTTTTTTTTTTTTTTTTTGAGACAGAGTTTCACTCTTGTTGCCCAGGCTGGAGTGCAATGGCACAATCTCAGCTCACTGCAACCTCCGCCTCCCGGGTTCCAGCGATTCTCCTGCCTCAGTCTCCCGAGTAGCTGGGATTACAGGCATGTGCCACCATGCCTAGCTAATTTTTGTAGTAAAGACGGGGTTTCACCATGTTGGTCAGGCTGGTCTCTAACTCCTGGCCTCGTGATCCGCCCACTTAGGCCTCCCAAAGTGCTTGGATTACAGGCATGAGCCACCACGCCAGCCCATTTTAACCTATTTTTAAATGCACAAGTCAGTGGCATTAAGTGTATTCACATTGTTGTGCACCATCACCACCATCCATCTCTGGAACTTTTTCATCTTGCAAAATTGAAACTCTATACCCATTACATAATAACTCCCCATTGTCCCTATTCCCAGTTCCTGGCAGTCACCATCTGACTCTCTGTGCCTATGATTTTGACTATTCGAAGTATCTCTTATAAATGGAATCATACAGTATTTGTCCTTTTGTAATTGGCTTGTTTCACTTAACATAATGTTAAGGATCACCCGCGTTGTACGTACAGACCACATTTTGCTCATTTGTCCATTGATGGACACTTGGGTTCTTTCCACATTTTGGCTATTGCGAATAATGCTGCCATGAACACTGGTGTACAAATAGCCTATGGTCTTTCAGTGATTGTTTTTTCCTGCTTAGCATAGTGTCCTTCACAGTGTGGAAATCCAGTAAAAAATTGATAAGATTATAATCTTAGCTAGCCCCTTAATCTTATTGAGAAAAGAAGATTTAAGCCCACAAAAGACAATCCTTTCTGTAATATGTCATATGCTGATGCTCTCCAAATGCAATCAATATTTAATCATATCATATAATGAGCATGAAAGTATGAATTTTCTTTCCACACATGTATTTATCTTCTCACTTGTATTTCTATGTATATTCCAGAGACGAGGAAATATGATTCAGAACTTCATTTCTCTCTAATGTAAGGTTGTCCCTTAAGAATCCTTGGTACAGGGCCAGATCATGAAACCATAAGGCTTTTAATAATATACAATGTCAAGGATTTTCTTTGACAAAGTCTCCTTTAGCATCTCTCCTGCTGGGTTAGATTCAGCAAAAACACTAGGAGCAGCCTTCCCTTTTCCATTTCCATACACCCTTTCTCTGTAGATGTGTGTCCTTGGAAATCCGTTATCCCTGTTCAACTCTCTCTAGGTGAATTCAAGGACAGAGGCCTCTTACTATGAGCATTAAGTTGAGTGGACAGTTTTTTACCTCCTTACACTAAGCCTACATTCAGCATCAAATCAATTCCTTTGGTAGTTATTATTTAGTGTTAGCTCTCTAAAGTGACTTTAAATCTCTTTTCTTAGTTCAGAGAAATGGAAAAATCTTCCTCTGCCAGTTGCTCACAGTGATTTCTGTATTATCAGGAGCTTGTTAAGCTAAAAAACTGACTGGGCAAAGACTAATAATCATTTTATGCATTTCTAGAGCACATTAAACTTTTCCAATTGTACCTTACATCCAATATTTCTTTTGGTCTGTGAAACAATTAGGTTGGGAAAATAAGGCTGAGTTAATTATTAGGCCAGTGGTATGAGGCAGAAGCTGAGGCCCGAGGGAAGCAAAGTGTGGAGGGTCACACAGCAGCGATCACTACAGTGGCTAGAAAAAAAATCATTGACTGTTATCTGTGTGCCCTTGGAAACAACCTAGAAACGCGTGGTCATCAGAGGTGCATCCTGTCCTGTGCAGAGTCTCGCCTGCCTGGTCTGAGCTGGCTCTGCCCAGCCTTCCTGGCTCATCAGACCTTTCTCTGGTTCAGGCAAAATGCTCTCCTCTAGTTTCTGATGCAGCACACCTTTCCCTAGCTCTGTTTCCTTTCCTTTTCTTCACCTGGCTACTTCTACTCTTTCTTTAAAAAATATTTTTAAAAAATTGGGGCCGGGCACAATGGCTCACGCATGTAATCCCAGCACTTTGGGAGACCGAGGCGGGCAGATCACGAGGTCAGGAGATTGAGACCGTCCTGGCTAACACGGTGAAACCCCATCTCTACTAAAAATACAAAACATTAGCCGGGCGTGGTAGTGGGTGCCTGTAGTCCCAGCTACTTGGGAGGCTGAGGTGGGAGAAAGGTGTGAACTCAGGAGGTAGAGATTGTGGTGAGCTGAGATTGCACCACTGCACTCCAGCCTGGGCGACAGAGCGAAGCTCCGTCTCAAAAAAAGAAAAAAAAAAGTTGGCCAGGTGCCATGGCTCACTTTAGGTAGGCCACGGTGGGTGGATTGCTTGAGCCCAGGAGTTCGAGACCAGACATGGACAACTTAGCAAGACCCCATCTTTACAAAAAATATAAAAATTAGCCAGGCGTAGTGGCGTGTGCCTACAGTCCCAGTTACTTGGGAGGCTGAGGTGGGAGGATCACCTGAGCTGGGGAGGTTGAGGCTTGAGGCTGCAGTGAGCTATGATTGCACCACTCCACTCCAGCCTGGGTGACAGAGACTCTGTCTCAAGAAAAAAAAAAAAAAAAAAATATATATATATATATATATATATGTCTGATGGTTAATATTCAGTGTCAACTTGATTGTATTCTTCCAGTCCTTGGAAATTGGATGCAAAGCGTTGTTCCTGGGCATGTCTGTGAGGGTGTTGCCAAAGGAGATGAACATTTGAGACGGGGCTGGGGAAGGCAGACTCACCCTCAATCTGGGTGGGCACCATCTAAGCAGCTGCCAGCACGGCTAGAATAAAGCAGGCAGGAGAAGATGGAAAAAATTAGAAAGATAGTTCTTGAAGGATGGTCAGGAATCGTTACCATCTTCTATGCTCTGCCCTCCCATTTTCCCAGCTAGAATCATTTTCAACCCTTTAGGCTGATTTAAAAATGTATCTCCAAATGATGTGGAGACATTGCAATTTCATGACATGTTTTTAGGCAATGAGTTACCAATACGAATGATGATGACTTAGCTTCTACTCTCCTCTCCGCCATCCACAAGCACCATTCACCTACCCTTCTCAAACAGGCAGGTTGGACTTGGAGTTAGATCACAATTTGGTTTTTTTTTTTTTTTTTTTTTGCGACGGAGTCTCGCTCTGTCGCCCAGGCTGCAGTGCAGTGGCGCGATCTTGGCTCACTGCAAGCTCTGCCTCCCGGGTTCACGCCATTCTCCTGCCTCAGCCTCCTGAGTAGCTGGGACTACAGGCGCCCGCCACCACGCCCGGCTAATTTTTTGTGTTTTTAGTAGAGACGAGGTTTCACCGTGGTCTCGATCTCCTGACCTTGTGATCCTCCGCCTCGGCCTCCCAAAGTGCTGGGATTATAGGCGTGAGCCACCGTGCCCGGCCCATGATTTGGTTTTCATAGGATTAACATCATATAGGACTAAGACCATGTAAATGCCATTTAGAGCTAAGTCATTCTTGTTTCCTACAGTTACTTTTCTTTTCCTGTAGTTTCTCTTTTCGCTGGAGTTTTATTTATTTTAAATTTGTTTCATTTTCCTTTGGAGATCATGTTTGTGTGTTCTCCTTCAATCCTTAATCAAGAATGAGAAAGAAAAGCAGCGCTTGAGAGCAGGGAGCTGTTTGGGAACTCACAGCCAGGCCATGTGTGCTTCTGTTTGGGGCAAACCATTTCGCAGAACTCAACATCAGACAAGGTCATTCTGTGACCTTCATGGGGAAAGGCAAAGATGAGGTCACTCCATGAGACATGTCATGTCTCAGCACTGAAAAAAGAAATTGGCCAGAACACAGAACACGAAAATGATCCAACATACCCCTTCTCAGCCTAATACTCATTATTTCTACTTCTTTACCAACTACAGCTGTTTTCTCCTATTGCCTTCAAGATAAAAATATTAAGATATTCAATCACAGAATTACCTGCTTCCTGACATTATCCAGTCTAGAACAAACCCCTACTTTTTTTTAACTCTCCCCCAAATCACCTGCTGAAAACAGAATAGGACTTTCTAGCATCGTCTTTTCAGCATCTTCTTACTGAGATGCCCCCATGGTTATCCATAATGTGCAATCTCCCAGGATGCAAGGAGTGAAGAATCCTACATTTGTTCTACTACAGGTGGGCTCCTAGTGGTCAGTGGCTGTGATGAATCTCTGCATTTTAAGTTCCATCAATATTCATCTGTGAGTCCTACAGTCTTGGATGGGAACCCTCCACTCACCAATTTTAGTGTGCTTATTTGAGACCCTTTGTGTCTCTAGCTGTCTGATGTAACCACATTGCCCATGTTACAAAAAGTTCATGCTGAACTGAGCTTCAATATTTTGCTGAGGTCCTTCTGCTTTAGATGTTCCTTCCTTCCTTCCTTCCTTCCTTCCTTTTCCTTCCTTCCTTTTCCTTCCTT
>NW_012115154.1:16446412-16570103 GCF_000951035.1 Colobus angolensis palliatus | reverse complement strand
CTGGGCGACAGAGCAAGACTCCATCTCAAAAAAAAAAAAATTGATTACAATATTCATTCTATCATTATGTGTGCACATTAGGAATATCTGTACCACATTAGGAGTCAAAAATGTCTAAAAGGAAAAATATTAAGCTGTGTTTCTTTCGTAGCCCTTGTTACTATAGTTACAAGAAGAAAACCTTAGTTCAAGATAGAAGAAGAGCCTTGAGAATGACTTAGAGTCTTTACAATTTCATTTATCAAATAAAAATAATATCAGAATAATACTTTGGTTTGTATGAGACCAATGATACATTTCTTATGATTTAAGTTCCCAAATTTCCTACATTGTTTTTGTAAGTCGATCATCACTAATTTTATAACTTGTTTAAAATGTATACACATACATATGCATAATTACAGTCAATTAAATGAAAAGGTAATGGATTTTTAAAAGAATTAAGTTTTTTAAAATTTTTAAGTGCTGGGTGTCAGGATTCATTACGTTTCCAAAAATTGTGATTACTTGACCCTTAACTAACTTTAAGACCTTAGACAAATGGTGAAGCTAATTAGTTAATAACCTTTGATACTTAGACAATTTCCAGAGTGAAACAGATGCAAAATAAATGCTGGTTGCTAACGCAATTTTAACTTACCCTGAATTCTTAGAATGGTAATAGATTAACAAAATATGCAAATACTTTTGGATGATACAATATTTATATGTTTATTTTTGCCACCTCAAATATGTTAAAATGGTATAAAATTAGTGTTCATAAGGAAAAGAGATGCATAAAAGTTTTCGTTTTTTGTCTTCTAGTGTTGTCTTATGTCCGGACAAGAGAAGTTAGCCACTTTAATGAAATGCAGTAATACACAAAGTTGATCATACTAGGTACAATAATTATAGTGATCTATAAACAAATATACAAGAAAGTAGACTGATTTATTTTAAAAGTTATTATAGTTAATCAAAATGGCAAAGTGTGTCTTTAAGTAACACAAAGCTTTGCTTCTTCACCCTTAACAGGGAAGGATTATAGGTTTGCATAGAATTCTCCAATCTTTGATTAATTCAGAATTGTTATAGAGCTCTTCTGTTTTCCAAAACTGATAACTAGAAAGTGAGTTTATTTCTTAGGTTAGCTGTACATAAAACTAACAATGTTTAGTTATTATTTCAAGGTTAATTATATGTAAGCTTAGTAATGTTTAATTACATAGGTGCTTAGAGAGTATATTCTTGATGAATGAATAAAGGACAAGACAATAATATTTCTATGACTTACAGACAATTTGATCCCTTTCTTGCAGAGATGGGTGCCGGCGTGCCTTTTGAGAATGGAGAGGTTATAATATAATATTGGCCACAGATGAGTAGCCTGTTCAGGGCACTTCGAGGCATGGCAAACACATAGAATAGGAAACACCGTCTGCTTTTTCCTTCCATCTGTGAACCAAAGGGGTTTAGATTATTTTTTTTTTTTGAGATGGAGCCTTGCTCTGTTGCCCAGGCTGGAATGCAGTGGTGTGATCTCGGCTTATTGCAGCCTCTGCCTCCCAGGTTCAAGTGGTTCTCCTGCCTCAGCCTCCCGAGTAGCTGCGACTACAGGAATGCGATACCATGACTGGCTAATTTCTGTATTTTTAGTAGAAATGAGGTTTCATTATGTTGGCCAGGCTTGTTTTGACCTCCTGACCTCAAGTGATCTGCCTGCCTCGTCCTCCCAAAGTGCTGGGATTATAGGTGTCAGCCACTGTGCCTGGTGGGTTTGGATTCTAATGCTGAAACTTGAAAGCACAGGGAATGTTGACACAAACTTCAATCCTGTCCAAGTCATGACTTCTCCTCTTTTGCCAAAATCTAAGTGTTTTTATAATGTGTCTCAGGAATAAGAAGATGAAAAATGTTAGATGGAAATCCTCATCCATCTTGCTAGTAATACTTTGTACTTTTGGATGAATCACTATACTTTAATTTTGGGTGATTATATCCCAAAGGTTAACACAACATTTCTGAGACTGGCTGCAGACCAATTCCTAACCCATTTCCTTGTTTGTCTTCAATTTGTTGAATAGCTTTTACTATTGACTTACCATGCCCAATTCTTTACATCTATTACCATTAATCTGAAAACAAGCCTGTAAAACTCAAGAGACATAGCCATATACCAGAAGCCATCTTACTAGTTAGGCAGTTGATTTGCAAGTCAAGCCAAGTTATATCCAACTTTTTTTTTTTTTTGGAGACGGAGTCTCACTCTGTTGCCTGGGCCGGAGTGTAGTGGCGCAATCTCTGCTCACTGCAACCTCCGCCTCCTGGGTTCAAGTGATTTTCCTACCTCAGCCTCCCGAGTAGCTGGGACTAAAGGCACCTGCCACCACGCCCAGCTAATTTTTGGATTTTTAGTAGACATGGGGTTTCACCATGTTGGTTGGCCAGGATGGTCTTGATCTCTTGACCTCGTGATCTGCCAGCCTTGGCCTCCCAAAGAGCTGGGATTACAGGTGTGAGCCACCGTGCTCGGCCTATATCTAACTTTAATACTGCAAATTTTTTGATTGCTGTTTCATGCTACCTTCAGTATCTCACACACATACCATGCTTGTGTTTGTGTGAGTGTATGTGAGTATGTCCAGGAATGCGTGTATTGAGATGGTAGTGAAGAGTTACAAAGAAAAAGAAAGCATGGCCGGGCGCGGTGGCTCAAGCCTGTAATCCTAGCACTTTGGGAGGCTGAGACGGGCGGATCACAAGGTCAGGAGATCGAGACCACCCTGGCTAATACGGTGAAACCCCGTCTCTACTAAAGAATACAAAAAACTAGCCGGGCGACGAGGCGGGCGCCTGTAGTCCCAGCTACTTGGGAGGCGGAGGCAGGAGAATGGCATAAACCCGGGAGGCGGAGCTTGCAGTGAGCTGAGATCCGGCCACCGCACTCTAGCCTGGGTGACAGAGCCAGACTCCGTCTCAAAAAAAAAAAAAAAAAAAAAGAAAAAGCATTAGAACAATTTTATTCAAATTCAGTTAGCAGATTTTGGTTGTTAAAAAAAAAATTTTTTTTTTCATCAATCACAATGGTTATACAACTATGCTCTGTGCCCTCAAAAACTCTCTACTCACACCATAATTTAATACTGGGAAAAATTTTACTCATATGCAAATAAAGAAGAAACATTTGCCAGTGTAGATGGCTCAGGCAATTATAGCCATCTGCTACTTGTCAGGAAAACATGTTTCATCTGCTGCATGGTTCAGATCCACTACGGAGGGCATCCCAGTGTAGGGCAGAGGAAGTTGCTGAGACCAGATGTTGGGTTGGAGGGGATGGATGGGAAGCAGTTAGACTGTGTTCTCTAGTCCTCATTCTGGTGTTTGGCCTGCAGGTGGTGGCCAGGGTCCCTGCAGCATCCTTGGGTTCACGAGCCATCTCTCCCTTAGGTGAGGCCGAATCTCCCCAACCTCCCCAGTGAAGAGTCTCATGAAAGGTAGAGTAATACCACTGGCTAACCTGAGCTTGCTAACTACTGTCTTCTCCCTTCCGCAGGCTTAAGATACTCAGCCTCTTTTTCTCTTAGGAAACAGTTGTTTTTGTCCCCTAAGCTCTGCTGGTGGCTTCAACATGCTACACTCTGTAACTCTAGCATTGCTTTGTTTTCATCACTGCAAACATTTTAAATCAGAGGCACATGTTTTCATCAGTTAAAACCCATCGGCTTTAACCTCTTTGGGATTTCAAATGAAATGTAGAACTTGTAGAAATTGGTATTTTCTACATTGTGTCCATAATTAATCTGAACATCTGAATTGGCTTAAAAATGAAAACTCTATTAGTGTTATCCTAATCCACAGCGTTCAACAAGCTCCGCTTTACCCGAATGGCTTCATGTGATACTCTTCCCTTTGTCCTCCTGGGCAAGAAGAGAGAAAAATCTTCCTTCTCAACTCTCTTATATATAGAATTTGTAAAACTTCCTTTTGTGAAAACCTATCTTTAAAAAAAAAAAAAGACTTTGCTTTTGGGGTTTCCTGGTTCTAGCTAGTGCTGATCTGGGACACGTTTTTTTCTTTACTTCTAGGGCTAAAATATGAAATGTTAACATTCCTGCTGCTGTGTTTGCCTCACCACCCAGCACCACCCCATGGAAACCAATAGAATGACATGAAATTAATTACCGCTTCTTCTGAGATGTCAAAGGCTGGATTTTTGTGCCCTTTTCCTGGCCCTTAAGATTTTATATCTAAAGTAAAAAGTTATTCACACACTTCTTTTCAACATTTTTTTAAAGTTGACAAGTAGAAATTTCATATATTTGTGGTATACAACATGATGTTTTGGAATCTGTATACCTTGTGAAATGGCTAAATGAAACTATTTAACATATGCATTACCTCCCATGCTGTGATAGTTAATACTAAATGTCAACTTGATTGGACTAAAGGATACAAAGTATTGGTCCTGGGCATCTCTGTGAGGGTGTTGCCAAAGGAGATGAACATTTGAGTCCGTGGGCTGGGAAAGGCAGACCCACTCTTAATCTGGGTGGGCACAATCTAATCAGCTGCCAGCTGGGCTAGAATGTAAGCAGGCAGAAAAATGTGAAGAGGGAGACTGGCCTAGCCTCCCAGCCTACATCTTTCTCTTGTGCTGGATGCTTCCTGCCCTGGAACACTGGGCTCCAAGTTCTTCAGTTTTGGAACTCAGACTGTCTCTCCTTGCTCCTCAGCCTGCAGACGGTCTCTTGTGGGACCTTATGATCGTGTGAGTTATTACTCAATAATAAACTCCATGTATATTTATTTCTTTTTATTTTTATTTTTTCCATTAGTTCTGTCCCTCTAGAGAACCCTGACTGAAACACATGCTGATCACTTACATACTTCTTTTATTACTGTGAACTCTCCTATATTAATTTAACATGGGATTGAAGTCAGTATGGCCTCTTAATATCTACATTCTTGCACATCGTAGAGATCTCTAAATACTGGAAAGTCTCAAATCCTCTTCTCTGTGGGACTCAGCACCATCAGATGGTGAAAATCTACATTCATAGAAGTATAAATTCTGACTTGTGCTGGTCAATTTTATGAAAAGAAGCTTAAAATGGTGCCAAAGCAACACCAAAACCATCCTTTCACAAAACTCATTTCAAGTAATAATTCTCCTTTATGCAGCCACAAAAATAATATCCTCATGGGTATAAACCTTAGAAGGCTGCTGGAAAAAGCTCTCTCTACTTAACGATTGATGGTCCTCAGGGACAGGAAAGTCCCCCATGCTGACACATTTATCACCTGCGTTTAGAGCCAGCATAGCACCAGGGAAGGGCTTTGCAAAGAGGTGAGCCTGAGTGCCAGGGTGAGTGATGGGTTTGACATAAAAGGCTGAAATGGGAGGTCTAATTACGACGGGGAATGAACAACTACCTTAATGAATCTGCAGCAGAAATTTAGTGTTGTAGGCAGCAGCCACATGAAGATAGAAAGTGACAGGTGTGAGCGGTTGCTCACACCTGTGGAATGCATTATTAAAAACCTGATCACTATTCATTCTGAAATGATAGCATAGAGAAAGTGAAGATAAATTCTCATCCCTGGAAATTTTCCTATCCCGGACCTTCACAATGAGAATCAAGACAATGGGAGCTTTCAAAATGATAAAATATGTTTTGCTGAGTTATTTTCTTTCTTAAAGCATTATAAGGAAATATTTTAGGGTTAGAATTTGCACAGGAATAGAATGATCAGCTTGGTTTTCCACATGGCTAACTCTCTCTACCACGTGATAGAGGGTCGCGCTGTAATTTCTAAAAGTGAAGGTGAAAACTGTTATGTACTATGATTTTTTAAAAAACAAGAAACATTTTCACTTCAGTTTAATTTTTTTCTTTTTCCTCTATTTTTAATTTTAAGCTTAAATTTAATATTTTATCACCTTAAATACTAAAACCAGATACATCAAAATATCATATTATTCAATTACGTTGCTATATTAAAAATCCAGGATACCGTGACTACCTTAAGTACAACTTGCCTTTTCCATCGATTGAGAAAAGAAATCCCTTTATATTCTGCATATAACACTGAACATAGATTCTGATTTGAACATGTGTTACAATTTTCATTAATGTCACCTGAATTTCCATTATTATTAAGGAGGCTATTAAAAAAATGTGGTTTGTTATTTTTGTCATTGCAAAAAATAACTCAGGCTTTGAAAGGTTTATATGAAAGTGGGTTCATCATCAGCAGAGTTTCTATTGATGACATCATGTGCGTGCAGAGGGAATGTCTGGTCTCTGTTGCTGCCTCCCCCAACAGCCTTGGTTTCTAGTGTGCCTTGTCCTGTAAAGAGGTGAGGGACTGAGCTGGGAAGTCCAGCCAGCCAACAGCAAGACAGCTGGCCTGTGGAAGGCATCCCATGAGCCATGTGGCAGCCATCGGCATGACTGGCTATTTTGATGCTACCAGTGTTTGCTGAGAGCAATTCTGTTCCTTCACCCTCCTCCCCAACATGGGGTGTGTGTGTGTGTGTGTGTGTGTGTGTGTGTGTTCATTTACAGCATCATTTTGCTTCTTGGGCACAGGGAAAAAGGAATGAAAAAAAACCCCAGTAAGTTGGTATTTATTGGTCATACTCTAGTTGAGGGCTGCCTCGAATCTCTCTGCTATTTCACCCTGGGAAGACAAATCTGTTCGAAAAACTCCAAGACAGTCTCTGTGTACAATCAGAGTGACAGGTAGTCCTGCCATTCAGGTCTTCTCTTATGCAGAGAGCAAACTCGTTCTGCTCCTGAAAGCACAATTTAGGTCAGCATCCACCTCTCTTCTCCCCACTCTTCAGTTTCCTCCACCTGCTTTTCACATAAAAGATTCATCTTCTCCTTTCCAAATCCTCCCACTATGGCCCGTGAAGCACAGCTCTGGAGGTATTGTGACTTTCTAGGGGCTGGGACAAAACTGAAATTTCTGAGAACACTGAGCTGATAGGGTCCTATTAGAGTGCCTGGTGTACAAAACCAGCACCTTCGGAATATTGGGGTAATCAAAGGGAGACAGGTCTGCTAGGGAGGAATCCCACCACCCTGAGTTGCACTTCTCTTCTTTTGTGTATTCGAAAATGCAATACACAAAGTGGGTTTTTCTTTCTTCTTCTTCTTCTTCTTTTTTTTTTTTTTTTGCTGAATAAGATATTTTAATGTGTTCTAATTAAAAAGTCAAAGTAGAATGAACAGGAAGTTTAAAAACAGGTCCACAGGCCAACCTCAAGCATGTAGTTGTTGTCCAAGAAATATTTGCTAAATTTAATTGAATTGTGGCTTGTGAGTCACTTCTCTGTACCATAAAAGTCTTGGAGGAAAGGTTTTGCAGATTCCTTAAATGAACTGGCTATGTTTGACTCTTTTGAAAAGGAAGCCGGGGGAATGATTGGAACAATTTTCAAAAAATAGGTAAAAATTATCAGGTAATACATAATCTGAATAGACTCACAAATTATTAGTGTGATTTCTACTCTATTATTTAATTTAATAGTTTTACATTATCTTGAAGAAGATGGTATGGTTTGAATGTCCCCCAAATTTCATGAGTTGAGGTTGATGGTATTTGGAGGTGGGGCCTTTGGGAGGTAATTAGAATTAGATAAGGTCATCAAGGTGGGCCACTATGCTGGGGCTGGTGGCTTTAAAGAAAGAGGAAGAGAAGCCAGGTGTGGTGGCTCACACCTGTAATCCCAGCACTTTTGGAGGCTGAGGTGGCCAGATCACGAGGTCAGGAGTTTGAGACCAGCTTGGCCAACATAGTGAAAACCCACGTCTACTAAAAATACAAAAAATTAGCTGGGCACGGTGGCAGGTGCCTGTAATCCCAGTTACTTGGGAGGCTGAGGCAGAAGAATTGCTTGAAGCCGGGAGGCGGAGCTTGTAGCGAGCCGAGATTGCGCCATTGCACTCCAGCCTGGGCAGCAGTGCGAGACTGTCTCAAAATAAATAAAATAAATAAATAAATAAATAAATAAATAAATAAATAAATAAATAAATAAATAAATAAAGGCCGGGCGTGGTGGCTTATGCCTGTAATCCCAGCACTTTGTGGGGCCGAAGTGGGCAGATCACAATGTCAAGAGATTGAGACCATCCTAGCCACCATGGTGAAACCCCATCTCTACTAAAAATACAAAAATTAGCTGGGCGTGGTGGCACATACCTGTAATCCCAGCTACTCGGGAGGCTGAGGTAGGATAATCAATTGAACCCGGGAAGTGGAGGTTGCAGTGAGCCAAGATCGTCAAGATCGTGCCATTGCACTCCAGCCTGGGCAACAAGAGCGAAACTCCATCTCAAAAAAAAAAAAAAAAAAAAGGAAAGAAAGAAAGAGGAAGAGAGACCTGAGCCTGACATGGTCTTGCTTTCTCACCATGTGATGCCCTCCACCATGCCATGACACAGCAAGAAGGTCGTCACCAGAAGTGGCCCTTGGACTTCCCAGCCTCCAGAAGCATGAATGAAATAAAGTCATTTTCTTTATAAATTACCCATTCTCGGGTATTCTGTTATAGCAACAGAAAATGGACTAAATCAGAGGATATATGCATATTTGTCAAAAACAGTTGCTTTGGGATTAAGGTGATTATAAATGTGTCAGGAAAAGGAGGGCCAATGGAGCACATGCCATGAAATAAAAACAATCACTCAATCGGTGGCATCCAGCTGGCCACTGATGTTACCTAGTCTAAGAGCTGGGAAGTGCATACAATTATGAGTGAAGTTGAACAATTGTTTTTGTTTATTGACTTTAACCTTTTTTTCTATAATGGCTGTTCAAACTGTAGTTTCTTTTTTTTTTTTTTTTTTTTGAGACAGAGTCTCACTCTGTGGCCCAGGTGGCTGGAGTGCAGTGGCCGGATATCAGCTCACTGCAAGCTCCGCCTCCCAGGTTTACCCCATTCTCCTGCCTCAGCCTCCCGAGTAGCTGGGACTACAGGTGCCCGCCACCTCGCCCGGCTAGTTTTTTGTATTTTTCAGTAGAGACAGGGTTTCACCATGTTAGCCAGGATGGTCTCGATCTCCTGACCTCGTGATCCACCCGTCTCGGCCTCCCAAAGTGCTGGAATTACAGGCTTGAGCCACCGCACCTGGCCAAAACTTTGGTTTCTTGATTTGATTTTTTCCTTATAAAAATAAGGCTGAAATATTATTTATCAATCAAAAGAAATGATCTATCAAGCCATGACATGAAGGAAACTTAGATGTATTTTACAAAGTGAAAGAAGCTAATCTGAAAAGGGTACATATTGTATGATTCCAACTATATGACATTCTGGAAAAGGCAAAGCTATAGAGGCAGGAAAAGGATTAGTAGGTGGCTGGGGACTGGGCAAGGAGCAGAGGGAAGGGAGGGATGAATAGGTGGAGCACAGAGGATTTTTAGGGCAGGGGAACTCCTCTCTATGATACTGTAACGGTGGATTCCTGTCCTTACACATTTGTCCAAACCCAGAGAATGGACGCACAAGAGATTACAACATATGTACTATGTGTGGTAAGTATGTAACACCAAAAATATGATACAGAAAGATGTTAATAAAAAGAGAAACTATGTATATATGTGGGGAGGAGTGAGGAAGTATACGGAAACTCTCTGTACTTTCTGCTCCATTTTTCTGTAAACCTAAAAATGCTCTAAAATATTAAGTCAATTTAAAAGGCTGTAAAGTTAAACCTTCAAACTATTAATCCACACGACAGTGTATTATTTGCAAGGCTAAGTCACTTTGTTTTAAATTAATAATGTGACTTCATTTGTATTACCATTAATTTGATATTAATTTTGATTAAATAACCTTAATAGTTAAGAAATAATAAAAACATGTTTTTTAACATGTTTTAGTGTTTGACTTACATAATGAAGAGTAAGAAAATCTACTAAAACTTACAGTGTTTTAAAAAATAGTAATTAGGCCCACAAAATTAATTTATGATTTGTATTAATCCTTTCCTTATTGTTTGACTTTTCTTTCCTTTCTACTTCCTAATGCACTTCCCATATTAACTAGGATTTTGAAGCCAGGTCTTTTTCTGTGTACAGGGAGCCTAGGCTGCTACCATGCTAGGGTTTTAGACAGCTTAGAGACCTCTACTGGTTAAAAGCTGATGAGAGCACTAGATCAACACAGAGAGATGGAGGAAAAGGAAAGAGGAGAGAACCTTATCAGGAATTGACATGGTCCCCTTTCTGAAGTATCAAATAAATATACAGTTGACCCTTAAACAATATGGTTTTAAACCGCATGAGTCTACTTATATATGGATTTTCTCCTGCCTCTGCCAACCCTGAGATAGTTAGACCAACCCCTCTTCCTTCTCCTGCTCCTCCTCAGCCTACTCAATGTGAAGAAGATGAGGATGAACAGCTTTATAATGTTCCACTTCCATTTAAGGAATAATAAATGTATTTTCTCTTTCCTGTGATTTTCCTAATAATGTTTTCTTTTCTCTAGCTTACTTTAAAGAATACAGTATATAATACATATATGAAATATGTCTTTATCAACTGTTTATGTTATCAGTAAGGCTTCTGGTCAACAGTAAGCTATTGGCAGTAAGTTTCTGAAAAGCCAAAAGTTATATGCAAAATTTTGACTGCATAGGGGGTCAGCACCCCTAACTCTCATGTTGTTCAAGGGTCACCTGTACTGTGCCTATCTCTCAGGGTCTTTTCTCTTTCATAAAACAAACACAGACAATACATAAACCAACAAGCACAGAAAAACCCACCCTGGAATCCTGGTTCTACCACTTACTAGCTATATGACTTGACACATGTCACTTTAAAACTTCAGAGCCTCTTTCCTCATATGTCAAGTGGAGATTTCAGTGGGCACTTACTTGCAAGGTTAGAATTAGTGACAATGTAGTACCAGGAAGGTGCTTCACACTTGGAGGGCATTCAGTGTACATTGTCCTCCAGAGCACCTGTCTTGTTGCTGTAGGTGAGACTGAAAGACAGTCTGTTAAATAAATCTGGCACCCGTGATACAGGACAATGGAATAAGGCTCACTTCTGTACATGGCTTTGCTTTAACTTCTGAGTTTGTACTTTGAATGCTAATTCTTCCCAGTCAATAAAGATAAAGTTGGAAAATGAATTTACCTTGGAGAAGTAGTAAATTGTGAATTAAAAATTATTAAACATTTCTTTTAGAAGATTATCTTCCTCAGATAAATACACTTTATTGTTTTTGAACAGCTACATTTATAAGCAGGAAAATAATTCTTACTTAGACCACAGAGTCTATCTTATCACAAGAGCACAGAGCTGTCATATTCAAAATCTAGCCATGCTTGCTGCCAAAAAACATAGCAGTCCCATGAAATATCTGTTGTAAACATTTAATGCTTTTTATAGCAGGATTATTCACACTCTATAGATTTTTAAGAGATGAATAATTCTTTCATGCCAACATTTATTTTTCTATGGCTGCTCTATTCTTCCTTCAAAGAGAAGTCTTCCTCCATAGAGAAGTCTGTGGGGAGGCCAGTCTTCCCAAATATGGCCGTGTTAGTACTGGAGGAACATTCAAAGCACAAACTTATTGGGCCAAATCTGCTTCTTCTGTTACCCTTTCATTGTGTTTTTCTGTTTTGTTCTTCAGAGTATTCAAACAAGGAATGACTTGATTTTTTTTTGCTACAATTTGTTAACCTTCAAGCTCTCCAAAGTTTAAATTCCAGGTTATTAGCAAGATTACATAAAGGGCCTTTGTAGCCCAGACTTTTTTCTTCAAAACATGTTATGTTCCCCTTCCTTGGACCCTAAGATGCAGTGGTGTTGAGTGGCAGCCAGTCTTTATGCTATAGGAAGCACCATGAGATTTCACAAACCAGAAGGAGAACACCAGGCTCTACCTGGGTAGCTTTAGTTGGACTTGTTACTCTATTGTGCTGAGCAGTAACCACTCTCCTTTTATTAGTCTGTTTTCACTTTGCTGATAAAGATGTACCTGAGACTGGGCAATTTTCAGAGAAAAAGAGGTTTAATGCACTCACAGTTCCACATGGCTGGGGATGCCTCACAATCATGGCAGAAGGTGAAAGGCACGTCTTACATGGCAGCAGGCAAGAGAGAATGAGAGCCAACTGAAAGGGAAACCCCTTATAAAACCATCAGATCTCATGGACTTATTCACATCCATAAGGACAGTATGGGGGAAACCACTCCCATGATTCAATTATCTCCCATTGGGTCCCTCCCACAAGTGAGAATTATGGGAGCTATATTCAAGATGAGATTTGGGTGGGGACACAGCCAAACTGTACCACTCCATGAACATCATGTGTGATAACAGCTGTGGAACTGCTGTTTAAACTGCAAAATAATATACAAACGTAATGTATCATCATATTCGTGTGATGCAGGTTAAAAATAATTCAGTCAATTGTCACTATTTGCAGTAGTTATGTTTCACACAGTTGCTGCTAACACTCAACTACTGAATACTACAACATTGTTCCTAAAGTAAATACAGGGTTAGGTTCCTGCAAGCCTCTGGTCATAACATTTTATTAACCAACCAATACATTACCTTGCTTTATGTGTGTATCTTATTTAATATTCAGTTTTGAAATATACATTGTTGATTTATTAACATTGAAATCATGGCTGCCAGCACAATCAGTCATGCCTAAACACAGCTCATCTAACATATATATTTTCTCCACAGGACACATCACGGCATCTTGTGCTTAGAAGCAATAGACAGCATTTCAGCACTCCACTTAGGGGCCATTTTATACAGTGAAATCACCAATAAAACACAAGACTGCAAAAAAATGTCACCGAATAGACTGCAAAAATGATACTTGTTTATGGTATAAGAGCTGAAACTAGAAGGCAAGGGCATCACGTTGTTTGACTTCAAATGAGAATGTACACATTGATGACAATTTTTTTGCTGCATAGCATATGTCTGCAAATAACCACAAAATCACCATGAATACTTTTGAGGTTCTAGATAACTTTTAGTGAGTAGGTGAATTTGTAAATATGAAATGTATAATAATAATGATCAACTGTATGTACATAAGAAATTCAAAAATTTTCCATGCCTTCTGGAATATTTTGGAATGTCATAATAAGAAGAATTTTGACCTTCTTTTTTTTTTTTAGACAGAGTTTTGCTTTTGTTGCCCAGGCTGGAGTGCAGTGGCATGATCTCAGTGGCTCATTGCAACCTCTGCCTCCTGGGTTAAAGCGATTCTCCTGCCTCAGCCTCCCAAGTAGCTGAGCTTACAGGTGCCTGCCACCATACCTGGCTACTTTTTTGTATACATATGTATTTTTTTTTTTTTTGTAGAGATGGGCTTTCACCATGTTGGCCAGGCTGGTCTCGAACTCCTGACCTCCGGTGATCTACCCGCCTTGGCCTCCCAAAGTGCTGGGATTACAGGTGTGAGCTACTGAGCCCAGCCCAGAATTTTGACTTTCAAATGTTTTTTTTCAAAACAATTGAGTATGCAAAAGTATGTTGTGCGTCAAAGACAGGTGAGCTGAAGATTTGGGACAGAAGTGCTTTTGACAATCTCCTTTAACCAAATACTAAATATGTTATTAAAACAGAACTTCTGATCTCTCACCACATTTTAACAATAAATGATTATTTTTTTTTGGCGGGGGTTACTTTTGTTAATTAAACATAATTTAATTTTGGAAAACCGTGGAAAGATGATGATACCAATTGGCTTTCAATGAAAAGGTTTTTCAGTTTTTCATTGTTTTAGTGTTCTTTTTATGAGTGACCCAGGATTGGAGTCAACCATTCTTTATTTGTATAAACCAAAAGTCAAAGATTAGATGTAATGATACTGCCCAAGACATACATACTGGACACTCACTGTGTGCCAGGCTTTGTGATAAGCCCTTTATATTTATGATAGCATCTTTCATCTTCATAACAAAGCTTATGATACTGGCACTACTATCATTCTCATTTCATGGTTAAGAAAACTGAAGCTGAGATTTTAAGAAACCTGTTCAAGCTCCTTGAGCAGATGGGGCAGCCAGAATTGCAGGTATTCTGACACAGAGCCTGTACTGAGCCTAACCCTTGATGTTCAAAATATCCTCCTCCAGCCTACACTTATGAAAATATTTGTCTTTGCAGCTGTTTGTCTAGATATTGAGAGTATGTTTGCAGGTTATGATGTATTATTAATTAATAATTAATTATAAATTGTCCTTGTTAAAGAAACATTTGGGTGACATGCAAAGATAACCTGATATTGACAGTATATTGTATTGAAAACGTCATAATCCCAGCACTTTGGGAGGCCGAGGCAGACAGATCATGGCCCACGTGGTGAAACCCCGTCTCTACTAAAAATACAAAAATAAGCTGGGTGTGGTGGTGTGCACCTGTAGCTCCAGCTACTCAGGAGGCTGAGGCAGGAGAATTGCTTGAGCCCGGGAGGTGGGGGTTGCAGTGAGCTGAGATCATGCCATTACACTCCATCCTGGTGACAGAGTGAGACTCTGTCTCAAAAAAAAACATCGTTGAAGTACCAGCTATGTGACCTTGGCCTCATTTCACCTTTCTGGGCCTTGTTTTCCTCAGCTGTAATGTGGCAAAGTTTCAATAAATTATTTCTTAGGGCTTCCTATGATTCTGTAAGGCGTAATAATAATAAAGCCCAGTAAATTTCTAAGAATGAAAGTTAATGCAATTAAAAAAGAATGAGAAGCCAACCTTGAATTAGAACTCCCTGGGTGAATTCCTTTAAAATAGATTTCCTTCAGCCTTGAGAATATTTTGGACATTAAGACTATGCTATATGTTCTTTAGGAAACAAAAAACGAGACATAATTTCTTCTCTTCTGTTTAAATATTATTTCTCACCTATCACTTAAATAAGTTTTCTCATCAGTGTTTTCCTGCTGCTTCTGTCCTTATAGTAAAACGCAAAGGCAACTGACCAGAAATTTCAATTAACTATTTGCCATTTGTTCATTTATCAATTTTGCTGCATTCTACTCTTAGGAGGTCGAGATAAATCACAAGGTGATGGCTGCCATCGGGGACTCTCCTTGAGAGAAGTTGCAGGCAGTTTAATCTACCCCATTTTCCCTAGCTCCTTTTTAAAGAAACGTATTATATTAATCATTCTTTTCAATAATGACTCTAAAAGAACTATAAAACTCTAAGCTGTAAATAAATAATAATTGCCACATATTTCCTAATATCTGCCGGCTAGTGCAAGAAAGTAAAGAGGGAATGGGTAGAGCTGGTGGCTTAATCACTGCAGGTCCCCCTTCTGTCCATCACACTCCCCCAGAGTGGAGGGCACTAGCCCCAGGAGACACTGACTAAATATCCCGTGTATAAATGGCTTCACAGAAGAATGTGGACTTGGTCTTTTTTACTTTTATTGCTTTTCCTTTTCTTTTCCTTTTTTTTTTTTTTTTTTTTTTTTTTTTTTTTGAGACAGAGTTTCCCTCTGTTGCCCAGGCTGGAGTCCAGTGGTGTGATTTTGGCTCACAGCAACCTCCATCTCCTAGGTTCAAGCAATTCTCCTGCCTCAGCCTCCCAAGTAGCTGAGATTACAGGCTCTCGCCACATTGCCTGGCTAATTTTTGTATTTTTAGTAGAGACGGGGTTTTGCCATGTTGACTAGGCAGGTCTCAAACTGCTGACTTGAGGTGATCCACCTGCCTCAGTCTCCCAAAGTGCTGGGATTACAAGCATGAGCCACCGCACCTGGCTTTTTATTGCTTTTTCTAATTGAAATTTTAATTGAGTCCATTGTAGAATCACATGTAGTGGTAAGAAATTGTACAGAGAGATCCCCTGTGTATTTTGCCCAGTTTGCCCATTGGAGACATTTTGCAAATCTGGAGTACAGTGTCACCATCAGGATATTCACACTGATACGATCCAATGATCTTTTTCAGATTTTGTACTCTTGTATGTGTGCAAATGTGATTCTGCACAATTTTATCATCTGTGTAGGTCTGTGCATCCACCACCATAGTCAGGATAATGAATAATTCTCACAGCAGAAGAATCTCTCATCACCCGCCCCCTTTTATTTTTTTTAAATTTTGAGACAGAGTCTAGCTCTGTGACCCAGGACGCAGTGCAATGGCATGATCTTGGCTCACTCTGCGACCTCTCTGCCTCCTGGGCTCAAGCAATTCTCCTGCCTTAGCCTCCTGAGTAGCTGGGACTACAGGCATGGGCCACCATGCCCAGCAAATTTTTGTATTTTTAGTAGAGACAGATTTCACCATGTTGACCAGGCTGGTCTTGAACTCCTGACCTCAAGTGATCTGCCTGCCTCAGCCTCCCAAAGTGCTGAGATTACAGGAGTGAGCCACCACGCCCGGTACCCTCATTTTCCTTTTCTAGCCACACCTCTCTTCCTTCCCCTTCCCTCTTGTCCTAGTCACTAACCCTTGGCACCCACTAATCTGTCCTTAATTCTAAAATTTTGTCATTTCAAAAATGTTGCATAAATGGGATCATTGGGTGTGTAACCTTTTGGGATTGGCTTTTTTTCCATTGGCACAATTCTCTAGAGATTCATCCAAGCTGCTTTGTGTATCAATAATTTGTTCTTTTTTATCATTGAGTTCATGTGGAACACCTGAATGACTTTATAATGGAGATATATTCTGACGTTTATCAATAGGCTTTTTTCTTTTTTGCCTTTCCCAGTAACGATCAACGTCCTAGTCAAGCCAAGACATCTATCTGCCAGAGGAGGAGATGGGAGATAAAGACAGGAGAAGGCCGTGTTGTTACAGGTGGTTTCAGTTTCTGACATGCACCTCAGTGCTTTGCATCAATGGAATAGCCTTGAATGTGTCTAGAATGGAAGTCTTAATTTTTATTCCACAGTTCCTAAATTACTTCTCTCGCACGGTTCCTCACTGCAGTAGGCAGCCCCACTACTGGGCCAGCTATTCAGACCGATACCTTGGGAAATGCTCTTTGACACCTCTTTCTCTCACCCACCACATCCGGTTGATCACCAAATATTATGGGCTCTGACTTCAGTGTGTTCCTAGTCCAAAGATTTCTCCATCACCATCACTGCTATGGCATTGCTGCATATGCCTCTAACTCTCACATGGACTCCACAAGTGTAGTTGGACTGGTCTCTTAGTGTCCATCCTGTCCCTCTATTGGCCCATCCCTTCTGTAGTTAATACAGCATCCCAAAGCTGGAATGATCTTTCTAATATGTAAATCGGATTGCGTTACTTATGTGCTCAAAACCTTCTACTGTTTCTCATCTCACTTAGAATAAAATGCAGACTCTCTATGATGGTCTCCATCTGTGCAATCAGCTCCTGGCTAACCCTCTGACTTCATCTGTCTCCTGCCACTCTGTCCCTTGATGGCTGTATTCCAGCCATGTTGGTTTTCTTGCTGTCCTTGAACAAGCCAGGCGTGTCCCTACCTCACAGCCTTTGGATTGCCATTCTCTCTTCCTGGAATGCTTTTCCAGCAGATGTCCATACAGCTGGCTTTCTCACTTTGTTAAGGCCACTGCTTAAATATTGCCTCCTCAAAGAGGACTTTCCTGGCCACTGTAACATGCTTTCCCACTAAGCCTCTTTTACTTTTCTTCATAGTGCTTATTGCTAACATTTATATTACACAACTCTTTTCTCATTCTGTCTATGCCCATGAGAGTACACGGTTCATAAAGATAAGAGATTTCTGTTTTATCCATTGTTCTGTGCCTAGCACCTGGTATCTGTGAGCACTGAACATACTTTTGAGTGAATAAATGATTTCCCCAAATTCCTTTACTCAGGCTTTTTAGTACACCGAGGAGGTCAGAGAGTTCTCCTGCATCCACCTCCTAAGTATGGAAGATGGCATTGTCGGCCCCTAATTCTTTACCCTTCCCTGTACTGGTGGCCTTTGCCATGTGACTTTGCTGTTTTCTTCACTGAAGGGAAAGGGAGTTTCTCTTCTCCTTGATTCTGGATTTGGCCACACGACTTACTTTAGATAATCAGATGTTAGTGGATGTGGCAAAACCAAAGGCCTGGAAAGTGCTTGTGTGAGTGGCTTCTTCTCTCGTGTCTCTGCCAGAGAAAAACATGCCCATGCTAACTCCCTGGTCCCAGGAGGAAGATGAGAGGTGTACAACAGAACGATTGGCCCTTAGCTGACCCGCAGATCAGTGATAAAAACAGAATTATTGTTTTGAGCAATTGAGTTTTGGAGCTATTTGTTAGATGGCACTTTTTTTTTTTTTTTTTGGTAGGAAGTAAAAGCAAAACTTTTTTTTTTTCTTTCTTAATGCCCTAGAAGACTATGAGAAAAGGAGGAGACACAGCAGGAGAGATGAGAGCTGAGCTTTGACCCAGAGAGCAGAAGTGGATTTCTAAAGAATGACGGATGGGACTGAGGGTTTAGGGCTCTTGCCTTGCTTCCCAGTCTGGGGCTCTGGGAAGAGGTTGCTGTGTAGAAGGTGGGGAGGTCCTGTCCTAACATGGGACAGCCCAGCCTCACGTAGAGAGGGAAGAAGAGTAAGCAGACAGGGTCTCTGGTCCTCACGTGCTTCATCTCATTCTCAAGTAGCATGAAGCCTGAGATGAAGGCCCTGACTTCTTGATAGACAACCTGCCATGGGGAGATGGAGGACGCCACAGAGACTTAGGGCTTGAGGGGTCTCTCAAGTGGGAGCTGAGGGCACAGCAAATAAGCAAAGGGAGTGATGACAGGTGTTCCCTGGGAACACTGCCTGAGTCAAAGAAAGGGACTCAAAGTTCATCAACCACAGATTTAAGCTCCAAGGCCAGAAGAGCACTCAGGGACACAGGACACTGGGCTGGAGGTCAGCAGATGCCTGGCCGTGCAAACTCAAGGACCAGCATGCATCCAGGTCTCTCCCTGCCCATGGTATCATTAGAATGCTAAAGCTACACATGTTGCTGCCTGTCCCCTTCTATACTCTGTACACCTGGTCAGAAAGAAGCAGAGGACAGGAAAGGTTCTTTGAGAGACTGAACATTTTTATTCATGAGGGACAGAGCACAACCAGGAAGGAATGTTGAAATGATTAAGTCAGAATCAGCTTTAAACCAACCTGGATGTTTAGCTTATTTGCCTTTGCTACCCAGAAGGAATACGAGATCATCAGACACAGATAAACACATTGCATTTTCTCTGCATATCTGAGCTGTTTTGTGCATTACGATGTGCAATTTTGTGATAACCATGGCAACCTCCAATTTGGTCTCCCTGCAGTTTCTCACTTCCTGTTATGCATTTTGCACTCTGCAGATAGTGCTATCTGGCTAAAGTGTCAATCTGATCACATTATTCTCCGGATTAAAAAACATCCTTCCTTGACTTCCTTTCACCCCTAAGATAACATTAAAACCTTAACATGGCTTATAAATAAATCCGTAATATGGTAGATGCTGTCAGTGCTCGGCATTCACCTCAGTCCTGCTGCAGGAAGCACCGACTGCGATTTCCTGTCATCTGCACTTTCCTCTGGCCTCAGCAGCGTGTTGGGTGCAAACACGGGACAAGCCAGAAGTGCTGGGGAGTTAGTACCGCAGGAAGCAGCCCTCATCTCTGCAGGACGGGAGGAGGTGGTGAGATGCCCTGGCTTCCTCCTGCCTCGGTTGGGACACTCGGAGGCACGTCTCGCACTGCCTTCCAGAGTGCCCCGGTGGGATTACATTCCAGGTGTCCACCTTGGTGAGTGGCTTGACAATGCTCCACCCCTTTCCCGGTTTCATGTCTCTACTTTCGGGCTTGTTTTATGGGATTGTCTCCCAGGTAAACTTCTTATATTCAAATAGAATTCTCCAGGGTTTCTCCTGGGAGAACACAACAAGATAGGTGATCGTACAATTTATCAACCTGCACAGTCCTATTTTTAGAGTAAAAGTGGGCACTGCGAGTAACGTACACTTGTCCTGGCAGGAGTAGCTTGGGTCTGTCCCAGGCAAAGCAGGACATGTGGCCCTGCTGGTAAAGCCGCCTTTGATTTGAATCCTGTTTACACTGCGGCATTTTTATCACACGCACTTTCACATCCTACTTTCCACTCTTCTGAATGCAACTTGCTGTGGTTCCTCAAATTTCCCCCATAGCACATTGCGTTTCCAAAGATGTCACAACTGTAACTCCCATGGCATGTTTCTTTGCAATGTAACCTGGCTACGATGCCACCAAGAGGTAGGGTCTGCTTCCTCTCTCTTGGAACATGGGCTGGAACCCAGATTTTGGTCAATAGCATGTGGCAAGAATGGTGGCTCTTAGAGACCTCCACTTTCTATGTTTGCTGTTTGGAAAGCTCCTTCCTGGAGCCCAGCCACCATGCCGCGAGGTAGCCCAAGCAGCCATGATTTGGAACCCTTGCGGGAGAACTGAGCCCCTGGCTTGCAGCCCCAGAGAGCTCCTGTGCAGCCAGCACTTGCTGCCAGCCACGTGAGTGAGGCTATTTTGGGCTATCCAGTCATTCTTACACCTCGCCCGGAGTCATGAAGTAGAACCACCACCCTGCCAATCCACAGAATTGCCAGAAATAATGAACTACTCTTTTGAGCCACACAGTTTTGGGTGGACTGCTGGGTAGAGTGGAGAACTGACCTCCTCCGCCCTTATAGTTTCTACTTCAGTCCACTGGTTTACCCAGATCATTCTAACTCATCATTAGGGACCCAGCTTCTGTGTTACTTCCTCTAGTATGCCTTCCCCCACTCCTGGACTAGCTCAAGTGCCCTCCCTACTCGCTCCCAAAGAATTCTATACTTCTTTCCATGTATCTCACCCTCTTGTCTTTTTACTTCTAATTGCCTTTCCATTACCTTCTTTTCCAGAAACTTAAGCTCTAAAAATGTGACCCAGTGCATATTGATACATTGTATGATCACCTATCTTGTTTTGGGTTCTCCCAAGAGAAACCTCTGAGAACTGGATTTGAATATAGAAAGTTTCCAAAGGCAGAAACTGTGCCTGTCTTAGACCCTAATGATGTTCCAGGGACTTATACAATGCCTGGCATTTGACATATGGTGAGTATACATTTGCTGATTACGGCGAAGTAAAAAAACTAGTATTTATTACACACATACTTTGTGGCAGAGACTGTGCTACTTGTTAAACATGTATTATTTTGCTGAATCCTGTGACATACAGACCATTACTATTCCTATTTTACACATGAGAAAACAAACACACACAAAGTTAACTAACCTGACAAAGTCATACAATTGGCAAATGGTAGAGTAAGAGATTGTATTAAGTTGTTCTTGCACTGCTATCAAGAAATACCTGGGGCTGGGTAATTTATAAGGAAAGAGGTGTATTTGGCTCACAGTTCTGAAGGCTTTATAGGAGGCATAGTGCTGGCATCTGTTTCTGGGGAGGCCTCAGAAAGCTTACGATCATGGCAGAAGGTGAAGGTGGAGCAGGCAGGGTACATGGCGAAAGCAGGATCCAGAGAAACAGTGTTGGGTGGGGGAGGTGCTACACACTTAAACACCCAGGTCTTGTGTGAACTCAGAGTGAGAGCTCACTTATCACCACGGAGATGGCCCAAGCCATTCATGAGGGATCCACCCCCATGATCCAAACACCTCCCACCAGGCCCCACCTCCAACACTGGAGATTACATTTCAACATGAGATTTCGGTGGGGACAAACATCCAAACTATATCAGAGGTCAGACCCAAGGGTGAGAGAGCAAAGTCTGCCGTGAAGTCAGTCCTTATGCATCAGTCAGGACAGGCGAGGCTCTGGCACAGTAACAAATAGCCCTATAGTTTTGGTGGCTTAACAAAGCAAAGAGTTGTTTTTTTGAATCTCTTGCTATATGTTCATCACAAGTCAAGAGTTTTCTGTTCACTGTAGTCACAGAGGGACCCAGGCTTATGGAAACAATCACTGTCTTAGGCTTGTCAGTCATCGTGCCAAAGGGATAAAAGGACTCTAGAGGGTTTTGCGTGAGTGCTTAAATGTTCTAGCCTGGAAATCACACAAATCTTTTCCATTCATAACTCTGGCCAGAAATAGTCTGTGAGCAGCATGCTTATCACAGTGTACTATTTCACCAACAAATGAAGATCTAAGTATGTCATTTCCTTCTGTGTGAAGAGGCTTTGCCAGAGTTCTAGAAAGTTTTAGAAAGCCCTAGAAAAAGAATTTTTTAATCAATAAAAAGTCATGTAGGATCATGATATTCACAATTTAGATTATAATAGAAATAATATAGTGGCTACTAGGAGGCTCATCTTCTATTGGAGTTGCTTTGGATAATGGTAGTTTGGGAAATATGAGGATCTGAGACCAATATGACTTACAAACTCTAGTCAGTTCAAATGGAGAGAAGTTCACTTTATTTTTAACCACCCAAGACATTGCCACTGACAACCAGTAATGGTCAGAAAGCAACAATGACACTGCATTAGTATTCAGTTTCTTTCTAAGCACAGCTTCTCAAGTTTACACAGAGAAGCTACTGTCTTTTTATTACAGAATATATCTACTTCATTATGGTTTTATATTACTCTGATTTAAAAAATGACAGAAATAGTTAATTTGAAGAACAATTAATTAAAGAGGGCTCAGAAATAAAATTAAAATGCATACTGCCATCTTGGAAACAGAGGTTGTCTATGTAATTACACAATTCAGAGTGATGTGGTGATCACTGTACATTGATATTCTTCTAAATTCATGTCTATCATCATGCATCATGACAGTGTTTTATGTCAAGGAATCTAAATGTTATCCTCCTAGTGCCAATGGAACAGGATACCCTGCTCTACTATAATATTGCATTTCCACCTTTTTAATTAAGAAAATTAGTCCCACCAATCTTAAAGTTTCAAAGGTTATTTAGGCTATATCTAATCTGGTTTTACTCAATCCAGACAACTCCTTAATATAGAGGGCACATTTCTGTTTAGCCTTTGTTGAACATTCTCAGTAATAGAGAGTTCATTACCTCCAAGTAGAGGCCACTCACTTTTGAAAAGCTCTAATTGCTAGGAAATTCTTTCTTATATGGAGCTGAGATTTTTCTCTTCATATCTTCTGCTTTTGGTCCATATCTTCTGCTTTTGCTTCATATCTTCTGCTTACTCAGTCTTGCTGACTAAGCCTCAACTAAGTCTAATCCACCCTGCATGTGCCAGTTACCAAAGACGGAAAATTGATTCTCCTGTCTCTCAAATAATATATTTTTCTGACCAGACATTCCCAGGTCTTCTGACATTTCCTTTACGGGTCTTGTGTCTATCTGGTTTTCTCCTCAGTTGACTAATATCCTTGCTCTGGACATGATTCTCACACTAATGTGGTTCAGAATCATGTTCATTTAAGAATCCATCACCATGGAACATTGTTTGTACCAGACTTTCCATCAAACCAATTTCCTAAGTTTTTTCATGATGCCGGGGGTCTCCCAACTTCTACTTAAGTGATTGTGTATATTTTTTGATCTAAGTGCAGCAATTAAGTTTATTTCTATTACATTTCATCTTATTATTTTTATCCCATCTTTCTAGCCTGTCAATATGGCTTTGAAATAATCCGTCATATTAAACCATCCCTCTCAGCTTCGTAACATTTGCAAACTTAATAAACATGCTATTTGTGTCTTTCTCCAAGGCATTAAGAGATGTTGAAAACAACATGAGCAAACAGAACACCCCACTTTCAGTTTCAAGTTATATTTTTCTTTCTTGAAGATTTCTTGAGAGATTATTAAATGTATTGCTGAAAGATAAAGGCTATGACATCACTTGGCCGATAAAAGTTGGATGGATATGAGGGATAAAAGATGGACATAAATAGGTCTAGTGAGATTTCTCCTTTGTGAACCTTTGCTGATTGCTAATGATTCTGAATTCCTTCTAGAAGCATTCAGAATTATGTAAGAATTCATTCTAAAAGTTTGCTGTTGGTTGGCAGTGATCACACCACTATTTCCTGAATATATATCCTCCATCCCCTTTATAAAGATCACTCTTTTCCTTGATTAGGTAGCCTTTCTTTTATCCTTTTTATGTGTCCCTTTTTGAGCAGTGCTAATCAAAGAGCTCAGTGTGAAGTCATCTTAGGTATTTAGAGCCATCTTCTCATTCTTTTATAGAATCAGTTTCAGAGTAGCAGTTTCTGAGTAGCAGAAACTGATCCTATAAAAGTAAAGCAACAACTTTGGAGCATGAAACTCCAGGGGGTTTCAAAACCTGGCCGGAGTACGTATAAGTTGCAAGTTCAATACTGTATGTCTGCATAGATGGATTTTTACACAGCTGGGGAATGCAAATGGGTTGTCTTTCGCTGCAGTATATGTTTTCAAGAGACATTTAAGCATCTTCCTCCTCAGTCCTGCCCTATGAAATGATCAAATATTAAAGGAGTATTGGCTTGAAGGAGTGGCCAATGGTTAGTTTCTCATGCACCTACATGTCTTTTTGGGGTCTTCACTGTGACTCCTTTAATTTTAACAGAATTTTAGTTTCAGAGTAGCAAGGACTTTGTCCTTGCTTCCTCACCATTCTGAAAGATGCAGGTGTTATCAGGAAGCAAAGCATACGTCTTGGGTCACAAATCACACTTTTCAAATCTCAGCGTCACCACTGACCAGCTGAGTACCTTGAAGCCAGTGGTTTTCAACTGCGTGGTAATTTTTTCCTCCTAGGGGACATTTAGCAATGTTAGAAGACATTTTTGGTAGTCACAGCTTGGGATACTAATTCTATCTAGTGGGTAAAGGTCAGGGAGGATGCTAAACATTCTGAAATGCATAAGACAGCCCCATAATAGAGAATTTTCTGACCCAAAATATGAATAGTTCTGCTGTTAGGAAACCCTACTTTAAGAAAAAAACTTAATCATTTCGAGCTTTAGTTCCTTCTTCTATACCACGAAGGTAACAATGACCTGTGGTGGTATGAAAAACGCACACAGTACTGTACTTACAGCATATAACATAATAACTGGCATGTCGCCAGCATAAAAAATGGTAATTGTTTATGTATTAGGCATTGTGTTGTATATGTCTTAAGACATTATTAGCTTAATATTAAAAGAGTAGTCCAATTACTCCACAAGTATTTTTTGAGCCCTTTCTGTATACTAGGCACTGATCAGTCTGCTGCAAATAGATTAGTTTCAAAAAAAAAAGTCTTTGCCCAACAATCTCTGCCCTCAGGGAGCTAACAACCTGCAAGTAGGCATTTGTGTTCCCCGTTTTGCCACTGAGAGAACCCAGGCTCTGAGAGGTTCAACTAAGAAAGCAACATGGTCAAGATTTCAATGCTAACAGAGGTAGAACTGGATTTCAGTCTAACCAGCTCTGCCTGATGCTATAGCCCATGTTCTTTCTACCCCATGATTGTCAGCTGCCTACTTTTAGCCTGTGAGACGTGTGAGGATTGCAGCTCTCACCTCTGTGCTCATCTTACCGATTCTGTTAGGATGATCATCCATAACCTTTCACCCTGCAGTATACGTCTACAATGACATTCTGTTATTCTTTTTTTATATTTCATTTTTTTGAGATGGAATCTTGCTCTGTTGCCTAGGCTGGAGTGCAGTGGCACAATCTCGGCTCACTGCAAGCTCTGCCTCCGGATTCATGCCATTCTCCTGCCTCAGCCTCCCGAGTAGCTGGGACTACAGGCGCCCGCCACCACGCCCAGTTAATTTTTTTGTATTTTTAGTAGAGACGGGGTTTCACCACGTTAGCCAGGATGGTCTCGATCTCCTGACCTCGTGATCCGCCTGCCTCAGCCTCCCAAAGTGCTGGGATTACAGGCTTGAGTCACCGCGCCCAGCCTACAATGATATTCTTTCTGTTTTGTTCCCCTTTTACTCTTTATTAATTCAACAAATATTTACTGAGCACTTGCTCCTTGTTAGTATATGGTGGAACTAGGAGATGCTATCTTGGTCTGCAGGGAGGTCATGGCTTGTAGGGATGAGACCAAGGACCCATGACTGGAGCCCTAACTATTCACATGCATGACACCATTTCCATCTTGGAATTGTGGACCTCCTTACAGGTGTTTATGTGTATTTTCTGTAACTCGCTGCCACATGCACAGTTACCTAGTTTGTGTATGCAGCAACATTTTTCTTGGGTGTACAAAAGATTCAGGGTGTAACCTTCATATATCTGAGGCTCATGGTACACTTTTAGCTTTGCACAGATTGACGTCACAGTACGTTCTTAGTTGTAGAAAATGTGGTCTTTATGATGTTATTTGTTCATGACCTTGAAGGTCCATGCCATACAGTATATTGTAATTGTGCTGAAATGTGAATCTAGTTACACGACCTGAAAAACAGAGGAACCAGAGAATATTACTCATAGTGACAGAACCTAGAAATCATCCAACATTCCCATCAAAATTTGACTTTGTAGGTTCCACAAAGTAATAAAAAGCCTATTTTTTTCCAGGTGTGTTTATAGCCGATGTTACTTTAGGAATATGATAGTGTAGTATCTTTAGGAACATCACTGTATCATAGCGTGGAGTTTGTTTTGATGGAATCGTATGGTTCTGAAGGAGCACTTAACATTTTAAAGCATTCTTGACTGAACCGTGGGAGTACCTCTGGTGGAAAGCAGGTACTCACCAAAATCTCAGATGCATGACTTATGAATACCAAGGCCCTACTCCACTAAACAGCCACTTTTTGTTGCTAACTGATGGCATCACTCAACTTTCAAATACATCCCTCTGCTGGAGCTTGACTATGAATTTTGTTTGTTTGATGTACTTAAGAGTCTGGACTCTCTTCAGAGAGACCTCACTTCCAAACTCTACTTTGCCAATATTAGTTGAGTAACTTTTGTCAAACTGACCTTCTTCTGCTTCAGTTTTCTCACCTACAAAATGAGGTTCATAATCAGGGATCTCATTTCATTGGATTGTTGTGACGTTAGTTTCTTATGTTTACACATGTAACATGTAATGTCACAAAGTCTCTTCTTGTTCACAGATGATAAAAGTGGTGATAAGATCTGTAAAAATCCAGCAACTATAGAAAATGCTGGAGAAAATTTGGATAAAGACATCAGGGTGAGGTAATCCAAAGCTAGATCTGAGACTGTGTCTGAGTGTTGTTTTCAGGATGTAAAGAATTAAGCAGAAGCTGTTTAATTATCTTTCATATTGTACAATATCTAAGGCCCAATGATCAATATATCTTAGTTCTCATTTGTTTTCCAGTTCCGCCCTTTGATTTATCACTTGCCACTCCCCACTGTATTGTTCACCGAGTGTGTGGTCTTGGGCTTCATGCACACGCCTGCTTTCCCCGTCTTCTGGAAGCCTCTGTCACCAACCGGACTGGTGTGTTTCTGGTTCTAAACCCAGGAATCCTTTTTGTTCTTGACCACTTTCTGGCACAAGATATAGACTTTATCCCTCAACTGGTCAACCTCAGCACTTACCACCTGCCCAAGTAGTCCTCTCTGTCTTTCTCTTTGCATTCTAGATTAACTGCCACAGGGATCACAGCACAGTGAAGAGCTCCCTTGGTATCTGATTGCCTGAGTTCAAATTTTTATTCTGCCACTGATTAGCCAGGTGGCCAGGTTATTTAATCTCTTCATGGTTCTGTTTTCTCATCTAACAAGTGGAGATCATAATCTCAACTACTTCATACAATTGTGATGAAGATTGAATGGGCTAATATCTATAAAGTGCTTAAAATGGAGCTTGGCCTACAGTAAATCTCACATAAGTGCACAACATTATTATTGTTATAATTATTATTATTTTTATTGAGACAGAGTCTCGCTCTGTCACCCAGGCTGGGGTGCAGTGGCATGATCTCGGCTCATTGCAACCTCTGCCTTCTGAGTTCAAGCTATTTTTCTGCCTCAGCCTCCCAAGTAGCTGGGACTACAGGTGCCCGCCCCCATGCCTGGCTAATTTTTTGTATTTTTAGTAGAGAGAGGGTTTCACCACATTAGCCAGGATGGTCTCGATCTCCTGACCTTGTGATCCGCCCGCCTCCACCTCCTAAAGTGCTGGGATTACAGGCATGAGCCACCACGCCCAGTCTATTATTTTTATTATAGGTTCAGTCTCCTGCTTGCTCCTTATTTTGTGACCCCTGCCCCATGTTTTTAGGTGAGTATTTTTACCATTAATGCTATTCTGATCACTTCTACCCACTGGCTGCCGAGTGACCTCCCTCCCACCTGTACATCACCACCATCTTACTGTTTTCATTGTGGTTCACAGTACACAGCCTCATATTAACAAAATGCATTGACTTCACATTACATATATAAAAATACGTCACCAATCATATCGATATTTTAAAAATGGAGGGTGTAACCTTCACGTATCTGTGGCCCATGGTACATTTTTAGCTTTGCACAGTGCTAATCTCCTCTAGTGAAGAGAAGGACACGGAGACTCTGGGATTCACAATCGCACGGGGGGAAGGGTGTTCTGTCACACTGTTACATTCCTTACTGGCTTTCTCATCTGCATATGATATCAAGGCACTTTCTTACGAGAGGAAGATAGAATCATGTTGATACGCTTTGACAAAAGAAACGTTAAGTTACATATTGCTAGTAGGTAGAGGTTTGTAATAAACCAAATTCTACATAGAGAAGCTTGGAGCAGACTTGCCTTCACTTGGGTTGTAGTTTATGCCATGCGCCAAACAACACTGGTTCCATTACTATCATTGATTTAGAAGCCCCCATGACCAATCACAATTTCTTTCTTTTTTTTTGAGACGGAGTCTCGCTCTGTTGCCCAGGCTGGAGTGCAGTAGTGCAATCTTGACTCACTACAACCTCCACCTCCACGGTTCAAGCGATTCTCCTGCCTCAGCCTCCTAAGTAGCTGGGATTACATGTGCCCGCCACCACGCATGGCTAAGTTTTGTATTTTCAATAGAGATAGGGTTTTGCCATGTTGGCCAGGCTGGTCTCGAACTCCTGACCTCAAGTGATCCGCCCACCTTACCCTCCCAAAGTGCTGGGATTACAGGCGTGACCCGCCATGCCCAGCCTAATCACAACACATTTCAAAGGTGAATTAGCTTTAGAATGAGTTACATGAGCAATTTCCCCCAAAGATGATTTGCTGACGCTTCTCTTGTGCAACACCGAGAACAACCATGTAACTTTCCTGTACAGAGAAGATATTCATGACTGGCCCCAGTGAGAGAAATTTACCTGATAGTTTTAAAATCCAAATTCATGTTACCCAAACAAATGTGTTCTTCACACACATTTCTACCGAATGAACCACATTCTTACCTATAACTTTTCCCAGAAAGAGCGACTTGGGAGAATTGAAGAGGGTGTCGGAGGAACTTGGCAGATGGTAACTCACAGATGGATAATGATCGAGCTGCAGGAAGAAAACAAGAGACACTTTTAGAAAGACGTCACTACCCTGTGTGGAACCAAATCTTCCCTGTGGGGATGACGTCACTCTTTGAACCCTGGTTTTCTGATATCTTCTTTCATCAGCACTGACTCTAAAACACCAGCCCGAGAAAATGGAAACCCATCTCTTCCTTTGCTGGGGTTCTTTGAAAAAATTTGAGCATGGTAAGTGAAGATCCTTATGAACAGCTTTCCAGGTGATGTACATTTTCTGTGGATGATTTACCTACAGGATTAAGATCCAGGCTCATTTTAATGGAGTAAAATCTGCTTGACCCAATCTCCAGTGCCTCTGATACAGAATATGCCACATCTACAGCAATGAAGTTTTGCGGAAGCATTTTATTTTGTGATACGATCTTACACACACACACACACACACACACACACACACACACACACACACACTCAAATGCTGAGGGTCAAGTAGGGTAAACAGTCATGGTTTTCTCACTTATCCCAATGAGAATGATTTCTCCTGCCACAGGCAGGGGTGGTTGGGTGAGTTGGCAGCAGAGGGAGAGAGAAATGCAGCTGTTGGGAAGAGTGCACAGTGACCATGGGAGCAACGCATATTTCTGATTCTGCTGCTCGTGGACAAAGTGCCAATGGTGGTGTCAGAATCGTTGGCCTTGTCCTTTGTGTCCCTATGTGACTTCTCCTGCCTCATATTTTCAGCTGTCTTTTTACCACCCATATAGTCTAGGTGTGTTTCTCCAACCGTGAGCTCTTAAGAGCCTTCTGGGCCTTTCTTTGTGCCCACCTGTGGAAAACTTTCTTTTGTAAGAATTCCTTTTTCTGAAGTGAGATTAATACGTGCTGAGGTCAGCATGACGAGAGGTGTGGCTTATGAGAAAACAAAGCATTGCTCTCCGACATGGGCATTCCCAAAGGGACCACGTCAATTGTGTAGAGGAAGGAGACAGAACAAGCAGTAACTTGTTGAAGGCAGCAGCACAGACTCAGAAGCAGATACGCTCCTGAGTCCTTGCTCAAACTCGGCCTGATTAGGCAAAAAGCTGTCCTTCAGATGAGCAAAGACACTAGAAGCTAGCTGTGCTCTTGGGAGGAAGGAGAGAGTGGCAGGGAAGAAAGAGGGCAGGCAAGTGATCCAATCTCATCACCACATTGAGAACCGCTACTACAATGAATAACCATTCATTATTGACTGTCTGCAGCAGAATCTTGAAACCGCTTCCTAGAAACTTAGAGATCATTGCACAGTCAGGGTTAAGAGTCAAAGGGTCATCACATCTCAAGAATATTTTAGATTTTTTGGCCCACAGAACAGTAGGTTTTTGTACATGAGTAGTATTGCCACAAAAATCCAAGTCACCCCCACCCCCAAAAACTATTAAAGCAAACGTTTGCATGCTTGGCTATCAGTTTGAAACGTTTTCTATAACATCAAATGCATCATTAACGAAACAAACCAGGTGTGGTGGCTCTTGCTTGTAATCCCAGCACTTTGGAAGGCTGAAGCGGGTGGATCTCTCAAGTCCAGGAGTACAAGATCGGCCTGTACAATATAGTGAGACCCTCATCTCTACCAACAATTTTAAGAAGTAGCCGGGTGTGGTGGTGTGTACTGGTAGTTCCAGCTACTCGAGAGGCAGAAGTGGGAGGGTATAGCTTGAGGCCAGGAGGTGAAGGCTGCAGTGAGCTGTGGTCATGCCACTGTGCTCCAGCATACGTGACAGAGTGAGACCCTGCCTCAAAGCAAACAAACAAAAACACTTATTCTGAAATATTTAAAATCTCATATAGTTTCTTTGGAGCAAAAGCTCTTCCGTTTCTGCTCTTAAATATTAACTAGCTGCTTTGGTGCCACCTGATGGCCCACATGGGTAACTGCCACCGCACTTCACTTTCTTTTAAGCGGTTAAATGCAAAATGCCATTGTTAACCAATAGCCTACCTGGCAATGCCTTAGGGGGCGGTGATCTCCCCCTAATACTACTAACAATTTAAAAACTAAATTTGTGGTCTGGGCAGTGGCTCACGCCTGTAATCCCAGCACTTTGGGAGGCTGAGGTGGGCGGATCATGAGGTCAAGAGATCGAGACCATCCTGGCCAACATGGTGAAACCCCGTCTCTACTAAAAATACAAAAATTAGCTGGGTGTGGTGGCGCTCTCCTATAGTTCCATCTACTCAGGAGACTGTGGCATGAGAATGGCTTGAACCCAGGAGGCGGAGGTTCCAGTGAGCTGAGATTGCACCACTGCACTCCAGCCTGGTGACAGAGCGAGACTCCGTCTCATAAACAAAACAAACAAAAAAACAGAAAAAACTAAATTTGTAACGAAGTTCTATTTTCTTAAAGAACTTTAAAAATGGATACAAATAATATATGTTCATTACAAGAAATATAGATTTGCAGAAAAAACTGCTGATAATAAATGCTAATTTCTAATGTATTTTCTTTCAACTTTTTAAATAAAAAAGGGATGGAACCCAAGTAACACATTGTTTTCTATATTTTTTAACTTGATATATTATGAATGTCTTTCTGTGTCAATATACAACAAAATTCTATTTTCTTAACTTTAAAAATGGATACAAGTAATATATGTTCATTATAGAAAAAATAATACAGATTTGAAGAAAAAAACTGCCAACTGATAATCAATGTTAACTTTTAATGTATATTCTTTCAACTTTTTAAGTAAAAAAAGATGGAACCCAACTAACACATATTATGTTTTGTATATTTTTTAACTTGACGATCTATTATGAATGTCTTCTGTCTCAATAAATATACAACAAAAATCATTTGTCATGGATGACTAGTATTTCATTCTATGGATACACAGTTTAAAAGATATATTAAATTTCCATGTTTGGGTTTTTATATTTCTGTGTCCTCAGGCCCAATACAGTGCTGGATACTTGGTGGGATCTTGATAATTGGCATTAACAGTTGTTAATGCAGCTCTTAAAGTCGTGAGCACCGAAGGGAAATCCGTCCTCAGGTGTGGTGTGACCCACACAGTGGAGGTACCTTCCTTTCCCTGAATTGTTTCTGCGGGTCCAGACCAGACGGACTTGGCTTTTTGGCAGCCATTTTATATTATCTTTGCTGAGCTATAGTAAAATAAAATTTCTGGTTGATCTCTATAAGTGTATTCTCTTCCTACGTCTGCGTGGTTGATGGCTTGAACCAAAATGCTAAATTTTACATTTATTTATATAAATTTCTTTCGTTTTATTTTATTTTTTATTTTTTTGAGACAGAGCCTTGCTCTGTCGCCCAGGCTGGAGTGCAGGGGCGCGATCTCGGCTCACTGCAAGCTCCGCCTCCCGGGTTCACGCCATTCTCCTGCCTCAGCCTCCCCAGTAGCTGGGACCACAGGCGCCCGCCGCCACGCCCGGCTAATTTTCTTTGTATATTTAGTAGAGACGGGGTTTCACTATGTTGGCCAGGATGGTCTCGAACTCCTGACCTTGTGTTCCGCCCGCCTCGGACTCCCAAAGTGTTGGGATTACAGGCGTGAGCCACCGCGCCCGGCCACTTTGATCTCTTTTGTTTTGTAACACAGTAATAGCCCACTCAGAGGTTTTTGATTGTTGATTCTGTCATCTTGCGTATCTGTGATCCCGCTTGGTTTTGACTTTTCTAAAAAACATAATGAACACTCCTAGCCTTAACTCATTGATGAAGTCATTAATTTCACAACAGTGAACAGGAACCTAAATGGGTCATGATGTACAGTTCTAATCCAAATTACCTGCTCAGTTAGGAAAATATGAGAAGTGACGAGGATATCCAGAAAGCCTTCAACATTCACAAAGATGAAGCTGCAGTGCCTGAGGAAATTCTCTAATAAAGGAGGGATGGAGGAAAGCATTCTCCGATCAGCCTCTGATCTTACCACGAGCGCGGCGTCCTCACGTCTTCTCTCTCGCCTACGCCTGCCTGCCTCGTGCCTAAGAAGGCGGGGTGTGGCCGGAAGAGATGGGTGGGATGGTGGGGTAGGTGGGTAAAGTGAAGAGGACCGTGAACGAAAAGCGGCTCTGCAGCTGACGGCGGATGCTTCGCCGAGTGTTACCACCAGGTGGTGCTGTCCCCCAGCCGAACATAATTCAGAACAGCCACATCGGATCAGGGCTCTCCAGGACCTGACCATGTGACACAAGGGCATTCTGCAACTTTGTCTGAATATGGAGAAATCGTGGACGGAATAATGCCTCCAAAAGATAACGTCCTAATTCTCAGGACCTGAGAGCGCGTCACTTTCCGTGGCAAGCGGGGCTTTGCAGATGTGATTAAGATAACAGGGGAATTCTGGATTCCCTGGGCGGGTCTCAGGTCCCCACAAGGGTCTTTATAGGAGGGAGGCAAGAGGGTCACAGTGGAGAGAAGATGTGACAACGGAAACAGAAGTTGGAGTGATGTGAGGAAGGGGCCGAGGAGCGCAGGAGACTCTTAGAAGCTGAAAAAGGCAAGGAAACAGATGCTCCTCTCAGAGCCTGCAGAAGGCACCAGCCTTTCCGATAGACTTCAGCTGTTTGCGCTGACTGCACTTCTGGCCTCTGGAACTGTGAGATAGTAAATGCATGTTGTTTTAAGTCCTTAAGTTTGTGGCGATTTGTTACAGCAACACTGGGAAACTAATACAAGAAATTTAGGAAAAAAAAAAAAGACCTTGTGCAACCCCAAACCAAAACATCTCTTTCTCCCGGCAATTTCTTCAATAACAGGGTTAGCGTTCTCCATTCTTCCTGCCTCCCAGATGAAATGCATTAAGAGGCCCAATAACTGAATTAGCCCTGCTTTTCTGAGAGCACCCAGTTGATAAGAGACACCTGCTTCTGTGAACCCTCCTCACCATAAGCCTGATTCCTAAAATAAACCCTTCCTGACTCTTAGAGCCACCCCGTCATTCTCTAAGGTATATGGGTTTCTTTGCGTCAATTATCAATCAACTTGTTGCTTCCTGGCTCCCAATGCACCCTTCAATATAAGCTCTATGATAAACAATGGAATTCCTTAAAGCATAGCGTGCTCTGGAGGGACACTGCAAGAGGAAGGGGCTTGCTGCAATTTCCAGCACAGGCTCGAGGAGGGGAATAGCAGAGGCTCTGCCCAGGGTGCAAGGACATGAGGTGAAGCCTGTCTGAGTCACAGGCCTGCAAGAGATCCCTCTGTGACCCTCGCGTCTCAGCCGTGGCAACCTGTCCACAGACCTCTGGACGTGTGTCTGAGCCGCCCTGGTAGCCCCCCACTCACACCCCCACCGCTGTTGCCATTGCCTGCTCCCCTACCTGCACTCCAGAAGGCAGCCAGCCTGTTGCTCCCCTAGCCAATCCAGACCAGCTCCAGCTTGGCCAAGCAGGCGGAGTCTCTGCTCTCTGCCAGGCAGAGACACCTTCTCCAGCAGGGTCCTGAAGGGCTTCAGAACGTGCCATCTCCAGATATGCTGGCTTGGGATAGGGACAATTTTGAGCTAAAGGCAGTTAAAAAACAACTGATGCGGCTGGGTGCAGTGGCTCATGCCTATAATCCCAGCACTTTGGGAGGCCAAAGTGGGTGGATCACCTGAGGTCAGGAGTTCGAGCCAGCTTGGCCAACATGGTGAAACCCTGTCTCTACTAAAATACAAAAATTAGCCGGGTATGGTGGCGCACACCTGTGGTCCCAGCTACTTGGGGGGCTGAGGCAGGAGAATGGCTTCAACACGGGAGGCGGAGCTTGCAGTGAGCCGAGATGGTGCCACTGCACTCCTGCCTGGGTGAGAGAGTGAGACTCCGCCTCAAAAAAAAGAAAACGAAAGAAAGAAAGGAAAGAAAGGAAAGAAAGAAAGAAAGGCAAAGCAACAGATGCACAAAGGACACTCTGACCTCGCCTTTTCTTCCTGAAAGCAGGAGATGAAACTTTCATATGGAAGATGCCCTCCCTCTACCAGGAAGAACAGAACATTCTTCTCTCCAGAGGCGGGGAGTTGAGGCCAAGAGAAATCGGTACAAACAAAAAGTGTTTTGACAGTTAAAAAGCTCTTGTTAAAATAACCGTTGTCTTTAGTCTCTCCATATATTTAGTTACTTTTTCACAATTACTACTTTTTGTTCAACTCATTGCATAAGCGCTTAGGCCTGGCTGCTTTTGGATCTTGGTGTTCCTGCAAAGATCCTCACGTGCCTGTAAACATCGGCTTGCGTTTCCTCTGTTAATCTCTCCTACCTCAACTTAACTGTCAGGCCCAGCTGGAGACTGTCAGAGGAGACAGGAGCAGCTTTGCCTCCACTACGGTCAGACACCCACTGAGGTTGTCCCTTCCTGGACGGGCTCCCTCAGCCCTAGGGGGCCTCTAGGAAACTCTACCGGGGTTTCCTTACATCTTAGAGCTGCTGTTGGCCATAGTTAATGCTTCTGGTTTTCACCCCATTTTAACCGACTATGGTTTCCAGCTCCTGTTTCACTCAGACTGCTAAGCCCTCGCTGCAACAAGGGATAAACCCAACTTTGTCTGACTGCAGATATAGTTCTGGTCTTGGCTGGTGGGATTCAATAGCAGGAAAAAGGAGGAAACATGTATTGAGCAGCTGTTGTGTACAAGGCTTTGTGCTGGGCTTTTAATATGTATTTTATTTTATAGATATTAGATAGGTATGATCTTGCATCTTTGATATTATGAAGTGTCCAGTCATGGCTGGGCATGGTGGCTCACACCTGTAGTCCCAGCACTTTGGGAGGCTGAGGCGGGTAGATCATGAGGTCAGGAGTTCGAGATCATCCTGGCTATACGGTGAAACCCTGTCTCTACTAAAAAATAAATACAAAAAATTAGCTGGGTGTGGTAGCAGGCACCTGTAATGCCAGCTACTTGGGAGGCTGAGGCAGGAGAATGGCGTGAACCTGGGAGGAGAAGCTTGAAGTGAGCCAAGATCCAGCCTGGGCGACAGAGCGAGACTCCGTCTCAAAAAAAAGAAAAAAAAAGTGTCCAGTCACAGAGTAAGTACCAAGGCTGACACTCTGGCTCCAGAGACAAAACGGTGAGCTGCAGGCCACAGCCTCCTGTACTAGCCTAGTCACCTCAATTAGGAGAGGGAGAAGGTCAGCTACATTTAAAGTATTTACATTTAAAAGAGAAAATGCATTAAATCAGATATAGCGAGAAAAGCTCAACCTGAGAAGCCTAAGGAAATGACATATTATATGATTTCACTCGTATTGCCAGGTGGCCACCTCTTTTCAAATGAACCCTGGTGCATTTGCCACGGTTAAGTGTAATAATTTCAAGGTAATTTCTTTGGGGTCCAAGTGAGCTATTTTGTAGAAATGTATTTTGCTGTACATTTAGCTGGTGGTCATTTCACTGGCAGTTAAGAGGCGATAAGAGATTGTGTAATAGAGGCTCATTAAAATTAAAGACTGTGACTCCATGTGCCCCAGGACAACCTTGAGGGAACACTAATTTGTTCAACATTTACCATTAAGCCATTAGAAGCATACTGATTCGGGCAGGACCTTGTGTCTTACACGTGGAGCTGAAAGCTTTAATGTCTATTCAGGTATTATTGTGCAATTTCCATTCATTTCCATTTTTAAGCCACAGTTTGCATTGGCAGAGTTTGAAGGGATTTAATCAGCCACTTATGCTTTGGGGATGCAGTGGGAAAGCTAAAGAAGAAATACCTAAACGGTGTGGGTTCTCCTGGACCAGTGGAGGGGCTGGGCCTCCTCCTGAGATGGACACGATTTCAAGGCTGACCCTGCTTTTTCCGTGACCTAGACAAAGGCCTAGGATTTCTTGTGTTTTTCCTAATCCTTAATTTTGGGGAATACTTGGAAATAGCTCGGCGATATTGAATTTAGAATATATCATCTTTTTTCTTCAAAATACCATTTTATTACCAATAAAGTGATTATGGAGAGATTGGCTTAGGTGTATGATTAAGGAGTTTCTTTCTTTTTTTGAGATAGAGTCTTGTTCTGTCAGTCAGGCTGGAGTGCAGTGGCGCGGTCACAGCTCACTGCGGACCACCTCTCAGGCTCAAGTGATCCTTCCACCTTAGCCTCCTGAGTAGCTGCAACCACAGGTGCATACCACCATGCCTGGCTTTTTTTTTTTTTTTTTTTGAGATGGAGTCTGGCTCTGTGGCCCAAGCTGGAGTGCAGTAGGGTGGCTCACTGCAAGCTCCGCCTCCCAGGTTCACGCCATTCTCCTGCCTCAGGCTCCCGAGTAGCTGGGACTACAGACACCCGCCACCATGCCCGGCTAATTTTTTGTATTTTTTAGTAGAGACGGGGTTTCACCATGTTAGCCAGGATGGTCTCGATCTCCTGACCTCGTGATCCACCCGCCTTGGCCTCCCAAAGTGCTGGGATTACAGGCGTGAGCCACCGCAACTGGCCTTTTTTTTTTTTTTTTAAAGATGGAGTTTTGCTCTTGTTGCCCAAGCTGGAGTGCAATGGTGCGATCTCGGCTCACTGCAACCTCTGCCTCCCAGTTCCTGGTTCAAGCAGTTCTCCTGCCTCAGTCTCCCAAGTAGCTGGGATTATAGGCACATGCCACCATGCCCAGATAATTTTTGTATTTTTCGTAGAAATAGGGTTTCACCATGTTGGCCAGGCTGGTCTTGAACTCCTGACCTCGTGATCTGCCTGCCTCAGCCTCCTAAAGTGCTGGGATTACAGGTGTGAGCCACCGCACCTGGCTGCCTGGCTAATTTTTAAAATTATTTTTAGTAGAGATGGGGTCTCACTATGTTGTCCAGGCTTGTCTCAAATTCCTGGGCTCAAGTGATCCTGCCCCCTCAACCTCCCAACATCCTGGTATTGTAGGCCACCACGCCCAGCCTAGAACATATCATCTGATAAATGTTTTCTTTACTCCAAGTTGAAGCCCAAGGCTGAAGATAAGAAGAGGCTGATGCAGACAGACTTTACGTAGGAGAAACAATTATCAGCTCAACTTGCACCCCTTATCTGTGTCTACCCGTCCTCTAAACCAGAAATTCCCACAGACCTCAAAGAAGAGAGGGTTTGAAGAGTGGAAACCATATCTTCCTCCCCATCAGAATCTCCATTCTATGAAGGGTGTGCACAAGCCTAGGGTCATTTGCAATTGAAAATACAAAAGAGCAGGCCTTGACCCCAGTATCAAGGATACGTTCATCTAAATGTTTTCTGCCTCTTCCTAACCCTAGAATCACTTTTTTCCTGACAATGGAGAGGACATGGAGCAAATGTAGATGTGTGGGAGAGAAAGAAATAGGGTTAGGTGTGGCTCTCCCACTAGTCCAGGGTTGCAGCTCTGTTCCTGATCCTCCCTTGGTGAGACTGTAACCCTGTGGGTTCAAGGACGCTGCCTCAGTTACCACTCCTGCCCCAGCAGCCTGGCATAACACATGCTTGTTAAACACTGATCAGCGGGGTTCAGCAGGTGGAGTGGAAGTACACCTGGTTGTCAGAGCCCTGTGGCTAACACCTCACCTCTGGACTTTCAGCTATTTCTCTCTGTAGTGTTATCTAATAAACCTTCCAGCTAATTTATGATCCACATGAAAAGGGCCTGTGACATGCAAGGTGCTCATTTAACATGTGTTAAGTGGGTCAGCACTGACTGAGCCATGTTGGTGTATGTATCTGTATGTAAATCTGTCCGTGTGTGTGTGTGTGTGTGTGTGTGTGTGTGTGTGTATGTTTAAGGTATGGATTCCTAGCTTTTACTTCCAATAGAACTTCTGTTTGTAGAGGGAGGAATCTCTGTGAATGACTCAGTGGACTGAAGCCCTCATAGCGTTTTATGGCCATCGGGTTTGAGTGAGTGAGCTTGGCTCTATACTCACAGACTGCATCGATGGGGAGACTGACTGATCGTTAATCTGGGACTCCAAATGTTTATGCAAGAGACACTTGTCCCTGCTCTGAGAGTCTTGATTTCAGTGCAACTTGTTCTTGGGACCACATTGCTGAGAACCACAAACCCACCAGGGTGAGGGTCAGCAGGGTAAGGGTCAGCCCCCTCCCAGCCTACATTGCCAAGCCCTGCGGCCATTCCTCCAATCCCAAGAACAGCAATGGGTGCAGATGAGAGGACATCATTTGGGAGGCTGACCCATGTAGAGGTCACGTTGTCTACCTTAATTTGTTTTTGGTTGAGCTACTCATCAATCCTGCTGACTTATAGAGATACTTAAGAAGAAGAAAGAGGCCAAGAAACACTCTCCCCTAACAGAATTCTGGAATAAACGAGCAACAGCCATGCTTTTGTCACTGGGTTAGCGATGCATGCCGGTCCTGGAGGTGCCTGGTGTGTTTCATGGCAGATGCCTTTATGAAGGGAAAGTTAACTGAATCCTGCAGGTAACTGCAGTTGGATAAGTCAGGGAGCCTTTGCCTCTTTGGGAGAGATTAAATGGCCCTGGGGAGATCAGAGGGGAAGGGGACGTCTTCGTAGAGTGGAGAGACGAGAACACAGTGCCCTCACCTAGACCTTGCCCCTCTGCTCTGACCTGACTCTCACAGCTGGGGATGCACTGAATTTTCAGGTAGGGAGGGGCCTCAGAGAGGTAGTTTATCACCGTCTTTTCACAAACGTAGAAGGGGAAGCAGAATCCCAGGGAGAGGTAGTGATCGTCTCAGATTCTTGGACTGGAAGTGGTAGCATCAGCCTTGAAACAATATTCAACTCACAAGGAACACTGTTTCCCAGAAACGCTTAAGGCTTGAGAGAGAAAAGATTTAAGAGACAGATCTTTCTTTGTTGTATAATTTCTGTTTCAGAGATGTCAGGAGGTTTCACTAATGGCTTGATAAGCAATTTTAAAATGAGAGGTATAATAAGTACTTATTGCTATTGTCATTATGCCATTGTTATTATGGTAATGTAATCAGTAAAATATATCTGCCTCTTAAGGTCTAGAGTAATTGGAATCATACCATATTGATGCAATTAAAATAATTAGTGAACCTATTAGGTGATTTATGTTTTATATCAAAAATTTCTCAAAATAGTAGGAAGAAAAAATTAGCTTTCACACAGTGATCTACTTTCTCTAGACTAATACTCCACCTACTGGAAAAACACTGAATATTATTTAAAGCATAAGATGTTTAAAAAGAAACTGAGCAAACGGATTTTCTATCAATAAATTCATAAAATTTTTATAAACATCAGTGAATAGGAGGAGAAATTCTCATTTCACAGCTGATATAGCATTTCTTTAATAGCATTGATTTCAAAGATATTTATAGCACAATGGCTCAAGCACTATATAATTATTTCAGAGAGTCTGGTCAGAAAATATTTAGCACTTTTAGTTTTGTGACTTTGACTTGCAAATGAAAATTCCGAAGATGAATGTAAAGCATTACAAATGATATCTGCACTAGTTTTCTAGCAAATTTGAAATTTACTAGAAATTTACTAGAAATTTCAAATGTCTTTGAGATGTAGTATGAGAATAGTTCATGAAAATAGTTCAATTTTCATACACTTTCATATTTAGAATCACTTTAGTAACAATCAACTTTAACCATTACAGATAGTGATAATAATTTACATAAAATAAGCATGAATTAATTAATTTTATATGGCATGTTTTCTCTGAAGAGCTCGAGGAAAAACACATTTTGATAACTTAGAACATGACTTTCCAGGAGGAGGAAAAACAAACAAATGTGTGGAAAAGGGAGGAAGAAAACAATAAAACTAGGAAGAGTCACTTTTGAAAATAGATATTAACAAATATGATGCTGCTTAAATTGTATAATGTTATGGTTAAGTTATGTTTTTTTTTTTTTTTTTTTTTGAGATAGAGTCTTGCCCTCTTGCCCAGGCTGAAGTGCAGTGGCATGATCTCGGCTCACTGCAACATCTACCTCCTGGGTTCAAGCGATTCTCCTGCCTCAGTCTCCTGAGTAACTGGGACTACAGGTGCCTGCCACCATGCCTGGCTAATTTTTTGTATTTTTAGTTGAGACGGGGTTTCACTGGGTTAGCCTGGATGGTCTCGATCTCCTTCCTGACCTCGTGATCTGCCCACCTCAGCCTCCCAAAGTGCTGGGATTATAGGCGTGAGCCAACGTGCCCGGCCTAAGTTTTTAATTAAATAAATGAAAGGAATAAAGAAATTTGAATGAGAGTAATTGTGAGAAACGATGGAGACGTGACAAATATGATTGAGGCCTTTCTTATTTTAATCTTTATTCCCTTCTGCAATCTTGATTTGTTGAGCACGTTTTCAGGGTTTGATTTGTTTAAATTTGGTTCCTGGTGAATTCCTGGGTGAGTTGTGTGGGGAGCACTTTAATAAGGCCTTCAGTAAAATGAAACTACCACCAGGATAACTGCATTAGCCTGGTGGGGTAAGTGGCCGTTGATGTCACATCGTCTACTTGCCAAGGGTGGGACTGGTCAGTTTTGAAGTGGGTGGCTACCCTGACCATTAAATTCTCAAAGCAGGGCCTCTGCTGTAACTGGTACAGAAACAAGGACTTTATTTGAAGATGAGCCCCTCACAGAAATGTAGTTCACCCTTGAACAACACGGGTTTGAACTGCACTGCTTACATGTGGATTTTTTTTCAACCAAATGCAGATCAAAAATACAGTATTCTTGGGATGCAGGAGCTGCACATATGCAAAGTCGGCCCTTGCTAGATGCAGGTCCCTCAGAGCTGACTGCCAGATTTGAGTGTGCATGAGGTTCGGTATACTTGGGGGTCCTGAAACCACTACCTCGAGGATATTGCGGGATGATTATATATGATTAGTCAAATCTTGGGAAGTGAGTAGGTTGTCATGTCAGCTGGGGATGTCTGTTGTGTGCACTCCTGAAGTTACACCTGCCCAGTAGTACAATCATCCCATGGGCCACCCAGGGCACAGATGAATGACTGTCACAGGGTAACCTAGCTGCTGGGGGCAGGGTGTTGTGCAGACCCGCAAGTGGGAAGACAGAGACCTTGGTGTAAGACTCAAATCATCTTGATGACACCTCCTAACATTATGCAAAGGCTTCCATGTGGTTTTGAGGTCCAGCCATCTTGAGCACTGGGACTGGAGTCGAGCTAATGACATGCAGATGTCATAAAGGGCTCAAGGCACTTTAGATTCTTGTTTGGAAAACATGACATGAAACAATGAGGGGATAATATTCTAAGACAATATACTAAAATTAAATGTAAAATGTTACCTCCAATTCTAAAATATGTAATATGGAGAATAACTGTCATCACGTTCAGTAGATTGGCAGAGTGGAGGCATTTTAAAGGAGGAATAATAAACCAATTTTCTCTAAGGGTGTCGAGGTCACCAGCCTCATTGATCTTTAGGATGTGTTTTGGAAAAAAATGGTAGAAGACAATAGAAGGTAAATGGAAGATAGATTGTGGAGGGCTTCGAATGCCAGGGTGCAAAGTTTGGATTGATCTATACAAAACTAAGGTTACAGTTTTTTATCTATCAATCAATATCTATCTATCTATCTATCTATCTATCTATCTATCTATCTATCTATCTCTGTTATTCTGGCATAGGATCACCCCCAAATTCTTGTTGATGTTGTTATTTGTAACCACAACTCCTTTATAAGGGGGTCAAATCCAAGTTTTTGCATCTATTGAGCACCTGACTACTCTGGGCCAGCAAGCTTGGCCCCTGTTTTGGGAAGATTCAGCTTGTTATTGTACATAATAGTGGGGGAGACCTGGAGATGGGTGATGAAGCAGCTGGGGAGCCAGGGAGCATGAATCAGGAGAAATCAAAATCCTGGCACTGCCTGGGGTGAAAGCAGAAAGCCTGACGCTGCCTGGCGTGAAGGGCTATGTGAAGCCTCTATAGAAGGATGGGTAAAGGAACTATTGAGGGCATGAATATCTACTCTGTGACTTGCAGTGATTTGTTAGTGTGCTGTGTACCCCTCTCCACGACACTGAAATAGTCCACAGAGGCTACTGCTCAGTTAATGCTTTAGGTGGTTGTGTGTTTGTGCACCAAAGAAAGTGCTGAGCTTCATTCTGGGTGGATCTTCTCTGGGTCAGAGAGATCACCCACAGAAGAAAGCACCTGGAAGCAGAAAGGACCCTTGAAATCCCAGGGAGGACTTTAGCTTTCCATCAGAGAGGAAAGGTTGGTGAAAATTGTGGCTTAAGGTGATCTGATGAAGACCCTAAGGGGCTGAAGAATTAGCTCACGTGTAGCTATGCTGGGACTCAAGCACATGTCGGTGTGTCTGGAGAGACCCCAGGATCTCTCTCCTTGAGATAATGAGATTCTTCTTGAGACAAATAATGTATTAAAGGATGAAAAGATCTGGATGAAGAAACAGTTCAAAGACACTGGGCAAGAGTAGGGTGATTCTGGGCCTAAAAGTAGGAAGAAACTGACATTTAATTCCCAAATTGGATGTCTGCTCAACGACAGGTCCTGCTAAACTAATCAGGAGTACCTGTCACGTATAGGAGAAAGTGTAGGAGAAAGTGTATTGAAGACAGAGAGAACATGAACATGGCCTGGAGGAGAACTTTGCTTGGTTATCTGAACCCAAGAGGTAGAGAAGATGGATTCTGACTGTATCCTACAGGCTCCTGTGTTGGTGGCTGTGGTACGTATATGGAATTGGGGCTACAGCATGGCTGGGGACTTCTGCAGAATGAGGCAAGGCTGCACACTCCTCCAAGCAATGTAGCATAATCATGCCCCTGGCATTTAGGTAGAACATATGACTAGTTCATGCGGCAGGATCACCAATGCCTGAGGCTGCTGCTTAGAACTGAACATGTCCAGGAATAGAGAACCTGCTGGAGCCACCATCTGTGTACTTTGGGCCAGGAGAAAGCTAGCTAGAAGAGTAGTGATGAGAACCAAGGAGAGAAGGCATTCATGTAAGGAGGAGGGCTTTTCTGTTTTCCTTCTCCTTTCCTTTCTTCAAACATGCAATTAGAGTAGGGAGCATTGAGCCCAAGCCCCAGATAAGGGAGAGGGACTGGAGATTGAGTTCATCTTTGTGGCCAATGATTCAATCAACCATGCCTATGTAATGAAACCCCTAAAAAAACTTTGGACACCGAGGCTCAGTAAATGTCCCTGGTTTGTAAATACTCTGGGCATTGTCACATACTGATGTGCAGGGAAGGTAATGTGTCCTGAGGACAAAGAAGTTTTGCATTTGGGACAGATCTTGCCCCCTGCATCTCTCCCTTTGGTCTGAATTGCATCCTTTAAAATAAAACTTGATCATATGCATAGTGCTTTCCTGAGTTCTGCAAATCGTTCTAGCAAATTATTGACCTGAGGGAGTAGTGGGAACCTCTGAATTTGTAGCCAGAGGCTTGTAAATGAGGGTTGCCTGGAGACCCCTGGGCTTGCAGCTGGGGTGTGAAGTGAGACCAGTCTTATGGAGGACTGTGACCTTGAGCTGTAAAGTTTGGCCTAACTCCAAGTAGTTGGTTCTAGAAGTCTTTGCAGAGAGTGAGGTAATAATAGAACAAGGGTTAAAAAATAAATATGGGCTGAGCATGGTGGCACACACCTGTCATCTCAGCACTTTGGAGGCTGAGGCAGGAGGATTGCTTGAGCCTAGGAGTTCAAGATTGCTGTGAGCTGTGATAGTACGACTGTACTCCAGTCTGTATGACAGAGTGAGACTCTGACTCTAAACAGAGCAGAAAAAAAATATGACTAGATTTGAACCTGTGGCTACAATAAGTAAAATGAGGCCGGGTGTGGTGGCTCACTCCTGTAATCCCAGCACTATGGGAAGAAGCAGGATAGAGGTGAGGACAGGACAGACCCCGGTCTCTTGTGCCTCCCCCTGTGTTTTCCTGCAGCGTCTTGCTAGCTGAACCCAACCACAAGCTGGTGGCCAGGGAGCTGAAGATGTCAATCTGCAGGGGCAGAGAAAAGAGGATGATGGAGCAGTGTTGCTGCAGAACGCCTGGCACTCGCTGGGTGGGAGGAAAGGGGCCTCTGAGTGTATCGTGTGGGAAGGAATCTGTAGTCACATCACAGGTCCATTTATTTATTCAGGAAACCTTTGTTAAGTGCCCATAAGTTGCCTTGAATGGACTGTTCTAGGTACTTAGGATACATCAGTGAATAAAAAGCCCTAAATCCTAACCCTCATATCATTTCCTTCCTAGTATAGAGAGACACAGAGAAAAAGTAAATGATGTAATATGGTAGGAGGGGATAAATGCAAAGTCTTTTCCCTCAGATTAGAGCCCAACAAGAGATCTGGCGTAAGAGTCAGATTGCAACCCTAAATAAGGCGGTCAGGTAGCCTCATTGAGAAAAGGAGATTCAGTGAAGACGTGATGGATTCGAGGGGTTAGCTCAGGCAGACAGAGCAGTCAAGGTGGGAGAATTCCTGGCATGAAGCCAGTGAGGCTCAAGTAGCATGAAAAGGGGAGGGTCAGGGGGCTAGTTCCTGGGGGGTCCTGCAGGTCACTGGAAAGACTTTGGCTTGTCCTCAGAGGAATGAAGACTTTCAGTGGGTGTTGAGCAGAGAACTCGTATTTTAAACAGATGGGGTAGTGATGTCAGAGACACGCCCGCAAGGGCAAGGGAGGAAGCTTGGAGCCCCGTCCGGAGGCCTCTGCAGAACAGGATGGAGTCTGGAGCCCGATCAGCAGATGTGCGAGGTGGGAGGCTGGTCAGAATTTGGATGTTTTCAGGGTAGAACCAGCATGAGGTTCTGAAAAACCAGATGTGAGGTGTGAGAACCAGTGAGTGATGTTCTAGTGACAGTCCAAGGTTTTAATCCTGACCAGCTGGAAGGATGGAGTTGCCATCAGCTGAAATTGGAGAGGTTATAAGCAGGGCAGGTTGTGGGAAGGGGCAGATCAGGAGGTCAGATTTAGAGAATCTGTGCTCAGAGTGTTTATCAGACATCAAGAGTCAGTCAGAAGTCCGGGAGTCAGTTTGGTGTGTGAGCCTACAGTTCATGGCGAGGTTTGGGTTGAGATAATAATTTGGAGTTTGAGGCACAGACATAAAATTTAAGAGCATGACACTGGATGAGATCATCATGGGAGTGAATAACAATGGAAATGCACTGGAAGCACGCCCACTGAAGGAGGTCAGGAAGGAGAGAAACAGCGAAGGAGACGGAGCAAAAGGGGCCCATGAGGGAGGAGGAGGACTGGAGCGGTGTGCCCTGAAAGCCAAGGGCTCCCTGGTTTCAGATGCTGCCTTTAAGTGGAGCAGCAGGAGGACTGCGAAGTAGCCAGTGGGTTTGGTAGTGAGAAGGTCATTGATAGTATCCATGAGAGTAGCTTTAGGCAGTGGTGGGGACAGGAGCCCAGTTGGGAGTGGGAATAAGAAAAAATGAGGATAAAATATTCACAGTACATGCATCTGGCAAAGGAGGTGTATCCAGAATACATAAAGAATCCTTATAATGTAATAATAAGGCAAACGATCCAATTTTAAAAAGGGGTCAAAGGCTTGAACAGACACTTCACAAAAGAAGATTTATCAGTGGTCAATAAGCACATGAAAAGTTGCTAAACATCATCAGTCATCAGGGAAATGAAAATTAAACCCAATATGAGATACTACCACATACCAGTTGAATGATTATAATTAAAAAGACTGACAATATCAAGTGCTAGTCACTGTTTGGAGTCACTGGAATTCTGCTGCCTTCCTAGAGGGAACATAGCATCAAAAACAGTTGAAGATACACTTACCATACAACTCATTGATTTCATTCCTAGATATTTACTTGAAAGAAATAAAAAAAATGTCTGCTCTATACATGTGTATGCAAATGTTCGTAACAGGTATGGTCACAGCATCCCCAAACTGGAAATGATCCCCATATCCAGCAAGAGGTGAAGGAATAAACACATGGGGGTATATCCACAAATGTATTACTACCCAGCAATTAAAAAAAACAACTATAGAAGAAGAATGAACCTCAGAATCATTATGCAGAATGAAAGGAGCTAGACATTTGTTTAAAATTATAGAACAAGTAGGCCGGGCGTGGTAGTTCACGCCTGTAATCCCAGCACTTTGGAAGGCCAAGGCAGGCAGATCACGAGGTCAGGAGTTCGAGACCAGCCTGGCCAACATAGTGAAACCTCTACTGAAAATACAAAAATTAGCTGGGTGTGGCCCAGATACTTGGGAGGCTGAGGCAGGAGACTCGTTTGAATCTGGGAGGTGGAGGTTGCAGTGAACTGAGACTGCGCCATTGCATTCCAGCTTGGATAACAGAGCAGGACTCTGTCTCAAAAATAAAAAAAATCAAAAAAAAAAAAACAAAAAAAAAATTATAGAACAGGTAAAACGAATCTGTGACTTCATAGAAATAGAAATTTCATCAGTAAATGCTTGGGGGCAATGGTGGGTGGGAAAGGGGCCCAGGGGAACCTTCTGGGATATTAGAAATATTCCAAATTTTGAGTGTGGTGGTGGTTACATGGGTGTGCATGTCTGTTAAAACTCAGTCTGTACATTTAAAGTGTGTAAATTTCACTGCATGCAATTTACACTTCAGCAAAGTTGATTGAAGAAAGAGGCCAGGCATGGTGATTCACGCCTGTAATCCTAACACTTTGGGAGGCTGAGGTGGGTGGACTGCTTGAGGTCAGGGGTCCGAGACCAGCCTGGCCAACACAATGAAACCTTGTCTCTACTAAAAATACAAAAATTAGCTAGGTGTGGTGGCACACACCTGTAATTCCAGCTACTGGGGAGGCTGAGGCAGGAGAATTGCTTGAACCTGGGAGGTGGAGGTAGCAGTGAGCTGAGATTGTACAACTGCACTCCAGCCAACTACACTCCAGCCTGGATGACAGAGTGGGACTCTGTCTCAAAAAAAAAAAAAAAAAAAAAAAAAAAAAAAAAAAAAAAAAAAGAGAGAGAGAGAGAGAGAATGGGAGAAGCTGACCCGAAACAGCAAGCATAAATAACTATTGCCACGGGTTTTATTGCAAAGAAAGATAAAGACATGGGGAAAGTGGTCTCAGGAGAAACTTTTGTTTTAAAGTGAGAGAAATATCCACATGCTTATTTGCTGATGGAAATGAGTAGAGAATGAAGACAGAACTGCTCCACAATGCCCTGGAGTAAGCAAGATGGGTTTGGTGGAGAACGGTCGGGGGCTGGCTTTAAACAGGACTCACAAGCAAATGTATTCTCTTCTGCACTTTCTATAATAAATATATTTAAATGTATAATTAGAAAAACACAATAAATGGTATTTTTAAAAGGAAAAATAGCATGTTTTCCATATCTAGTAATATAAGCAGGGACTGGTCAAGGGTTGGACTCATGGCCAATAAGGACCATCCTGATTCTAAAATTATTCTAAGTACATATTACCACTAAAGTTTATAATTTGTATTATAGTTTCTAAGGAAGAACTTGAAGAGGTTTGTGTCAATCATTTTTGTTTTCTTATCCAGAGAAAGAGGGAGAAAAGGATATTAACACGTTCTACCTATGGGGAAACTGAGGCACACACAAAGAGGTGTATGTCTAATGCATGGCCACAGAATTGGTAGTAAACATTCAATTTAATACAAATGACTGTGTTCAAGATACCACGCTCAGCGAGGTTAGAAAGAAAATTTCCTGACTCCCTGTGAGTCTAGATCTTCCCTTCACTATAGCCTAACCTTGTGTTTATTGTTAAAGAAATGAAACTGCATGTTCTACCTCTGAGTTGTTCCCCTAACTCAGGGAGCTAATGACTTTCCTAAGTAAATGGCATTCATTGATCAATAAGTCTTTGCCAGATGATGTTATGAAATACTGAGAGAAAATTTAAATGCAGTATGTCTAATCAGACTAAAGTTAAGGGTTTTATGGTTCTAAACCTATTTAATGAAACAGCGTTTTCTTCTTTATTGGCTGGTCTCCTAGATTATAGGTTTGCTCAAATTGTGATTGTGGAATGATTCTCATATGTGGGGTGTTTAAGTAAAGCAACCCCAGTTGCTTTCACTTTATTGATCTTTTTAATGCACCAGCTTCAGTATTTAAATAAGTTTGAGTTGGTTTCTTTAATGGTCTTTCAATAAAGCTTAAGTTGACCTGGTTGCTTTTGCAATCACAGCACTGTAATGGCAGAAAAAGAATAATAATAAAAATGAACTCATTTTATGTGGTTGAAAAGGTTACATTTCTATTGATTTTAACTGTAATATAGTTAAAGTCCTTGATATTAAAGAAAACAACTCAGCAGACACATCCTTTTTAGCGCAGTGGCTCTATTGATACTACTTTACCAGTAGGTTTTGGCAGCAATAACAATATTCAGGATGGAGTCTAAAAATTGGCATTATCAGAGGACTGATAACCACATCCTTCAAATTCTTTTCCAGGTGAAAGAGCAGAAAGGTGTATCAGAAGATCATTATAATATAGAGAGTGACTTCAGAATGTGGGGGAATGCCTGAAAGTTCCATTTAACGACCAGTTCTGCCAGTTTATGGAAAGCGCAATGCTCTCTTCCCTGGAAACACTGAAGCTTTTTTATGCTATGCTTGGGGCTCATTCCAGAAGTAGAAGGTGGAGAGGGATGGGAGAATTCAGTAGAGATGGTGAGGAATGGAGACTAGAAATGACCAGAAGTGAAGGGAGATGACGGACATTTGCTTCTCTTGTGACCCAGCCCTGTACGAGTGCTCATTGTGTGCATTGAGTGTGTGTGTGTGTGTGTGTGTGTACGCATGTGCATTAAGGCTCTAACACAATTGGCTGAGACGCATTCTCAGTAGCGAAGCGTATTAGATTTGAATTTGGACTTGGATTGTGTGTTCAAATCTACTCCAGAGAAGGCTTGGGGGAGTCTGCAGACCTTCAACCTCATGGTGAACCTGGTCCCACTCTATCTTGCTCAAATCCCAGCTCTTCCTCTGTCAATCTTAGTTCCTGACATTCTCCCTGGGTTCCCTTGGCAATCTCGGGAAGAAAGAAAATGCTGCTGAAAGGATTTGGGAGAAGGAAGAGCAGCGTGCAGAATATGCCAGCAGCAGGAAAAACGTCTGGTCCTCCCCTTCGTCCTCCTCCACGTCATCAGCATCTAACATTTCTTGGAGGCGAACTGCAGGTGGGATCCCACTGGAGGTACTTTACACATATTATTTTGTTTAATTGCACACAACTCTATGGACACATACTCTTATTTGCCCCATGTTACAGTTGAGGAAACTCAGGCACAGAGATTAAGTTACAGCGTCCAGAGGACACATAGTTGCTGAGTGGCTAGCCCAGAGGTCTGTGGGCTTGCAGAGGCCAAGCTCCTCCATATGCCAACCTGTATCCTTTGCCATAGAAGAGCAAGGCTGGCGTCATGCCCACAGGAAATGCCTGAGACAGCCTAGTTGTTATTCCAAATTTTTCTCTCAAAGTATTCCTGGTCAGCTCAAGTCCAAAATTGCTTTTCATCAAAAAGACTCATAAATATAAATACAAAAAATACGATTAGTAAAAAATATACAAATGCGTATTCTGATTTTATTGGTTATAGTTTTTCAAAATCTATAAATCCTTTTAATACTATTAAATATGGACTACTATATGTAATCTATAATATCCTTATAATGTCCTATTAAGATATTACATTACATTAAAAAAAAGGCAACAGCCTGGCATGGTGGCTCATGTATGTAACCCCAGCACTTTGGGAAGCTGAGGTGGGCGGATTGCCTGAGCTCAGGAGTTTGAGACCAGCCTAGGCAACATAGTGAAAACCCCATCTCTACAAAAAATACAAAAATTAGCTGGGTGTGGTAGCTCATGCCTGTGGTCCCAGCTAGTCGGGAGGCTGAGGCTGGAGGATTGCTTGAGCCCAGGAGGCGGAGGTTGCAGTGAGCTGAGATCATGCCACTGCACTTCAGCCTGTGGGACAGAGTGAGATCCTGTATCAAAAAAAAAAAAAAAACCCAAAACACACACACACACACACACACACACACACACACACAAACCCCAAAAAAGCAACATCAAAAAACCCTACCAAATCATAGTAATTAAAACATAAATAAAATCCAAAACATATTTTCCAATAAATAAATAAATATACACACTGGGCTCAGAACTTGTGAGACAAAATCACACACATAAGAAGCCATGTTTGCTTGTCTCTGTGTGCCAACATAATTTCACAAAGCCCCGACTCTGTGACGACATACAGCTCTCCAAAATGACAAAACAAAATAGAACACCTGGCCCACATCCCTCCTACCTAAGTCACTAAATTCCTTAAAAGACATATGAACCTAGTCCTTACCTTCTCCTACACATAAAATAACATCTGGGGAGATCAGTGATGACACTTCTGTAATCTAGAACCAGATATACCCTTACACCCAAACCTTAATGTAGTTCTACTTTAATGTCTAAACAAGTTTCATATAGCTTTGCACATACTAAACCCCTACCACCTATATATACACAGTGGTTTAAAATACTATGCTGGTGCAGTCTCATAAACCTCTGGAAAAGATTACTGGTGGGTTATAGGCCTTAGTGTACAGTCCCCAGTAAGACTTCTAAATAAAACCAACTTTAATTCTTTAAAAGTTCTTTTTTTTTTTTGTCTTTAGTTGACATTACATTTCCTCTTACCCATTGATATGGTTTGGCTGTGTCTCTACCCAAATCTCATCTTGAATTCCCAAGTGTTGTGGGAGGGACCTGGTGGGAGGTGATTAAATCTTGGGGGCAAGTCTTTCCCATGCTGTTCTTGTGATAGTGAATAAGTCTCACGAGATCTGATGGGTTTAAAAAGAGGCAGTCCCCTGCACAAGCGCTCTTCTCTCTTGCCTGCCTCCAATCCACGTCAGATGTGACTTGCTCCTCCTTGCCTTCCACCACGATTGTGAGACTTCCCCAGCCATGTGGAACTGTGACTTCTCCATTAAACCTCTTTCTTTTGTAAATTGCGCAGTCTCAGGTATGTCTTTATCAGCAGCGTAAAAACGGACTAATACATCGGCTTTCTGATTTGCACAGCCTCTGTCCCCTCTGCTAGTAGGACAGGTTTTCAGAGATGGTCAGGATGTTGGATGTTACTGCCACTGTGCATTTGTGGTGTTCCACTGTTGGGGTTAAGCACACAAGCCCTGGCAGAAGCTATGACGTTGGTAATCTAGATAGTAATGCCATTTCCCCAGGAGACCAGGAATCAGACCGGTGGAGTGGGCTAATTTCTACTGTCTGTTCTCACCATCTAACCTCTGCTGGTGGCCCTGGGTGACAATATCAGGAAGGATGCTTGGATAGGGTGGCAGCCATTCGCTCATGTGTTTTATTCAGTCTCTGACTTCCACTTCTTTTTGGATGTCCTTTCTTCATCTTTTCTTTTGAGCTGCCAGGCCAGACCTTCTCTTCTACCCATAAAGGGGGGTTGATTGGCCCTCTCTCCAACATTTGGATTATATTTCCTCAGCTCAAAGATATGAGAGTAAAGGCAATTCTTTTGGCTCACCAAGCGACCACTGGGGAAAGGATGCAAATCAAATATATTTAACACTTTAGAAAGCAGGAAGAATTTGTGCACTTTCAAATAGACCAAGCTCATTGAGTGTGTACAGAATCCGTGATTCATAAATTGCATTCCTTCACGTATTCAGTCACTCAGTCAACACTTCTTGAACCTCTCCTGGGTGCCCAGGGCTCAGGGACAGAGCAGTGAGATGTGCAAGAAAAATCCCCGGATTGTACCCTTTGAATGCAACGGCAAGCTTCCATTTATATAAGGAATACTAAGTCCTACTGCCATCATGATATCCACGATAGATGCACGTAACCCACGCTATAACCTAGGACTCTGGTTTTGGTCAGTGTTTGTAGAACACCATACCCAAGCTAAGTTTCACAAGATTTTCCCTTCCCTGCGCTCACTGGTTACAGCTAATGACCACTAGAGGGCATTTTAACACTATCTCCAAACTCGCTCCAGGACCCTGTCCATCAAAATCCTCGGACTCAATCCCAGGACTGACTTCTCCCTCCCTGAGTGGAAGGGCAGCCTGGAAGCCTTCAGAATCTCAGACTGCCTGTTGAGATACATTTACTTTTCAGAGAGAAGATGAATTTAGGTGAGATAGGAACCTGCTTCAGTTACCTGTGCAAGAAACAACCTGCTCTGCCTATTGTACTAAAAGTTCGCTCCAAGAGTTACGATCTTTAGAATGACTTTAGTGCACTGCAGATGGATATAACAATATAATGCCTTGCAGATTGGACTTTAGTTTTCATGCCAGACAAAATAGAAATCCAGGAACCTTATCTTCTCTCTTGAGAGATGATTTATGTATTTAATGTGCTTGGAGGAAAAAAAGTGAACTCCCAACCTTGGGCTTATAAGCTTTAGCCGTATCCTGGAGAAAGAAAGAGAGGACTGACATCTCAAACCCTAAACTGGGTCAGAAATTGCATTGCAGCTGCCTTCCCACTGAGCTGCAAGAAATGTAAAGCGAAGTAAACACATTTTTCTGGAGTGTAGGAATGGGGGTCCTGTCTAGCCCTGGAGTGCATAATTCATTTGCAGATGAAATTGCTTTAGAAAAGAAATGAAAAATGTGGAAGTGTTGACACATTCATTATAAGTCTTTTTCTGTTTCCGATCAGATGGGCTTGATGGCTTAAAACTTTATATATATATATATATATTTTTTTTTTTCTGTATAATTTTTAAGAAGGGCAAATGTTGAATGTCTGTAGTAAAAAATAAATAAGCTAATGTGATCCTCTCCCCTCCACCATGGAAACCTTGAAGAAACAGCTCAAATGCCTTTGTAAGGCTGCTCTGATCCACTCTTTCCTCCTCAGGATTACTCATTCCCCCACTTTTCTGTGCTCCCACAGCACAAGCTTGTACTTCAATGGATGCTTGGTTCATATCTGTATGACTGATGGTCTTTCTTCTACTGGACTGGGCTCATGGAGGCAACAGCCATGCTGCATGCTGGTAGTATACTAGGTGCTGAGGATATGCTTAATGGGTTGAACTAGAAATCAATGGAAAGAAACCTTAGTCCCAAAGAGCCTGCTGGTACTGATCCTGACATCTGCTATCTTATTTTTTGCTTTTAAGAAAGAGAAGGGAATTGGGAATGAAGGAAGAAAACCACCATTTTATTGGGTCATAGACTATGCTGGATATATTTTTTTGTATTTTCGTTTAATATACACAAACTGCATTAGAAAAGGTGGACTTATTCCTATTTTAGAAATTAAGACCACAGAGATTTCATTAACTTGCTAGAGAACACAGAGCTATTAAGTAAGTGTGATGGTTAATATTGAGTGTCAACTTGATGGAATTGAAGGATGCAAAGTATCGTTCCTGGGTGTGTCTGTGAGGGTGTTGCCAGAGGGGATTACCACTGGAGTCAGTCGACTGGGAGAGGCAGACCCACCCTCACTCTGGGTGGGCACCATCTACTCAGCTGCCGGTGCAGCTAGGATAAAAGCAGGCAGGAGAATGTGGAACGAGTGGACTGGCTGCGTCTTCTGGCCTTCATCTTCATGCTTCCTGCCCTCAAACATCGGACTCCAAGTCCTTCAGCTTTGCGACTCTTGGACCTTTGACCACAGACTGGAGGCTGCACTGCATTGTTGGCTTCCCTTCTTTTGAGGTTTTGGGACTCAGATTGGTTTCCTTGGTCCTCGGCTTGCAGACTGTCTATTGTGGGATCTCATCTTGTGATCGTGCGAGTCAATATTCCTTAACAAACTCCCCTTTATATATACATCTATCCTATTAGTTCTGTCCTGCTAGAGAGCCCTCGTGTAGTAAGGTAGCCTATCAATAAAGACTCTTTTTAATTTATGTCTTAGTAACAACCTCTGAATTCAACAGTTTGTAATCCATGGGGTCTCTGTTTACAGTGAAATTGTCCTCAGGGGGAAATCTCATTACGTGCTATGTCCTTATCACCACCCCAAACTGCTAATATTCTCTTTCTCTGGATACCCTTTTTGTTATTTACATGTTGATAAGGAGACTCGCCAAACTTGCTTCTCCTTCTAGAGAAGTAGGTGGAACAGGTTTCTGTTACCGACAAAATGCATATCGAGTGGACACACCTTTTCTCCCCTCCCAGAATACAAACTCCTTGAGTTGTAAACGACACATTTGATTCATCCCCGTCTGAGTCACCCAGTGCCCCACCAACTCATCATCATCTATCCAAATTTCTTTCGTATCGTAGATACTCAGCACATATTTGTTCTCCTGAAAGTTATTTTGATTAAAGTTGAATGAATTTTAATTGGATTCCACATCAGTGGATGGCCTAATGGAATGGTTCTGGTGACCGTCTGGTTTTATCCAAATCAGGTTTAAGAAATGATTGCTGTTTGGAACTTTCTCACCACGTGGTGGGTTTAGTGGTAGGCAGGGGTAAGAGAGATGTCAATTAGATATCATCATGTTAAATTCTTAGGGATCCCATGTGGCTTTAAGTAGAAGAAAAGTACAGATAACAGAAGAGTCCTGGACATCTTGAGAACCTTCTGTCTTCTTCAGCAGGATCTTCACCACACACCTCCACCGCACTCCTAGGAACCACGTCCTTGCCTACGGGATGACCAGACCTCTCAGTGTGGAGGTGGCCTGAGTTTAACACTTCAAGCTGGTTTGAAGGTACTGGGAGGGAGAGGAATCTGAGGCTCTGGTAGTTGGGCATCTTGTTTCCTCTTTTCAGAAACATTTTGTCAAATACTGCTACTTTCTGAACCAAAAAAGAAAACCTGCTCAAATACTTTCTCAGGGGCCAAAAAGACACAGCTCAACCCAAAACCAGAGGTGACATTACAAAAGCAAATGAGGTCTTGAAGTTTTTGAAGTGTCTCTCAATCATGAACAGGCTTCTCTGGATACACAGAAATATAGAAGAAAAAATGAACTCTGACTCATATACAGACCAAATTAATGGGCAAGTTCCCAATATATGTAGCCCTCTGTCTTCTCTTCCCACAGATCTTCTATATCATTTAGACTCAAACCATTGTAATACTATCAGAAACTAATAAAATATTGGCCTATGCTCTCCATAGAATTATACATGTCAGTCTTTCATTAAAGTGGAAAGTTAAGTACTAATACATTTGCTGAGAATCCCAATAGAGAGCCAGTGAATGGGTAAAAGTTCTTCTGGAAGGGAAGAAGCCAGAGAGTTCAAATGGCTCATCATTATTCTTGCGATTTCCTGCCTTCTGTCAAGCATGCTTGTATTGCACAACCCAGGCTGTGAGTTTATCATCCAGAGTAGATAAAAACTAAATTAGCCAAAGGGAAGGAGTTACAGTAAATGTAATTTCAAGAGCAGTGCCCTAGGCTAGCTAGGTCAACTTTCTTTATTTGTTCTGACATCCCTAAAAAATGTAATGCGTCCAAACTGTGTTATTTTCCTTAATAAAGGCTTGAACAACCTCTGATATTAAAATTTTGGGAGTATTTACATCCATATGCTTTTTAGTATTGTTCTTTATTGGCAGAAAGTACAAGGGTAATAAAGGCACACATTTTTAAATAATTTATTTGAGTTTCAATATCTAATTTCAGTCTGGACTCCCTGTTTCTACAGAAGAGAAGGATGCTAAAATGGACAGACAGAAGGTTATGTTCATGTTTACTTAAAGAATGAGATGGAATTTTTATGGGTGTATGATACTGTGTGCTGTACAAACACTAGCCTCAATGTTGGACCTCTTTGTTTTCTTTGATTATAAAAATTAGGGTTTTATGACCCCCTAGGAAATGCTATAAAGTCATTGCTTTTAGTAACTCCAAAGAAAACACGAATCCTCAAAAGACTTACTTTTGTGTAAACATTTTTTTAAAATTTCGAAAGTTTATAAGCCAAATGAACAGGAGTGAGCTGGCTTCTCTTGCCCGCTTGCAAAGACAACAAAGAGCAACCTAAGTGGGGAAAGGGAGTCTGGTTAGCTGGGTTCTAGAGAAGATCATGTCTCTTGTGAGCACTGGGACCTTATTCATCATTGGGAATTCTTTCTTTTTTGAGACGGAGTTTTGCTCTGTCGCCAGGCTGGAGTGCAGTGGTGTGATCTCAGCTCACGCAACCTCTGCCTCCCAGGTTCAAGCGATTCTCCTTCCTCAGTCACCTGAGTAGCTGGGATTACAGGCGTGCGCCACCATGTCCAGCTAAGTTTTGTGTTTTTAGTAGAGATGGGGTTTCACCATGTTGGTCAGGATGGTCTCCATCTCTTGACCTCGTGATCCACCCGCCTCGGCCTCCTGAAGTGCTGGGATTACAGGCATGAGCCACTGCACCTTGCCTGGGACTTCTTAATCTCTGTTTTCTCTTGTGTATAATGGGACTAATAGCACCAGCTATTTCCAGTTCATAAGGCTGAGAGTGGCAATGTGGGCAAGCATTTCGATATGTAAGAAAGGGCTTTGAGCACTACCTAACGTGATCATTAAGGCCCTCTCAAGTCTAGAGAGATTTTCTCAGGGCTTGAAGAGGTTATGTGAAAGTCCTTACAATTGTACACTTTTCCACATACAGAAAGTGGTGAACTAGAGCTCCCCCCGGCCACCAACGTTTCACGTCAATTAACATTTGGTGTTGCCCTAGGAGTCCATAATTGAATTACTCTCATTTTGCTGCTGATAAAACTCTTCCAACAATTTTTGACACCACTCTGCATGTGCCTCCGACTAATGACTTCACAGCATCCAATATTCATAAATGACTTCAGACCATTTGATGTTACATATTTCAGAGTGAGAATTTCTCCAGGTAAGACTTTTTACTGAGTCTTCTCCAGTGGTCTTTTCTATTCATGAGACAGAAAGAGGATGAAACCTGTGAAATAGTCACTCTGCTGGCATCTTTGTTTAACATCACGTTCTCTTTTGGAACACGCATCCTCCCTCTCCTTCTCCCTCTTCCATAATAAATATTCTTCCATGTCCTCTCTTGCCCCCCATTCACCTGTTAACATCTTATCCTTCCTTCAAAGCCTTATAGCACAGAACTACAGTATCTTTTACTCTATTATTTTTGGACATTAGTACAAACACCTTTTTTATCAGCCTATTTATATATTGATTATGATTTCCAGCTAGAAATCATTTTACTGTTACGTGGAAAAGAAAGTTATTTGTATTAAGCCTCTGAGTTTTTGTTATAGCAGCGAATACAACCCTGATGAATACATAAATTGGTATCTTAAGGCAGGGTGCTGCTGTAACAGAAACCTAAAATATGTAGCATTGGCTTCATGGTAAGGTGGCAGGTGGTGCATGCATGGATATTAGGGACTTGAAAGACAGAGGAAGACTGGTATGTGATGTGGTTTGGATATGTATCCCTGCTCAAATCTCTTGTTGAATTGTAATTCCCAGTGTCCAAAATGGGGCCTGGTGGGAGGTGATGGGATCATGGAAGCAGAGTTCTCATGAACGGTTTAGCACCACCCCCTTGGTGCTATTCTTGTGATAATAAGTGAGCTCTCCTGAGATCTGCTTGTTTGAAAGTGTGTAGCACCTTCCCTCTCTTTCAGTCCTGCTCCTGCCATGTAAGACAAGCCTACTTCCCCTTTGCTGTCCACCATCTAAGCTTCCTGAGGCCTCCCCAGAAGCAGAAGCTGCTATGCGTCTTGTACGGACAGCAGAACTGCGAGCCAATTAAACCTTTTTTCTTTATAAATTACCCAGTCTCAGGTATTTCTTTATAGCAGTGCAAGACAGACTAATATAGTATGCAAAAAAATGTTTTGTGAAACTGTCACCTCACATAACCTGGAAGGCAGACTAAGTGCCTAAGTTGCTTTAAGGAAAGTGCTTCCAAAGAGACAGAATGGTCATGTGTATCAGTTGCTTTTTGCTCCTCCTGTCAAGGAGCAGATGAGTTCAGGAAAGAATTGACCAGTTTCCAATTATCAATGAAAGGAATACAGAAAAGTCTAGATATTTAGAGCTTTACACTAGAGAGTAAGAAATAACACTGCAAACAGCTTTGACCACCAATAGGGCAGTAAGATTTCTGTTTGGCAAACTGACTTAGCCTCATGGGTAACATTTAAATCAAGAGTCTTTACTTCCCACCCAAGCCTTTTGTGTCCACTGGCCCCAAAGTAGCTGCCATTACCTTGAGAGAGAGAGGCATGGGTGCCTGGAGGCAAATGATTGAGTAGGTCTAAGATTGATGTCTAGGGAAGAGCTTAGGGTGCATTTACTAGCACATGAAACTTACCAGAAGCAAACGGATCAGAAGCCACCTTGGGTTTTGAGGGAATTGTATTGGAAAAGAAAGCACAGATCTAGTCCATAAAAGGCTTATGAGTGTAAAAAACCCTTAGTGTAATTTGAACCTGCAGGAAATGGGCCTTAAAGCTGCACAGCTGTAGCCGGGTGCGGTGGCTCACGCCTGTAATCCCAGCACGTTGGGAGGCTGAGACTGGCGGATCACGAGGTCAGGAGATTGAGACCATCCTGGCTAACACAGTGAAACCCTGTCTCTACTAAAAATACAAAAAATTAGCTGGGCGTGGTGGCACGTGCCTGTACTCCCAGCTACTCAGGAGACTGAGGCAGGAGAATCGCTTGAACCTAGGAGGCGGAGAATGTAATGAGCTGAGATGGCGCCACTGCACGCCAACCTGGTAACAGAGCAAGACTCCGTCTCAAACAAACAAACAAACAAAAAACTGCACAGCTGTAAGGAACACATTATCCATGGCACATAATTCAGAGAAGGCCATGGCTGATCACACACAAGGAAGAACCTCCCAGAGGATGAAGCCCAGGAGGGCTTCGAGAATAATGGACAATAATTTGGCCTAATCCAGGGTTGGGGAAGCAGGGAAGTTGGTGGCAGTGGCAGGTCCTCAGAGTGTCTGTCCAGCATGATTTCATCACTGCTGGAGACCACAGAACCTTCTTTTTCTGAAAATACATCTGATAAAAGACAGACTTTTATTGGGTTAAGACATGGAGATTTGAGGGCTAATTTATATAGCAACTGGTATCATCCTAATATTTGTATCCTTTCTTCTACTTCTAGCACTTAGCACACTACATGTTGCTAATGTTTTTGACACTTCTCTGACAGTTCTTAAGATTTATATACAGGACCTAGTTCAATTAACAATTGATGCAATTGTTTTCATACAATTTGGTTGAAATTCGGATTAGTAGTAGGTAAGAAATTACCATGCTTATATTATTTTAAGGAACAGAATTCAGTGATATTTTTGAACATTTGTTTTGAAAATGCCCAGTGAAAATAATCAAAGTCATCCTCTTTTTGGTATAAGAACCTGGGGATCTAATCATCATTTGTTCCTGAGGACCTAGAATTATTTTCTAAGAAAGGCCTTATTTTGCTTGCAGAAAATCTGTTAGCTTCTTCTTGGCAAAGATAGGATGGCCCTCTAGTTAGATGAAAGCCAAAATGATACATCCTTCCCATCTGTTCATTTGATTTTTAGAGAATATGGATTCTGAGTATCTGTGCCAGAGAATATATCCCTGAACTCTCTATTGTCTAACTCACATCTAAACCCAAAAATGTGTGATTGTCATGGATAATTATTCAAAGAACATGTAGTTTATTCATTATCATTTTCCAGCTAGTTTTATCCTTGGATCAGGTCAAAATATCAGAAAGCTGCATCATCTCAGCCTTTGGCCTCTTCATCTGTCCATCATCCTGCTCTACCTCACTCTCTACAGACTTGTTTGGGCTGAATTCCATTTTGAAGTTATGCTTTGCTTTCCCAAGGAGCTTCAGCATGTGACAGCCTTGTAACAAATACATCTGCAGAAATGTTGTTGAACGCATTGACTCTGACTTTTCTTGGGGCCCACTATGTGACCAGGAGGAGAAAGGGCTCTCAATTATTGCTGTGTTTTAAAAAATCTGAAGAAATAGGGCAAAATGTCAAAATCTGTAATGTTTCAATGGTGGGTACATAGCAAATGGTTTATTATTCTCTGAGTTTTTGCATATTTTGAACTATCTTATGATAATAACATCACTTAATTTCTTATCAGCCAGAGGTATCCACTTAGAAGATTTTGTGAACATCCTTCCAGACATCTGTCTATTAAGTAAGGGTTAAGAGCCTGTGTGCACTTTGAAGTATGACAGATCTGGGTTCGACTATGCTGTGGCCAATTACCGCTTTCTAACTTTGGGCAGGTTGCATCTTACTTTTTGAACTTTAATTTCCACATCTGTAAGATGGTATATTAGTCCATTCTTGCACTGCTATAAAGAACTACCTGAGACTGGGTAATGTATAAAGAAAAGAGGTTTAATTGACTGACAGTTCCACAGGCTATACAGGAAGCGTGGCTGAGGAGACCTCAGGAAACTTACAATCCTAGTAGAAGACAAAGGGGAAGCAGGAATGTCTTACACAGCCTGAGGAGGAAGAGGCCAAAGCAAGAGGTGCTACACACTTTTAAACACCCAGATCTCATGAGAACTTACTGACTATCACAAGAATATCAAGGAGGAAATCCACCCCCATGATCAAATCACCTCCCACCAGGCTCCTCCTTCAACATTGGGGATTATAATTTGACATGAGATTTGGGCAGGGACACATTCCAAAACACATCAGATGGGAATAATGATGGCACATACTTCATAAAGTTTGTGTGATGACTAAATGAGAAAACGTGTACAAAGTCCTTAGCACATTGCCTTGGACACAGTAAGCACCAATACATGTGAGCTGTTACCGTGTATGTGGTATCGTGTAAGTGGAATATGCTATGGGCATTTTCTATGTCAGTAAATATAATTCATGGAATTAAATAAAATAAAAATGATATAATAAGAAAAGGTTAAATTCTCAAGAGGAACTGGCCTAGTTTATCCTTATGGGTTGCATACTTCTGGCTGCCGAGAAGTTCACAGTCAAATATATCCAAGTGGTAAGACCTTGTGACCTGAATAATCATGTTCTATTTTCTCTGATCTTGGGGACTTATTTTTTGTGACTTCCAATAACTCTCTATTTCATTTAACATTCTCCCTGTAAACCCCTTAGATCCCTTGTTCAATGTGGTTGGGAAGAAAGAAAGGAAAAAATAGGAAGGAAAAGAAGCAAGACAGAAGGAAGCAAAGGAAGAAGAAAGGGTTATTTGCACAAGACTTTGGAATTGTTGATTAGAATGTTTAACTTTTGGATTCATGCTAATTACCATAATTTTTCACTACATGCCAGACTTTTTCAGGTGCTCTCTGGCTGCACCTTGTTTGTTTATATTTTGACTGGCATTAAGCCTTAAGCTATTCTCCCTGATGCAACTGTGAGTTTTCACAAATGATGCCACTTGAGGTATGCCATGGGTTCTGGTTCACGCTGGTGTCTGATAACTACTATGGTCAGTTCCTTATTATTGATGTGGAGATTGGGCACTTTGTCTTTTGGCAGCAAATATTTCATCCAAGGTCAGTTTTCTTCAAGTGCTCAGTGCTGTTTCAGAGGGTGTGTGCTGAGGGAATGCAGATTAATGTAATGTTAGCTTTAGCCAAACCCAGCTACGAAAGTAAACCTGCTTTTAAAGACACCATAAACACTGATGAAGATCATCTAAATTATATGATGTTTGAGCATGTATAAATGCATCAACATTCACCTTAATTCCAAAGGCATCATTCCATAGCACTGTGATTCATCATTCATCTTTGCATTAGTCTTATTTTTGTTCTTTGACTGTAGGTAAATGTTAATTTGAAATTATTAAAATACCTTTGTTATCATATGTTATTATAACGTGGGCTACCAGAATAGGTTGAGAATATATGGCTGTTTCATATTTCTGTTTGATTATAAAAATGCAGCATGTGCTTATAATAGAAAATGAGGACATAGAAAACTCTAGAGGAAATCAAACCATTTATAATCCCTTCACACATAAATGATCACTGTTAACATTTTATTATATCTCTTTCCACACACAGTTGAGGCTGTAGAAGTTCTCAAGATGGATTTGTAGATTGTTTTAGGAAAAAATTGCAGTGTTTTTTGGTGTTGCAAAGCACTTTCCAAATTACTTTCACGCTCTGCAAGGCCTCTCTGCATGAAAGAAAGTGGGGCATGGGAGTGAGAAGCCCTGGGATCTGCTTTTCCATAAGGAGGAATTACATCTTGTCTTCCTCTACTACCTCTAGCTTTACTTTCCTTTTGCCCTTAGGGGTGGGCAGGGCCCAGGGTAGATGGGACAGGCTGGGCTGAGAGACTGGAGCTCCCCTGGCCGTGACATCTTTCCTAGTTGCCCTCACATGGGTTGGGGCATTCAGAAATCTTAGTGCAGTCCATTACATTACATGACAGAGAAGGAGGGAGAGCTGGATCTCCCAACACCTCCAGGTGCAGAACCTAGGGCGGAATCGAGGAAGCACTTCCCAGGGTTTTCTCCTCTCCTACCTCGGAATTATGCATCCAAAGTTTTCACTCCCGTCATCCTGTCTCCTTCCTTTTTCTGGAACTGCGTTCTGTTCTCTTGAGGGAGTTTCCCAAGTTCCTCACTCTAATCAAGAGATGTGATTAGGGACGATGGGTCTTTGTTCCCACTTCCACCCAACAAGGTGAGCACATGACTCAAGCCAGGCTTATCAGAGATTCCCTGGGATTTCAAAATAAGTGTCAAGAAACTAGGACCCTTTCTTCTAGTAGCAAAATCGGGAAGACATGAGCCCAGTACTCCTGTGACTATGTCCCAGGATATGTGAAAGATGGAGCTTGCAGTAAGATGTAATGAATCCAGTCTTCAGAGAGAGGCAGAGATGGGAATGAAAAAGAGGGAGGGAAGGAAGGAAGAGAGAGAGAAACCCAGTGGTATTCTAGTCCAGAGTTTAATTCTCCAGGCTCCCTAGATTCTCTTCCCAAAGTTTGGTTTTATCTTTTTCAAATTCTATAATTCTATGACCTATCCTAGGAATTTTCCCCAACAAATTACTTCTGAATTGCTTTTCTGGCATTTGCAACCAAAATAGTCTTCGGCAATAGAACCAGACCCTCCCCGAAACCATGAATCCCCTGGATTCTCTGCAGGTCCCTGGCTGCTCTACTGTCTTTATATCTGGCTTTTGGTGCACTCCAAAGTCCCAAGTCTTAAAAATCATCCGCTCCTCTCCCCTTCCTCAAGTCCTTCTCTAATTCACTGTACAGACAGTGAGGGTTAACTCTATACGATTCTATGGCTGTGGTGGGTCTCCACTGTGATACTGTTTGAAAAGCCCATTGTTTAGGTCTTTTTAAGTTTTAATATTATTTTACAATGGTACAAGGGCAAGATATGTCACTTTTTTTAAAAGAGGTGACAAATTGGGTGACTTACAATGGAAAAAGTCTCTAATCAAAAGCCGAGGGAGACAATGTTGATGAAATTGTATCAAATGATCTGTCTCCTGGACTTGCTGACTTTTCTGACTAAAACTTGCTTAAAGAAGGGCTTGGTTTACTCCATAAAGAATTTGCTGCCCCTAATGTGTGCCAGGCACTGTGCTGGGCTCTGGAACTCTGCCAATCATGATGAGAGAATTTTTTTTTTTTTTTTTTGAGGCGGAGTCTCGCTCTGTCGCCTGGACTGGAGTGCAGTGGCCGGATCTCAGCTCACTGCAAGCTCCGCCTCCCGGGTTTACGCCATTCTCCTGCCTCAGCCTCCCGAGTAGCTGGGACTACAGGCGCCTGCCACCTCGCCCGGCTAGTTTTTTGTGTTTTTAGTAGAGACGGGGTTTCACCGTGATAGCCAGGATGGTCTCGATCTCCTGACCTCGTGATCCGCCCGTCTCGGCCTCCCAAAGTGCTGGGATTACAGGCTTGAGCCACCGCGCCCGGCCCGAGAGAATTTTTTTATGGCACCTTTGGTTGATGGTGCAGTAAGCTGAAACAGCGTGTGTCAGTTTCCTAGGAAAGACCTCTCCTTAAAATGCCCTCTAGCATATACTGCTAAAGGCCACGCACAAACTTCATATCAAGTTATGAATCTGACATCCTCCAGTGCTCAAAAGAGACAGGGCTTTTGCCTTTTCTTTGCAACCTGAACTTCCCACAGCATCCAGCCGAATCAGAATGAGGTCTGAGAGGCTGCTGAACCCCTGCCAAATGACACTCCACTTTACTGACAAAACAGCGTCCTCCTGCTGTTCTTTCTCCTGACAGGCATCTATTTTGAACTCCTTCTAGAGAATGCAGTGACAGTTCCCATCCTTGATCTCTTGGCCTAGCTCCCAGGGAGACCTCCTCACATTATGTTTTATTCATGGTGTTGCCCAAGCTGGTTTCTTCACTGTAAAAATCTGTGGTGGGGGCAGGGGTCATCAATGAACCTGAAATAAAATTTGAGTGTCATAATAAAACCATCCCTTTGTGTGCTGAAAGCCTACAACCAGAGTCTGAGATTCTGGGGAAAGACTGTGTTTTGAGGATTTTTAAGGCAAAAGCTCTACAGAGAGAGAGGGGGAAAAAAATACAGCTCTTTGTATTGTGTTGGAGTAGTGAAAGAAGTAGGTCAGAGAAACCAAAATAACCTTTGCTGGGAAACACGGTAAGTTTCAGATGTCTGAGAGCTTGGTGTAGAAAGATAGTGCGATGGATAAAAGCAGTAAACTGATAGATATGTGGGTCTAGAACTGGGAAAACCAGAAAGACTATATGGAATAAACACTCATTCTATTTCCCCCTAAAAAAATGTCATCAACTTCATCATTGTCTTTCCTTGTCAGAATTATATATATTTCTACTTCACTAGTTATGCACTTGTAGGAGAAAGTGTAAAAAGCATCTCTTCCACTTCTGTCCCCTCAAAACGAAACCAATGGCCAAGCATTACAGGGACAGGGGCCATAATGTGATGTTATATGTAATTTATATGTACACGTATGTATACCTTGAGAATGATGGTCTTCTCATGGCGGGTGATGTTGACACTGTGCGGCTGTCCATTGGCCATGTTCCTGTGGTCTACGTCAATATTGTATGGCTCTCGGGTGCCACCCAGGTTGTATCGAATCTGTAAGCTTCCTATAGAAGAAAAAAGAAAGAAGCTGAGTAATTTGTTTGCCCTAAATTTCATTTTAATATCACATCCTTCCCTTCCCTTCCCTCCCCTTCCCTTCCCCTCCCTTCCTTTCCTTTCCCTTCCCCTCCCCTCCCCTCCCTTCCCTTCCTTTTTTCTTTTCTTTTTGACAGTCTTGCTCTTGCCCAGGCTGGAGTGCAATGGTGCGATCTTGGCTCACTGCAACCTCTGTCTCCCAGGTTCAAACGATTCTCCTGCCTCAGCTTCCTGAGTAGTTGGGATTACAGGCACCTGTCACCACACCTGGCTAATTTTTGTATTTTCAGTAGAGACGGGGTTTCACCATGCTGGACAGGCTGGTCTCGAACTCCCAACCTCAGGCTATCCGCCCGCCTCAGCCTCCCAAAATGCTGGGATTACAGGCGTGAGCCACTGTGCCTGGCCAATTTCTGATAAACTTTCCCCCCTCCCTTGACGTCCACAGATAACATTCAAGATTTGAATTTGGATTCAGAAGCTCAGAGGCCTAATGACCCATATTGGCTGACAGCACCAGGCTCGCCCATATTTACAATCTGCCCATAGTGAACTTCAGTGACCGTCGTCTCAAAGTTGAAGATGCAAATGGTTTCAATGATCCAGGCTGGGATTGTGCCTGGACACAAAGAATGAGAGCATATACAATATAGGACTGCAGGGAGGAGACGTCTGCAGTCTCCACGAAATACTATGTGAAATAAAAAAATAAATGCAGACTGCAGGGATGTTCTCACCCCATCAGCAAAGTGTGACATTGGGCATATAAAAGAATCATGAGCATACAACTTTAAAAATAAACATAGTTTTAAAAAAATTTTTAATTTATTATTTTTTTTTGAGATAGAGTCTCGCTCTGTCACCCAGGCTGGAGTGCAGTGGCGCGATCTCAGCTCACTGCAAGCTCTGCCTCCCAGGTTCACGCCATTCTCCTGCCTCAGCCTCCTGAGTAGCTGGGACTACAGGCGCCCGCCACCACACTCGGCTAATTTAGTTTGTATTTTTAGTAGAGACGGGGTTTCACCGTGTTAGCCAGGATGGTCTCGACCTCCTGACCTCATGATCTGCCCGCCTTGGTCTCCCAAAGTGCTGGGATTACAGGTGTGAGCCACCGTGCCCAGTCAAACATAGTTTTTAAAGATGAGATTTTGGGTGGCCTCATTGAGACCAAGTAATAAATTTTATTTTAGGTTACAGACTAACCAAATGCAAATCAAAGGGAAAGATGGCTTTCCCAGGTCCCCTGAGTCCCTTTTTGCCCTCAGTGATAGTTCACTTTGCCTCAACAGCATATTCTTTTTTTCCTCCTTGCTTCTTCTCCACAATAAAAAAAATTCAAAATGACTAATATGACAATGTGGATTCTGCTTTTAGTTAATCTGTAAGCATAAATGTTGTATCTTAGGTATGAGTTTTTTTTTTTTTTTTTTTTTGAGACGGAGTCTCGCTCTGCCGCCCGGGCTGGAGTGCAGTGGCCGGATCTCAGCTCACTGCAAGCTCCGCCTCCCGGGTTCACGCCATTCTCCTGCCTCAGCCTCCCGAGTAGCTGGGACTACAGGCGCCCGCCACCTCGCCCGGCTAGTTTTTTGTATTTTTTTAGTAGAGACGGGGTTTCACCGTGTTAGCCAGGATGGTCTCGATCTCCTGACCTCGTGATCTGCCCGTTAAAGACATCAATATTTTATCTCATTTGTTACTCAAATTGGAATTTTCATGTTGACATCTCAGAGCTTAAAAATGGAGCCAGCAATCTAGCAAGAATTTGACCAGTTGTAAATCACCCAATGGATTATTTGTCACCTTTCATTTGCTTTTTAGGGGCACAAAACTGATATTCTTATTTTTAAGTTACAAAAAAACATGCTAATTAAAACATAGAAAGTAAACAGAAAGAAAAAAAATAAAAGAAAGTCACCTGAAATCCACCACCCAAAGATAATTTTTCTAAACATCTTGGGAGTATCTCCTTTCAGACTTTTCTCATGCACACACACACACACACACACACACTGTACTCTTCCTTATTTAGGCATTTTAACATTACACTTGCCATGTTCTTGGATTTCAAAGGAACATTTGTTAGAATAATCAAGAGCTAATTACATTTCCTATTTTTGTTTTCTAAATGAAATTCAACAAACCTTCACTATTTCTGAGTTTTACCTTAGTGTGTCATCCTAGACTCCTTTGCCTCTGGCATTTAAACTAAGCACCGTGGATTGGATTTTTGTCTCCTAAATCTATCTAAATTCCCCCACTCTTTTCCACTTCGGTAACCACAGGCTCTCTGTTGGCACCCGCGGTGCCCTTGTGTGAATTCCAGAGGGAGCCTGCTTCCCGGCTGAGGCAGCTCCACACAGAGCTCCTGGTTCATCCTCACACGTGCTTTACCTGCACCATCTTCGGCCTGGATTGCAGAAGACGGTGGGTCTTAGTCAGCCTCCTCTTTAAAAATGACTGCTCTTGACCTCATTTCACTCTCAAATGAGGCCTCTCTTCCTTTGCTTTTCTTTGCTCCGAATCCCATGGAAAGAGATGGGTACATTCGCTGCCTCCAAACGCATCCCAATTTTAGCACGAGCCCTCCGTCTCACTTCTGTCTTGCCTGTTCCATGGTCTCTTGCTGGGCCCGTGACCCCTGGGGAAGTAGAGGCAATGGTCCCTCTCAGGTCTCATCTTCATTCGGTACAGAGTTCATTCGCCTCCTGGAAACACCTGGCCTCCAGCACGCCCTCTTTTGGTTTTCCTTCTCTACCTGTTTTTTCCCCTCATTTTGAGGCACTTCACTCTTGCAGTCCCCAAAGACAACCCTGAAGCATATTCTCTTTTGTACTCATGCCTGTTTCCATGGTGATCCTGTTACTGAAGGCAAATCCCTAAGGGTCTGCAGCAAACTTGATCCTTGCCTCCTCGGAGGAAAGAATGCGGCTTGAGGGGCAGAAGTAGGTTTAAGGCAGAGGGAGAGACTGCGGCAAGTTTTAGAACAGGAGTGAAAGTTTATTAAAAAGTTTTAGGAAGGAAGTACACTTGGAAGAGGGCCAAGCGGGCGACTTGAGCGATCCAAGTGCCCTGTTTGGCCCTTGATTTGGGGTTTTATACATTGGCATAATTCTGGGGTTTGGTTTCCTCTCCCCTGATTCTTCCCTTGGGGCGGGCTGTCTGCCTGTGCAGTGGCCTGCAAGCACGTGGGAGGGGCTGCGTGCACAGGTGTTTACTGAAGTGGTGCGCATGCTCATTTGAGGCGTCTTTCCTTTTTCAGTTGAGTGTTCCTAGAGGAAGGTCATATACCCATTAAACTCCACCACTTTGCCTCTTAGTGTGCATGCTTGGGCCCGCTCGCCCAACTCCCGAGATCTTATTGGGAAGCTGCTGCTCACCAGCTCCAGATGTTTTCTATCTATTGAGAGACTCGTTCCTTGGTGCCAGCTGCAGCCAATTATCATTTTAGAGAGAAGACAGTTTAGCAACTGCCTGACCATCACCAGATGGTTGTCTCACATTCTTGGTGGTTGGCAGGAGGGAGCACCCTCTTCTGCCCTGCTCGTGTCTAACTACCTACTCCAACAATCCTATCCTATGTAGGACCTTTGAATAAGGTGTATGCCCATCAGACACCAAATTCGTACCCCAGTCAGACTTCTCTCTTGAACTCCAGACTCTTTTCACAAACTGTCTACTTGATATTTCTCTCAGATATCTTATTGGCAACCCCAAACATAACATATGCAACAGAGCATTGATCTTTTTCCCCAAAAGTATTCCATTGCAGTTTTCCACATTTCGGTTAATTGCCAATTCATCCTTCCAGTTATTCTTGACAAACGTCTTGACTGTCCTCTTTCTCCTATATGACATGTGTCATCTGATGGCAAGTCTTCTTGGCTTGATCTTCAAAATATGCTCTGAGTCTTACCAGTTGTCACCATTTCCATCTCTACCCCCTGGACCAAGCCACCAGTGTCTTTTGCTGGGATTATACTAGCTTTTGTCTTACTCCAGCCTTCCCTGATCTCAACTGGGCCTCTGACCCTGAGAGACACAGGGTCCTCACCACATGGGTGGTCAGAGTGATCCTCTGCTCAAAATCCCAGTGGCTCCCTGTCTCACTCAGAGTAAAAATCAAAGTTCTAGCAATGGCTCACCAGGCTCTATGTCATCTCCTCATTATTGCTGACCTAACCTCCTTTCACTCTCCTCCTTGCTCACTCCTCACCATCCACATTGGCTTCCTGTTCCTATCCCAGGGCCTTTGCAGTCACTGGTTCTTCTGTTCAGAATGCTCATTCCCCAGGTCTCTGCATGGCTATGCCCTCATGCCTTTAGGTCTTTGCTCTCGTGTCCTCTTCTCAGTGATCATTTCTGTGACCTCCTCGTTAAAGTGGAATTTACCCTCTCCATAGCCAGGCACTCCCTTTTCTGCCTCATATTTTCCCCATAACAGTTTTTACACACAACAGACTATAGATTGTACCAATTTGTTTATTGTCTGTCTTCTCCTATTCAAAGGTAAGCTCCATGAGAGCAAGCATTTTTGTTTCTATTATTTATGACTATTCCCAATGTCTAGAATAGTGCCTGATGCACAGTAGGAGTGGAATAAATATTTGTTGAATAAACAAGGGAATGGTCTCTGATATGGTTTGGCTGTGTCCCTACTCAAATGTCATCTTAAACTGTAGTTCCCATAATCCTCCTGTGTCATGGGAGGGACCCAGTGGGAAGTAACTGAATCATGAGGGCGGTTACCTCTGTGCTGTTCTCATGATAGTGACTGAGTTGTGATGAGATGGGATGGTTTTACAAGGGGCTTTCCCTCCTTTGCTCTGTACTTCTCCCTGCTGCCACCATGTGAAGAAGGATGTGTTTGCTTCCCCTTCCACCATTACTGTAAGTTTCCTGAGGCCTCCCCAGCCATGTGGAACTGTGTGTCAATGAAAACTCTTTCCTTTGTAAATTACGCAGTCTTAGGTATTTCTTCATAGCAGTGTGAGAACTGACGAATACAATCTCCCTGCTTCTATACCTTCTTCTTCCCCGTGTTTTCAAAATGTATAACTGATTATTTTATCAGACCATTTAAAATCCTTCAAAGCCTTCCAATTCTTTACAGAATGAAGATGTACTTTCCAAAGAGAGGTTGCAATGCCCTGTCTGATGTGTGTTCCTCCTGCTACTTTATTTTCAAATCATGCCACTCACTCTCTCACTTTTTACATTCAAGCTACCATGAACTTCTCTTATTCCCTGGAAAATATGATCTCCTCTGACCTCAGGGCCTTTGAATATGCTGCTCCTACTTCTTGAGCTGCTTCTCTCTCTACCCCTTAGTGTTTACTCAGTTTTTCCTTTACCCAATAGCATGAAAATAATCCATTGTTTGGGAGTGAAGGAGATAATCAGGCAGTTGTTTGGCAACACGCAGAAAAAACAAGTTGATTGTCTTAGGTTTTTACTCTCTGCCTTATTTCTGGTGCTCTGACATCATATCATCCAGCCAGTTTTCTTAAATATACAGCTGTCTTGATTCATCTCTTATTCATTTTTCAGCACACATGTATTTAGCACAACATTTTTTTAAGGTCTGAAAATAGGCTTCTGCCTGGTTACAAGTATAGACTCCACTTATAATACATAAAGCCATGCCCATCCCCTGGCATGGGTCAGGCAATATGAGTGTGGCTCTGAGGATACAAACACACAGAGGCCTAGAGGTCGGAGGAACCAGCAATTATGCAACACGCTGGACATTTCCCTCTCTGCTGTCATTTTTGTCACTGGCCCCTTTATGTTCCTCAGCTCTATTAAAATCAGCATTGTTTTCTTTTTTATTTTTTTCTTTTCTGTCTTTCTTGGACTTTGTAGATATGATTTTAAATTCTTATAACTGCTTCACTTAATGGCAGCAGAAATTATTTGCTTTGAGAAAGAAAGATGAGTTGGAACTTTAAATTTATATATAGTGACTATCTATAAACAGTAATGGTGATATTCTTGAATAATCAAATTTAAATAATGTATTTATTCCTTTCAGATAATAGCAGAAGAGGACCATTAAATGATGGTAGGAAGAACGCTAGTATTTGTCCATTAAAATAAAATATTATTCAAATGTTGAGGTGCTTCACTTCTGTGTCTCATGTTCATCTCCCAAGTGAATTAAAGCAGTTATAAGGGACTGCTCTTTTATTGGCTGCAGCAAATAACATGCTTAACAGATTTATTCTCTCCTGGTCATCATCATTATCATCAGCACACACTTACAGGGTACCTATGGTAGGCAGGAGATGTAGTGCTGGGAGCTTTTCATCTCTCTGGGAAGACAGGGCATATTTATAACAGAGACAGATAACAGTACAGTACATTAAATGCCAAACAAATGACATTGAAAGTAAGTGGAATAGGAGTTTAAAGCAAGGAGAAGTCATTGAAAGGAGGTGGGACTTGATCTCAGCCTAGAATGAAAGGCAGGTGTCTGGCCAGAGAGGAAGCTGGGGGATTTCTAGGTAAGGGAGCATTGTGAGCCTAAGGTCAGGGGCACATATGACCACAGAGTGCTTGAGGGGTAATGAGCTTCTCAAAAACGAAGAGTAGGGGGTGCTGAATATGTGTTAGAATGTAGATTGACTCTGTGGACCTGGGAAATAATAACTGTTGACACGCGTGTATTGTCATCTGAGTTTCACAATACTCTTGTGAGGGAGACACTATTTTATGGATGAGCAAATGGAGGCCTGGAGCTGCCAATTGACTGCCCAAGACAACTGACAAAAGGCAAAGCCGACCTCAAACCTAGACGGTCTAGCTCTACAGGCCAAGTTCTCACCCATGAGGTTGGTGGGTCTCGAACTTGCAAGTTTATGGGACTGGGGAATCTCTCCTGGTTTTGTTGGAATGGGGCACCACTGAGTGTTTAATAAGGATATTATATAAGATCCTTTTTAAATAAGATCCCTATGCTATAGTGTAAGTATCCCCTCCAAAACTCACATTGAAACTTAATCCCTAATGTGGGTATATTGAGAGGTGAGCCCTTTAAGAGTTGACTGGATCATGAGGGCTCTGTCCTCATGAAAGGATTGATCCATTCATAGATTCATGGGTTAATGGGTTAATGGATTAATAGGTTTTCATGGGAGTGGGACTGTCTATAAGAAGAGAAAGAGAGGCCTGAGCTGGCGTGCTTAGCCTCGCTATGTCATGCCCTACGCTGTCTCAGAACTGCAGAGAGTTCTCACCAGCAATAAGGCCCTCATCAGATCTGGCCATTTGATCTCGGATGTCTTAGCCTCTGTAACTATAAGAAATAAGTTCTTTTTCTTTATGAATTACCCAGTTTTAGATATTCTGTTATAAGCCACAGAAAATAAGACGCCATATAAAGGAAAGCAACACTGGCTGTGGTGAAAATGGGTGAGGGGGAGAGTCTGGAAGCAGAGAGATGGACTGGGAGAGAATTTCCCAGCCAACGAGCTGAAGCCCACCGCTGTCCCACCAATAGGTGATGGGGTAACAGGAGCAAGGCTCCCCTCAGACCGTGGCAGACCTGCAGAAGGGGAATGCAGCTGGAGTCATTGGGCAGTTGGCCTCCAAAACATGACCTCATCCATTTACCCAGGTACCATTCAAATATAATAATTTTCTATGGACACCATGATGTGAACAATATTAGGAATTAAAAGGTATTTGCCTCAGAGGGTAGTGGTGGGGAGGAAAAGGACACCATGAGTCCAATCCACAGGACTTGTTGGCCTGGGTGACCCACAAGAGCAGGGAAGGATGGAGCACTGGTGAGGGACACTGAGCCTGGGAATGCAAGTGTCTGAGGGGCAGTGGTGGCGCTGGGGGCAGCTGGCTCTGGAGAACAGTGAGCAGAGCTTTCAATATGTGAAATGTGAGTGATGCCAGGGTGTTTAGTTCTAGTAGCTTTTTCCCGATATTTTGGCGTAGACCTTACTGATGTTTTTTCCTAATGATTTCCTTTTTTTCTAACTTTAAACTTCAATGAATAAAAACATGTTGTATTTGAAGGGTGAAAAAGCTGCATTTTCACCAGCAGTTTGAGGATGGGCTTGCAACAGTGAGACAGAACCCACCCAGCTTCGCTTTCCAAGCACACTGAGAGTTCCAGAGATGCCTGCCCTAGAGAGTGGGGCCGGTGGGGAGCTCAGGGTTTGGAACTAGACATCCAGACTGAGAAACCCCAGCCTGGCCCAACATCCTCTGAGTGTGCCAGTCACACAGCCTCCATGTACTCACGTGTTGCCATCGGTTGAAAGGCAATAACAACAGTACCGACTTCATAGAGTTGTGCAGCTCATGGGAATTAATGCATGGCAACATTCAGGATGGCTTTGGGCACAAAGTGAGCTTCATTGAATGGTGGCCATTCATATGGAATCCATTGATCAAAGCCTTTGCAGACAATGAAAGAGCTCACACAGGCGTGAGGGCACAGCAGCGGTGGGTGTGTAGCAGTGGGCATGTGAGGTAGTGAATACAGTTGAGGACCAAATTTTAGTGTGGCAATGACTTGAGGAGCAGACAATACAGCGTGCGTGGGAATGTGTTCATCAATTTCTTGAGTCTCCAGGTGAGAGCCCTCCTCCTAGGGAGGGACCTGAGAAGAAACCCAGGGTTCTTATCTGCCCAGTGGGAGGCTGGCCCATGTGGGTAGTGAGCATTGGTGGATTAAAAAAAGCTATCGACCCTGACCCAGGAGAAATAAACTGGCGAACTCCTGAAGAGCAGGGGCTCCATACTTGTCTCTCTTTCATCCTCACTTCCTGATTTTATTTCCTATTTTCATCTTTCTGAATAAAGCACTTGACATTCATACAAAAGTATTGCTCAGGAGAAAAAAAAAATCATCCACAATCCAACCAAATACTTTTGTGTTCACATTATTGCTTTTTTTCCATCCATATATTTTTGCAGAGCTAATATTTCACATTCAAGGCTGGATCTTATTTTTGTTTTTTTCGTTTAACATAATATCACATAAAATTTCTCCATATCATTAATCACTGTTCATAAATATTTTAGTAGATACATAATATTCCATAAAATGGTGACTCCCTCTTTTATTATTTTACTAAAGTTGAACTTCCAAGTTCTTTTCAATTTTTATTTTCATAGTTAACATTAGGATGAACATCTTCAGGATGAATCTTTGACTTTTGGCTTATTTCTTTAGGAATAATTTCAGAAGGGGAAAATCCTAGGGAACATACTTTTTCCTCCATCTTTTTAAGCAACAGTGCATTTCCCAGAGAGGGAGTTTAATTTACTGTTTTTTAAAACTCAAGCTGAATTAAGTTAGTAATAACAGTTCTGGCTCCCATGGAAAAAATCTTGATCTTCCTTGTTTTCTTTTTTTGAAATTATTTTATTTTAGAGACAGGTTCTTGCTCTGTCATCCAGGCTGGAGTACAGTGGCGTGATCATAGCTCACTGCAGCCTTGCACTTCTGGGCTCCAGCGACTCCTGGGCTCCAGCGATCCTCCCCCATCAGCCTCCTGAGCAGCTAGGACCGCAGGTGTACATCACCATGCCCAGTTAATCTTAAAAATATTTTTGGTAGAGATGGAGTCTTGCTATGTTGCCCAGGCTAGTCTTGAACTACTGACTTCAAGCAATGCTCCTTCCTTAGCCTGTTGAGTAGCTGCGACCACAAGTGTGCACCTCTATGCCCAGTTAAATTTTAAAATATTTTTGGTAGAAATAGTGTCTTGCTATGTTGCCTAGGCTGATCTTGAACTACTGGTCTCAAGCAATCCTCCTGCCTCAGCCTTCTATAGTGCTGGGATTACAGGCATGAGCCACAGTGCCCAGTCAAAACTCTTGCTCTTTAAAATGCCATAACAGTGGAATAGTCACTGAAGGGCAGGAACAGATGGGCAGTGGGAGAGAAAGCCTCCACATTTTCAGCTCCAATGGGAAGTGAGTTAGAGAGATTTGTTCCTGCATGCTCTTAAAATATTTTTATTCATTAAAAAAGTGATCTTAGGGCCGGGCGTGGTGGCTCATGCCTGTAATCCCAGCACTTTGGGAGGCCAAGGCGGGCGGATCACGAGGTCAAGAGATCGAGATCATCCTGGTCAACATGGTGAAACCTTGTCTTTACTAAAAATACAAAAATTATCCAGGCGTGGTGGCAAGCACCTGTAATCCCAGCTACTCAGGAGGTTGAGGCAGGAGAATTGCTTGAACTCGGGAGGCAGAGGTTGCAGTGAGCCGAGATTGTGCCACTGCACTCCAGCCTGGCGCCAGAGCAAGATGCCATGTCAAAAAATAAATAAATAAATAAAAGTGATCTGACAACTTTAAGCGTGTATGAGTTCATTTTCAGAGAGGAAGTGGACTTCTCAAGTTCAGCAGGTTTGTACACTCCAGGGCTTCTTAGATGTCTCTCAGAGGTCACTGCTGAAGGGTCACAAGCCCATTTGCATATTCTCCTCAGGATGCCAATTTTAGATGCACTGAGATCCTCTCTGGCTTAATGTATGTTTGATGACCAAGATGGCCCAGGATATTACAAGTAAAAATCCACCCCTGGGCTGGGCATGGTGGCTCATGCCTGTCATCCCAGCACTTTGGCCAAGGCAGGAGGATCTCTTGAGTTCAGGAATTCAAGACTAGGCCTGGCAACATAGTAAGACCCCCATCTCTACAAATAATTTAAAAAATTAGCTGGGAGTGGTGGTGTGTGCCTGTGGTCCTGGCTACTTGCGAGGCTGAGGTGGGAGGATCGCTTGAGCCTGAGAGGTTAGGGCTGCAGTAAGCTGTGATCCTGCTACTGCACTAGAGCCTGGGCAACAAAGCAAGACCCTATTTCAAAAAAAAAAATTAAAATTAAAAAAGCCCTCCTGCTTTAAGGAACCTTTATGACAGGGATATATTTCGTGAATTTAAAGTTCTGAGAGGATCAGGAATGAAAACATTTCTGATTTTCTATTCTGATTGAAAGTTTAAACATTCTGTAACAACCTACTGGTATACTATCATAAATCAGGATAAAATTAATTTATGTAAAATTAATTTTACTCATTCAAAGCCCATCTCTGTTTAGCACATTTAGTGAATGTAATTATTTTTTAATTAGTCTTTCTTATTAGTCTTTTTTTTTCTTTTGAGACAGGGTCTCACTGTGTTGCCTAGCCTGGAGTGCAGTGGCACGATCATGGCTCACTACAGCCTCGACATCCTGGGCTCAAGTGATCCTCCCACCTCAGCCTCCTGAGTAGCTGGGACTATGGGCATGCACCATCACACCCAGCTAATTTTTGTATTTTTTGTAGAGATGGGGTTTTGCCATATTGGCCAGGCTGGTCTCAAATTCCTGAGCTCAAGTGATCCACCCACCTTGGCCTCCCAAAGTGCTGGGATTACAGGCATGAGCCACAGTGTCCAGCCGAATGTGTTTATTTAGTAGGAAGAAAAAATGATCATTACACACACAAACCTATCTCTTATTCATGAAACAGTGTTCTTGTAAAGAATGCAACATGCCTCATCAACATTATTACTCTAACACCTTGCTCTGACTCACCCAGCTGGCAAGTTGTTTTCCTGATATTCATGGAGAGAAATGGGGTTCAAAGAAGTTATGTGACTTTCTCAATAAGGCCCATGGGGAATAAAGAACAAACCAAGAACAATCTATAGACTCTTGCTAGAACATTCTGTCTGCCGAAATGTTAAACGACAGAGGCTGGGTATCCTCGACCTTACCGGTGGGTTTGACGAGGACTGCCAAGAAGTCTGTGGTGAAGGAGCTGATGTAGAGGAGAATGCAGGGCGCCTTGGTGGTGCTGAAGCTGAAGCGGATCTCCTCCTGGGCCAGGTCCGGGTGGGAGTTCTGCTGGTCAGGAGAGTTCTCTACTCTGCTGCCGGAGTCTCTGGCGTTGATTACTGGTGCCTGGAAGTTATATCGTAGCCACATCCCTTCTTCAAAAAATGCGCCAACATCTGTTATAAAGGAGAGAGAGAATTGAAAAATGAGGAGAGGTCTGATGCAGACACCCTATGATGACCTCTCCAGCAGCAGCTCATGGAGTGCAGGCACTGGCTCCAGGAAGGGCATCTGACTGAGTTCTATGGACAAAGATGTTATTGCATCAACACAAATACTCCTATCCAAAAAAAAAAAAAAAAAAAAAAGCATGTAACAAAGTATGAGGTACTATTCTGTTCCCATGCTGCTAATAAAGACATACCAGAGACTGGCTGATTTATAAAGAAAAACAGGTTTAATGGACTCACAGCTCTATGTGGTTGGGGAGGCCTCACAATCATGGTGGAAAGCAAAGGAGGAGCAAAGTCATGTCTTACACGGCGGCAGACGAGAGAGAGCACATGTGCAGGGGAACTCCCATTTATAAAATCATCAGATCTTGTGAGACTTATTCATCATCATAAGAACAGCACAGGAAAGACCTCCTCCTGTGGTTAAATTACCTCCCACCAGGTTCCTCCCACAACATGTGGGGATTATGGGAACTACAATTTGAAATTTGGGTGGGGACAGAGCCAAACCATATCATATGGAAATCTATACAATTAAAAAGAAAGTAAAATTTAAGAAACTTACATTATACCAGAAAAAAATTACACATACTAAGACAAAAAGTTTACATACCCTGAAAAAAATTTTCATGTACTCAGACCACGGCACTAATTGTCAGGTTGAAGAGATATGCCAAAAATAAATCCCTTGTACAAGGAACCCATAGGGGCATCCTCTTTGAGACAGAATTTGCTTGGATATTCACACAGGAAAGCCTTTGATAAACCCTAGGTCCCTGGAGCCTTTATGTATAGGGTTTACAATCACATGTCTTGAAGTCAGAGAGAACTGGGTTCAAACTTGGCTCTGCCACTAAATAGCTGTATGACTTTAGGAGAAGTTACTTAACAAATTTTTCTAGGCCTCGGTATTTCCACTAAAGTGGAGAGTAATTAGTACTCAATAAATAGTATATATTGTTATTATTATTGAGAAATTAGAAGAAAGAAATCCTTCCTGCATCAGCCTTTTCCTAGAGCCTGAGCAGCACTTACTGGATATTAGGCACTTCACGGCCAGCAAGCTCCTGTTGCCGGTCTCTCTGCTGTTTGCTCAGCAATGTTCTAAATCACCCCTGACTTACTGTGAAGGGTTGTGCCACCTTAGGGCTCCTGTGGTCTTCATGGTTTCTGTTTCATGGCCTTCTACAAGGGCCTTGCTGAAAGCATTTCTTACACTCCATCGCCCATGCAACCGTTAATCTCACAACACTTGACATCCCACTAAATTAACACTATGCAGGATATATTTTGCAAAATTGCTCTACGTTAAAATTAATGGGAGAGGACAGTTTTTAATAGGAGTCTTCCATCTGAGAATTCTGATGTTTGTTCTTGTTAAAGAGGTCGGCACAGAGCAGTGAAGTCCGATGCCTGGGGTTATATCTTGCCCTTGTCTGTAGCAGCTGTGTTAACTTGGGTCAATGTCTTGAAACTCTCTCAGCCTCAGTTTCATCTCTAAAAAATGGGACCTCATAGGTGGTTGTGAGGATTAAATAAACTGTATAACACATAGCTTAGTGCCTGGAATATATAAGTGCTCAGGAAAGATTAGTGAACTATTATTACAAAGACAGGTTACCACTGTATATTGAGGGTGACACCTCCTGTCCTCCACCTCACATCACCACACACGTGTGAAAGTTGTCAGAATCAAAATGAAGTCATTAACAAAAAAAAAAAAAAAAAAAAAAACAAGGCCCTGAGAAATTGAGCTGGGGAAGGCCATGAATAAATGCCTGATTACAAGAACTATCACAAAGACTCTGCAAAAAGCACAACATTGCACAAACACCATTGCCACCTTACAAAACAAAACACAAAAAACAAAAAACACTTCTACAAGAACATCTGCCCAGAATTTGCCTGTCCAACCTTGGACTGGTGTCACCCTTGTCATTGATCTTTGTAGCTAAGGATAATTATTTTAAAACAATTATGTAATCCTCCTCCTTTTTTTCTTTAAAAACCTGTGTCTTCACCTACCTGAATATGCACATAGTTAACTATGGCATGCATATTCCCATTGCAATGCTTTATTTCCAAATAAATATCTTATATTTCAGAGATCCTCTCTTTCTTAATTACATTGACACATACAATCCACCACGGCACTGTTACAGAGTCCATTTCTTCTGACCAAGTTGTAAGGAAAAGACTTAACTGTAGCTTTTCAACTATGCTGTGAAAATTTTTTCAACTGTGCTGTGCAATTTTCCTCCTGGTCCTCTTACCCCCAAAGCTTTGGTAACTGTGTGTGTAGGTGGGGTAGTTGTTAAAATGATTGGGATACCAATGAAATTTAGTGGGCACGGGCAAGGACAGCAGCATGTCCTGCAGTGTACGGGGCTGTCTTATGCAATTAAGAATTCTCTCGGGCCGGGCATGGTGGCTCACACCTGTAATCCCAGCACTTTGGGAGGTCGAGGCTGGCGGATCACGAGACCAGGAGATCGAGACCATTCTGGCCAACATAGTGAAACCCCATCTCTACTAAAATTACAAAAATTAGCCAAGCATGGTGGTAGGTGCTTGTAGTCCTAGCTACTCAGGAGGCTGAGGCAGGAGAATTGCTTGAACCCGGGAGGTGGAGGTTGTAGTGAGCTGAAATCGCGCCACTGCATTCCAGCCTGGCAACAGAGAGAGACTCCGTCTCCAAAAATGAAAAGAAAAAAAAAAAAAATTAGAATTCTCCTGCTTCACATGCCAAAAGCATCCTTCTTGGAAAACATAGGACTGAACAGCTACTTAATCCATGCTCATTGCTGCCTGACTTACTGACGTGTGAAGATGAACAAAATACAGTCACTTCCCGTGAGAAGATTTCCATCTAGCAGTAGTTGTGGGAGGAGACACATCAATAGTGTGAGTACAATACAGTGAATGTTATGGCGGTTTATTTAGCAGCTATGTGATGGGAACCCCATCTTGCTACCTAAATGTCCTGAGTTAGCTTTCAGCAAACATCTATTGAGCACGGACTGCACCCTGGGCACGATGCTGGGTGCTGACAACTCTCGCTCTGAAGGAGCTCCAGACCTGGAGGAGGATTCGGATAAACAGATTATTAGAATGCAGAGGGGTAAGTGCAAGATCAGGTAGACACAGGGCCCCCTGGAACACAGGGGTGGTGGAAGACTTACTGTGGGAAAAGACATCTAAGCTGGGAACCAGAGAGCCAGAGGTGGGTAGCCAAGTACAGGTGGCGGGGATGAAGAGCAGCTTTCTAGCTGAAGGCACAGTGTGTTGGCAGTGAGAGGGTCTGAGGTCCCAGGCATCATGCCGCCTGGACAAACTTCACGTGCTTCTTTTATAGAATCGGTCATTCATTTGAGACCCCTGAGGCTCCCACCACATTTCAGCTGGGTGTTGGGGATCCCACAAGTAAGGCACAGGTGACCCCTGCCCTCAGTAGTTCAAAGTCTGGTGGGACAGATGGACACTCTTAGGACCGGCTTCCGTAAACGTGTCTAACAGAGGACAGGGGAGGGAGGAGAAATTAGGAAGGGCAGGTGGGGTGGGCCGCCTGGAGCAAACACACTGTGCAATTCAGTTTGCCACAGAGAGAGGTTCTGCCAGAGAATGTGGGGGTCATTACCTGAGAACAGACTCTGGCGCGGGTGAGAAGAGGTGGACCTGGGACTTGGAGGGAGGGTGGGAGGCAGGCTAGAGATGGAGGCTAGGAGATCCAAACAAATCAGAGTGAGGCAGGCAGGATGATGTGCAGGAGAAGACACGCATACTAGGCACTTGAAATGCAAGACTGAGGAGCACAGAACTTGGCCTAGGGAGGGAAGGGTCCGGGCAGCAGAGACCCCAGCACCTGAGTGACAGGTGCAGTGTGTCACCGGCAAGAACCTCGGTTTCCACATGCGAGCCTCTCTCCAGTTACTCCATCCCAGAACCAGAACTGGAGTCAGAGAGCATGTAGAGCTGAGACTGTCACATCATTTCTGGGACCACTTTCCTGGGAGCCTATTAAAATGCTGGTCCCCAGGCCTAGTCCCAGAATTTAGCTCAGAGGTTCTGGAGAAGCAGCACTTTTCGCAGGTTCCCAGGTGATACTTATGCGCACAAGGGTGTGAGATGCTTGGGGTGGAAGCTGAGGTGGGATAATGTACCTGATGGGGCACGAAGCTGAGTGGTCCCCGCCTGGGTGAGACGTGATGAGTTTATCAGCTGCCCTGGAGACAGCAATTCCAAGGCAGATCATGAAGGGAGATTCAGAAATCTAGAGATTTTAGATAAACAACCCAAAAATATGCCTCAGAGAATACTTTGGCTGTATTTTAGAAACATCATTAAAAGCTTTATGGATTTATGTCAGTTTTGCATGAAGGGATATACCACGTTTAAAAGTGTTATTCTGAAACCACATCATAAACCAACTGTTAAACCAAGGCCTGGGAGCGATGTGAGTCCTCTAAGGCTCCAAGTGGCAGATTTACAGCTGCTGTTTCATTGTTTCGCATCTCTTTAAGAAAATGCCAAATCAGGGTACTGTAATATCTTTTAGAAAGCAATTCTCTCATCTCTTCTGAATGAATAACTGAAAATAACTCTCATTTAACAAGCCCAAAATAGCATCATTTCCCTCGTAAAATTATCAAAAAGTATTGATTTAGAATGCTTGATTTAAGGTTTTGTGCTCGTAATATAGATGCTAGTAATAGACAATTCTAACAGATGTAGATAATATAATACTACTATAGATAAGGCTAATAGTCTAAGTTTTACAATATTCATTTTTGATAGAAAAATAATAAATTCTGTATTTAGATATTCTGTGATATAAAAAAAGATTTGCTTAATTATATCATGTTTCTCAAAGTTTTGAAATACATTATGCCATCTGTAGACTCAGGATCATAAAGTTGACAATTAACCTTCAAGTAGACAAGTAACCTTGTCTTAACTATTTCTTGGTCCTCAACGCAGGTTATATGTAAATTATCCCTGATCGAGGAAAAGAAGTTTGCAGATGTTTGAAATAAAATCTACCAATTATTCATTCGAGAATAATACTACAAAGATATTTATCTCCTTGTTTAACCAAATCCCTGAGGCTTACAGTGGGAGAAGAAAAAAACCCCCACGAGAAACAGAAGCCAAAAGCAAACAGCTGGCACTCACCCCCCGTTATTCAATTGCTCTTCATCTTTCTGTTCTCCAAGTTAAATAATTCTATTCCTTTTGCCTTTTCACTTAGAATTTTGCAACCTATATTTTGCAACCTATATTTTAAAACTGGCATGATTCTTTCTGTTTTCCAACTTCCCTATCAGGACTCAGAATTGAAAGCTCCTAACTTCCAAATGGGCTCTTTCCCAAACATTTATTTTAAGCTCAGTAACTTGCAACTTGGAAAACTTCCCCACAGAAACCATGTTTAAAATGATGGTGAGTTTGCCAGGAGACTTCACAAATGCTGAGCCACTCTGGTTGTGTAATAAAAGATAATTGAAGAGTGCCACTGTGTATTAGTAATTAAACAGAAAAGCAAAACCAAAACACGTTCAGGTTTATTCTTAAGGCAAGAACCCCAGGAACTCTGCTCCCACAGGGATTTCAATGAAGTGACCCAGTGGTAAGTTGGTAGATGTTAAACAACTGGCTTGGAGGGGAGGGAAAAATTCTGATTTATAGTTTTTGCCTATTTCCTGTGATGTCAATACTGCCACCCTGTCTGACTTCAAGCTATCAAGATGGCATCACTAAATAAGGACCTGAGAAGCGAGGTCTCCCAGACTGTGCAAACTGCCACATGCTCTATCCACTCCTTCAGTCAGCAAGGCAGTAGCTCAAGCAAACCACATTAATTGAGCTTCCATTGTGGTGAGCTTCCTTCTTTTTACTTTCTGCTGTAAATAAACCCTTTAATATTTGCTTACTCCTTTCTGTTGCCCAACGCTCTCTTCTACCTCTTCCCAGATATCCCGGATTCTTGAAACTCTGTGCAGCTTCTGCTAAAGTCTAGGAGGCACTTCTGGGAGCAGAATCATGCTAGAGGAGGCACAGACCTGAGCTGCAGCCTCAGGTCATTAACCACTTTCATGGCTGAATTCCATTGCCCAGAATTATCACTCTCATTAACTGCTTTTTAATTAGTCACCTAGTAAAAGAGTTAAGTGAATTTTATGGAGTTCTGCTCCCGGGGACCTTGGACATCATCCTCTGCATGCATCATGATTCTGCATCAGGCAGGCCTGGTTCCTTTCAGGCAATCTGCACGGCACAACTCTGCTTAAACTTGTTTTGTTATTCTCCCAAGATACTGCTATGCTGAAGCACAACCAGTTTTTCTCCTGGTCTTACATTGGCAAAATCTGCTTTTTCTCCCCAAGTGTACCACTCTGAATTTCCTTGCTGAATTTTTTATTCTGTTTGTTTGATGTTTTCTTCAACTTACTCTAATCTTTTTGGACTAACAACATCGGACCTGGGATGGGTTCATGTTCACCTCTACTAGTTCTGTTTCCCCAGGTGGGTCCATATCTATTGTAACCAATTTCCTGCCATTCTCTCCAAAGGCCCGGTCACTTTTAGGTCAGTTTCTATGTAATAAGCTTTAAATGTCTGAATCTGTACAATGGAGAAAAAAATGCCAAAGAAAAATCTCTAAGTTTATCCTGAGTGGCATGTGCGACCCGCAAGACACAAGTGTGAAGTATATTTCCGTAAACACGTCAGTCAGCGATGGCTTGGCTGTGTGGGAGCCAGGTGGCCCTTCTTGGATAGGAGTTTAAGAGCCACACCACTGAACAACTCCACTAGGGTCTTAAACAGGAAGATAGTTTGCATCTATTACAGAATTTCCTGGGTCATGCTCCTGAAACTGTGTTAATACGTATTCCTGGTATGTGTGGTGGTCAACATGTCAGAGTACTTTGGGGAAAGCAAATGAGATGAGGGCTTCACTACAGCAAACTTCATCTAAGACATATAATAAGGGATTAGTGTGGGACATGGGGAGGCCAGGAATCAAAAGTTGTGGATTGTAGCCCTGGCTTTGCCACCAACTCACTGTTTGACCTTGGTCAGACAAATCATTTCATTGCTGTTGGCTTTAAATCATTCTCATCTTAAAGGTCCCCCCTCCCCTGAACCTCTATTTTCTTCTGGCTAGTGCTCAGTCTTTTTCATCCATTCTTTCAAATATACAATAAGTGCCATCTGTGAACCATGAGCTGATGGAGATTTAGCAGGTCGTAAATTACATTTAAGTTACTAATTGAAGGCCAGTGAGATTTTGCTGGTACTGGGGGTAGGGAAGGTATTCTGGGAAGAGACAAGAGCATGTGCAAAGGCTCTGAGGAAGAAGAGAATGTTGAGGACGAATGTAGTGGAGGCCAAGATGACAAACCCTCAGGGGAGACCGTGGTAGGAAGTGAGGCTAGAGAGAAAGGCCGTGGTATTCTGAAGATTTTGGTTTTTATACAGAAAGCAATGGGTAGCTCCTGAAAGGTTTTAAGCAAAGGTGACATAACCTGATTTCAGTTTTGAAAGCTCATTCTGGCTGCATTTTGCTGAATGCATTGGAGGGAGAAAAGAGGGGATATAGGGAGACCACTGAATAGGCTACGCAATGGGACAGAATAAATATAATGATAGTTTGGAGTAATAGAGTGGACAGAATCTGATGATGTTTAGGAAGTAAAGAGCTGAAGGAAAGAGTGTTAAGACAGACAGATGGATTTTTGGATAGATGGTGGTGACAATTTCTGATTATGGGAACACAGGGGCAGGCAATCTTGGTGGGGTTGGGGATATGGCAGGTATCAAGAGTTTAGCTTTGGCTGGGTGCCATGGCTCACACCTGTAATCCCAGCACTTTGGAAGGCCAAGGCAGGAGGATCACTTGAGCCCAGGAGTTTAAGACTGGCCTGGACAACATAGCGGGACCCTGTCGCGACAAAAAAAAAAAAAGAAAAGAAAAAAATAGCCGGTGTGGTGGCACAAGCCTGTAGTCCCAGCTACTGAGGCAGGAGAATCATCTGAGAGCAGGATATTGGGGCTGCAGTGAACCATCATGGCATCCCATTGCACTCCAGCCGGGGCAACAGAGCGAGACGCTGTTTCAGCAACAACAACAAAAATGTTGAGCTTTGAACAGGTCAAATTTGAGGTGCTTTGCATCAGGGAAGCGGAGAAGTCAAAGAGTCAAAAAGGTCTGGGCTAAAATATTCATTTTAAAATCACTTTTATGATGGTATTTAAAATGCAAGCATGGATAGAATTCCCTGGGAGAAGTGTATGAAGAGAGAAGACAGGAGGGCCTAGCATCGAGCCCTGAGAAGTCACCTTTTCAAAGTGGGACAGGGGAATGAGCTTGCAAAGGAAGAACAGAGAGGAAGGAATTAGGGCACCTCAGGGACCCCTTGAACATGAGGTCTGAATGAGACCAAGGAAAAAGGGTTTATCAAAAAAGAGGACCTGACCAATAGGTTAGAATGCTGTTCAGAGGTCCAGTTAGATTTTCCCAATCTAACTGGAGAAATTCTAGAAAAACTTCTCATCTCTTCACTTTCACTTCCTAATCATTGATTTTGGCCTGAACTCCATTCACTGAAGTGAAGTTTCTGTCACTGAGTGTTCATCAACTTCCTAGTTACCAAAGTGAAAGGACCATTTCTGCCCTTGTTTGATTTACTCAACTCTTGGAGCCTTTGGAATGTCTCTTTGGTTTTCCTTTCCCCTCTTTCAGCTTTTCTGTAAGTCATTGGCTCTTTTTCCTCGGTGTATCCTGAAAATGTTGGGACACTGAGGTTTTCCCTCCCCTGCTTCTCTTCCATCTCACTCTACACTCACTCATTAGGAGAGCTCCATCTCCATCACTCCCAACCTGCAACTTTCTGTAGGGAGACTCCACCTTGTTCTTTCATGGTAAACTCAAACTCAAGCTTCACACAACGGAATTCATCATTTCCTACAAGTCTGGTCCTCTCCCTAAATTTTCTAGTTTGACCAATGACACTGCATCTGCGTGGTCACTCAAAGGCAGAAAGCCTGGAGACACCTAAGCTCCCTGTTTGCATTGCCTCGTAACCTTTTGCATCTGTTCTTTCCTGGGCACAGCTCTGCCGTGCCTCTGGTTCAGGCACTTGGGTTTCACTTTGGCACCTGTGATGACTTCTTAAAGGGTGTCCTCCAATGGGCATCTTACCTCCTACAATCTGTCCTTCACAGACTTTCAGTGACCCGCCTTACATCCTAGTGTAACCCTGTCCTTCTTAAACCGAAAATATATCCCTCTTCTTAAAATGTGGCATATCATTTTGGGGGAAGGGTCACTGAATACAATTTGAGAAAACTGTAGATCTTCTGACATTTTTGGGGAAAGTAAGTGCAGATGCATTCTTCTGGGAAGGTTAGTTTCAGTCTAGTCCCATGACTCCCCTGCCAAATGTAAAGAAAAAGAGCAAAAAAGTAATTCACTCATTATTTCTCTAGAATGCTTCACTGAGAGGCATCTGTGTGCCAGCGCTGTACGAGGTGCTCACTCTGCTTCCAGGGTGACTAAAGCCCTTGGTCTCCTTCATCGTCTGGACTGGCTCCCTTCTTGGCCTCAGCTGCCATTCTCCTTCATGTACTCCACGAGACTCCAACCAGCCTAAGGGGCCGGCTGTTCCCACTTCCCTCTCCTGCCCAACTACTTAGCTGCTTATTCATTCTTCGACTCTGCGTGACCTCCATCTCCTTTCCCAAGTGCCGCCTGCAGTGTAAGAGCTCATCCTCGAGTGTCCTATAGCTCCTTGTAACTTTATTCCAACAAGTATAACCTTGTTTGCATTTAATTTAGTAAACATTTCTTAGAATCTTACTACATGTGAGGCTTATGCTGATAACAAAAGCAAACATGATGTGAACTTTTCCCTAAAGGAGTTTGCAGTAGGTTGGGAGACAGAGCAAACACGGCATTACAACAGTGTGGGAGACCTCAAGAAGGAGGAGAGTGTGTAGAAATAAATAGCAGGAGGCAGGAAGGATGGGATCTGCCTGTGGGTGGGGTGTGGGATGCCTGGATGATTTCACTAAGGAAGGTGACATATGAGTTGGGTCCTGACAAAATACTAGGAATCTACAGGACTGAAGAGGTGGACAAGGGCCCTCCAGGTACTGGAAACAGCAGGCACCAAGGCATGAGGAACGCACCAGCGTGGTGTTCGGGAAGCGGGACTCCAAGCTTCCCAACCTAGGTTGTTATGCTTTTGGAAAAAACCATGGCTGGAGCAAACTCCCAGGAGTCCTGATCTGACTGTCTGGGGAGAGGCCTGCCTATTGGCGTATTTCAACATTTTTGCAGATTAGCCTAATGTGCAGTCGGCATCAGGAACGACAGCGGGAGGATGTTGGACATAACTTGATATTAAATGTGCAGTGATGTAATGGCTGGAGGTGCTGCTGAAGAAAGGCAGGATCGAGGCCAGGAAGGTCTTGAATCCCTTATTTAAAATTTTTTAGAAGCACAATATACCTTGAAATAATTTCAAAAAGTTGTAAAAATAGTGTGAATAACTCCTATATCATCCCTATCTGGATTCCCTAACTTTTAACATTGCACTATATTTGTTTTCTCTCTCGTATTAAATATGCTATATTTAGATATAATATAAATAGTAAATAGTCAAAATTTAAATCTAACATAAATATTAAAATTAAAAATTTAAATATATTTATATTTAACATTAATTATATTATATAAAATTAAAATAATTTTTAACTTTACATAGCTAGTATATTAAATATATTATAATATATATTATATATAATTCCTGAGCCATTTGAGAGCAAGTTGGAGTCAGGAAACCAACATTAATACAACACTATTGTCCCATTTCTAGAAAAAATAATATATATGAACATGAATATTTGTATACACACAAATAATTTTGGGAAACTACTTTGAGGGTATATATGTATATTTATATGTGTGTGTGTATATGCCTATATATATATATATATATTTTTTTTTTTCCATGTAGAAAGTCTTTTGCAAAATAAGCGTGCCTTACCAGGAAGAGAAGGGAAGGAACAGAATAGGGATAAGGAGGATAAAGGTGAACACCTTATTTATGCATCTGGCTTCTCTCTAGACTGTGAGTTTCTGAAAGGAAGAACTGTGTCCAATCTCAGCTAGCCCCTGGCCTCCAGCAGATATTCAATAAATGTTCGTTGAGTTGAGCCGAATGGAATTCAATTATTTTTTAATTGCAATAGTATATTCTTCAACTAGATGGATCACACTGGCCTTTCCTTTAGTGAAAAATTTCAGAGTTATTTTGTGTGTGTATGAAGTGGGCTTCTTGAGAGAAATGTCATTCAGTTGACTGAGACCTCATCATCAATTAAAACGGCAGTTTATTAATGAAAATGTTATAAGATGCATTCAGAATAATATATCCAAAAGAATGAAAGGACTTACAGCTTAATGAATGCTCTTAATTTCTACTGCTTTTTTTCTCCTTTATGCTGGCTTAGTAAGCTGGAACATATTTGTGCAGAGGTTGGTCAATTACTCAAGCAGCTTTCACGAATCAGCTTGTCTCCAATCCAGTGACTGCCTCAGTTTGCCTCTGTGCTGCTAACTTCACAGTGTGCTGCGAGGCTACTGCTTTTAGAAATTATATTGTTTCTTTAACTACATATCTGTAGACTTGCTGAATTACATGATTTGTGCCTGTCACACACACCAGGGTGTTTCTACCCTTTCTGTTGATAGGCTGCAAGTTGCTTCTTCGGAGCTCTGTACTTAGACTGCACATTCCGTATTTTCTCCCGTGCTCAGCTGATCCGCCTGAGCCACATAGAATTCTTGACCCTAGTGGTTCTTGAGGACAAACCCCACTTTGATTTGTGGTTTTAGTCTCAGGCTAGTGTAAAGAGGCACTCATGAGTTGGTTCAGCGAGGACTCTTTTGGATGGGAGCCAGGTACACATTTACACACCATGAAGACATGAGCTCCTACTGAGTTCCAATAGGAGCCAATGGGCACTTTTTATCTCATTTAACCTAATTACTCAACAGCAACATTATGAGCAGATGTCGTCATCCCCATTTTACAGATGAGGTAACTGAGGCTTACAGGAGTAATTTGCTCAAGGTCACCCAGCTAATCAGAGAGTCCAGAGTCAAATGCAGAACTGCTGAACTTCAGAGGCCACACTCCTCCCTCTGTCTAGGGGATGACTGTGCAAGCTCTAGCTGTTTTCACAGAAACCCACAAAGCGATTTGCTTATTAGTTCCTGCTTTGGGAATTAAAAATGAAATGAGATACCAGGGAACCACCGATCATTACTCACAAACATAAAACCACAATGGAATCTTTGAAGTAATAAAATTTTATTTTTCTCTACCAGCAAAGATCTTAATAGAAAAGAAAAACCAAGAATCTACAAATGCCTTTTTCCTTTTGATAAACTTTTGTTAATCATAGAATGATTTATATTTGAATTTTAAAAAGCCACACTTCAAAGTCGAAGTTGATGGAAAGATTTGAGACATTCCCATCTATGTTCTGAAATTCAAAGTCATTCCCATTTGCTGATTATTATAAAAGCAGGACATATCTTTTGTAATATTTGCCTTGACCAAGGAAGGTAAATGGAACTATAGATTATTACTTTGGTTTTCCTTCTTATCTCTGCAACTACTTTATTTCATATATTAATTAAGCCTTGAAATTTGTCTAAATATTCTAACTCAGCACTGAAATGTTCTTCAATCAACACAAACCATCTTCAAGCCTTCTGCCTTCTTTAGAGAACGTCCCACACTGTATAGGTAGCTTTATAACAGGTAGACTATCACAGCTGAGTCTCACTCATCAAATGGGTAATGCACTTTTGTGGGCAGTGTTAATGGTTACAGGATTCAAAGAAATTCTCTAGAGTTGCTTCACTGAATGGAGTGCAAATATAGGAAGCATTAGAAGCTAATGGGATTCTACTTCAAACAACTCAAGAACTTTGTTATTTCCTACTAAAGTTATCTGAGGTCTCACAGGGTTTATGGACTCTTAGTAGGTAGCTCTTTAGTATGCCTCTTGAAAAAAGGTGTTTACTGAATGCTGTTTATGATGTTATACTGAGTCCAAGAAGTGGTCAGGCCAAAGAGCACCAGGCTCCTCCACTAATCCTGCATATTCTGGTCCTGGGCTTCTTTCTAGTTTGGTAATGACTCCTCTGGCTTGTTTTGCACTTATTTCTATGAAAACCAGACTTAGACATTCTTTTCTCCTTTTCCTTTTCTTTTCTTTTTTTTTGAGATGGACTCTCGCTGGGCCATCCAGGCTAGAGTGCATAACCTTGGCTCACTGCAACTTCTGCCTCCTGGGTTCAAGCAATTCTTGTGCCTCAGTCTCCTGAGTAGCTGGGATTACAGGCTCAGGCCAACACCTCCAGCTAATTTTTGTATATTTAGTAGAGATGGAGTTTCACCTTGTTGGACTGGCTGGTCTCGAACTGCTGACCTCAGGTGATCCACCCACCTTGGCCTCCCTAAGTGCTGGGATTACAGATATGAGCCACCTTGCCTGACCCACATTCATTTCTCGATGAAATACTTTCAAAATATAGTACTTCCAAAGAGTTTGTCACACTAAACTGGAATTGGTAGTTTACATATGCAGACACTGGAGACCAGTTTCCTTAGGGGAAAAACTGTTTTATTTGACTTTTTATTTCTGGAGTACAATCCAACTTCTAGCATATATTAGGTATGCAATGTACACTGCTTGAATTAATGAAATCACATACCAATTTGGCCATATACATTTTTTTTCATTTTATTTCTCCACCTCTCCTCCCCAAAAGAAAATCCAAGATATCCTAGTGATGTATTTCTACCATTAGCTATAATTTTTCAATAAGAGTTTATTCTGAGAAGATAAAATATAGTTAAAAAGCAAAGATTCACCTCAAGGAAACCAAGAAGTAACTGGCTAACTGCAGGTTTGGAAAATATAACTGAAGGATTGTGATTTATCCAGAGATCCTGGAAATGAGGTTGTCATCAAAGTTGTTATACTTTATCTGCCTTTGGTGGAAGATGGAGGAAAAAATAAAAAAATGAGAAGAGAAAAGAAAAAGAATGGATTTAGGCCATGCCTTTGTTGTAGGACTACACAGAGCTTTGAATGAGTAACTGGACTCTGCATCCCCAGCACAGCGACGGCCTCTGGTCGTCTTCATGCACACGCGACGTGTGTAATTTATCTGGGGAAATGAACATTGCGGGGCACTTGCCAGATCCCCCTTTGCCTTCTTCTTCAATGGAAACAATATTTTCAAGTGAGGAGACAGCTTCAATTACAAAACTAACAACTAAAATTTTACTTTAATATTTTTTCCCTGTGTCAGCAGCTTTCTCCCCTTTGTAGATGCTTCGTGCACACCCCTCTTTTTGCACCACGTCTGTGGCAAAAGAATGGATTTATTCATTGTTGTGTGAAATACATTCAGGCTTCTATGAAATAAATTAAAAATACTTGCAGAAGGCTTTCTATATGGATGGATGACTTTCTCTGTCTCCATACACATAAAATCAACCTCAAATGAGTTTCTGGAAAATGTGTGTGTGTGTGATTTTCAGAAAGTATGAATGTACACATGTATGTATTTTTCCCCAGAAATTATGTATATGTATGTATGTACACACACATACTTTCCAAAACACTCCCAAATGGTTTTCCAGAAAGCATCTGTTGCTTAGCGATGTGCGTGCCAAGCCTAGTTTGCTCAGAGATTTGCTCTCTGACCTGTTCTTTGTCACAGGGGGAACTGCAAAAGCACCTTCTGGTGGCAGGAGAGAGGCCAGTGAAGGGAGGGAACCGTGCCACACGTGAAATACTGCAACTCCTTGAAATAAAGGATTCTGTAAAGGACTCTATGTTATTTTCAGCACCCAGGCCAATCATATAAAGAAACTGTCTGAAAGCACAGGTTTCCCAAGGGTCCCTGGTTCAGAAAGTGAGATTGACCCCCTTCTCAACTTCTTCATTTGCCTCGTCTGCTTGTAATAACGTCCTTCATTAACAACAACAGTGTCGATTTGTTTACTATAATGTTTCCCTGCCTATTGCCATTTCTTTTGTTCCATAGTGTGTGAAAGTTTTAAAATAATCACTTCTTTCTAATGTCTTTTTTTTTTTTTTAAATAGTTCAAGGTGTAACGAAATGCCTGCAAATATTTCCCTGTTCTAATGGTGCCTTTGAGTTTGGAAATAATGGTGACCACGGATGGTGATTTAAAATGCATGCTGCCTGCCCATCCCTGATTTTATTCTAATTGGAGACCCAAAGGATGGGGCACGAAGTTTAGTTGCATACAAAACCAGCTTCAGCTTCACTGGTTTGTCTCCTGAGAATTAGGGAAACCAACCATGTGAGCCTTCCCATGTCCATAAAAAAGGGAAACTTTTGAAGACAAACTGGTTTAATAAATTCAGTCACGTTTTTTTACAAAGCAGATGCTTGTGCTTGGCAATGGGAAGAAATAGGATAAAATGGTGTAAAAGCTAAATTATAAATTTCAAGGCTAATGAGCTGAGCAATATTAGAGAATGGTGATGAGGTCACAGGTGAAAAGACTTAAGGTCAAACATACAGAGCAAGCTAAAGCAAACTCTCACAAATAAAACAGTTTGATTAGAGTAGCAAGAGCTTCAAGTCTTTTTATTCACCTCTTCTTTCTCTTGCCTTCTCAGCAAAGATCTGCATGTTTTTCCCTTTTAGTCATGATATTTAGTGAAGGCATGTGGCAACCATAATTCTGACCACCAAACACAGCTTTTCCACATGACATTTTGCTTCTGTAATTATTTTTATTCTGATATTTGAATATAAATCTGACATCCTAAGAGTTTATTTATAGTCAAATGACAGAAGTATAACGAAAACTCAGGATTTATTAGGGAGGTGATGAATTTCTGCATCTCTGTTGGTGTAAGGACTTGAGGCATTGTTTCTTAGGCTGAATTTCATCACCCGAATCCAAGGTGCCTCCACACTGTCTTTAAATTTCAGCACCAATTATAAAGTGTCTACCATTTATGGAGCATCAGGGACTATGTTATTTAGTCTTACAACACCATGGGGTACATATTATTCAAATTCTACAGGCGAGGGAATGGAGATTCAGAGTAAAGGTAAACAACCTGCCTGCAGTCACACATTTACCAAGTTCTTACTATTAACTACTATGTCGTATTGCCTTTCAAAGTCTTCCATTTATGTCTTGCCTACAAGAAAGATCTAAAAAAGCAATTTAGCATTTTTCTTTTAAAAAGTTACTGTGGAGAATGGTAGCATCGTAGGTGTATTTTGAAGGTTATCATAGAGGGCTATGAGTCCTATGTAAGAGGAGTCTTTGAAAAGCTCTACATCAGTACATATGTCCAATAGAAATATAATGTGAAAGCCAGGCCTGGTGGTGCATGCCTGTAATCCCTGCTACTCAGGAAGCTAGGAAGGTAGGATTGCTTGAGCCCAGGAGTTTGAGGCTCCAGTGAGCCATGATTGTGCCACAGAACTCTAGCCTGGGAGACAGAGGTCTTCAAAAAAAAAAAAAGAGAGAAAGAAAGAAAAGAAGTGTCATGGGAGCTACATTTGTAATTTTAATTCTCCTGTAGCCACATTTAAAAAGTAAAAAAAGTGAAATTAATTTTAACAATATGTTGTATTTAATTTAGTATATCCAATATATCTTCATTTCAACATTTAATCTATGTAAAAATTATTGAGACATTTTACATTGTGATGGTTAATTTTGTGTGTCAATGTGACTGGCCTGAGAGATGCCCACATGACTGATAAAACATGATTTCTGAGTGTGTCTATGAGGGCATTCCTGGAGGAGATAAGCATCTGAGCCAGTTGATTGAATAAAGAGGATCATAATTGTGAGTGGGTATCATCCAATCCATTAAGTGCCTGGACAGAATAAAAAGGCAGAAGAAGGGGGAATTCACCCTCTCTTGCACTGGGACATCCATCTTCTGCCCTGAGACATGGTCCTTCTAGTTCCCCATCCTTTGGACTCCAGGAGTCACACCATTTGTCCCCCTGGTTCTGAAGCCTTTGGGCTCAGACTGAATTATACCAGTGGCTTTCCTGGTTCTCCAGCTTGCAGATGGTACATGATGGGACCTCTTGGCCTCCATAATAACGTGAGCCAATTTCCATTAAGAAACCCCCTCTTATGTGTCTCTCTCTATATCCCACTGGTTCAATTTCTTTGGAGAACCCTGACTAATACATAAATCTATTGTTTCATGCTAAGTCTTTAAAATCTATTGAGTGTTTTATGCTTATAGCACAGTCTCAATTTGAACTAGCCCCATTTTAAGTGCCCAGCCTCCACATGCAACTTGTGGTTAGCGTATAGACAGTACAGCTATATAGAGTCCAAGTAAGGAAAGCTAAAAGCATTTGCCAATGTCAGTTGATTTTTCCAGCCTTTGGAGATGTGTTTTCAACATGGGCATTGGAATCGTTTTAACAACAAGATGTCTACAATCTATCTCAAACCACTAAATTTGAGTTTCTGGGAATGACCTCTTGACACACCTAAGCAAAGAAGGACTTGAAACCTCACACCCCCAGTTCAGCCCTCTTAGAATAAAACAATATAAGCCTGCTTGAAATATGCCTTCTACATATCTCTATCATGAATCTGGGGGATAATATGTGGATGATTCTGGGATTTAGGATCCTAGCCACTTCTTGTCATTAGACATTTGAGTGGCAGCTTGGAAAATCATTCCCTGTTTTCAGTTTTTCTGCATGTTTAGCTTGATTATAAGTGACGCAATGGCAAAAGGAATTAATTTAGCCAGAGTGATCATTTTATAATACATATCATATCATGTTAATCCTTTGCTTAAAATCCTCTATGAACTCCACTTCCCTCTGGGCAAAAGCCAAGCCCTTACTACGGCCTGCCATGCCCTCCCTAATCTGGGCCTCTTCTCCCCATTCCACACCCCATTGTTTCTCTCACCCTATTTTCTTCTCTTCTTCCCTTTACTGTTCATTCTACTCCATCCCTAATGACCTCCTTATGTTCTCTGAGCACCCATATGAGACTAATTTCTAGATTGGGCCCAGGTATCAATATTTTTCAAAAGTTGTATCTGCCAGGGTGAGAAAGAGTTTTCTGGGGCAATGTGTGGATTCCATCCTCCTAAATATGTTTTCTCTCAGTTGAGCTTCGCAGCTGTGAATTCAAGGTCACATTTTTGAACTAGCACCTTGAATGCAAATATCCTAGGAAGCTGTAGCCATCTGCTAAGATAAGGACATCTGAAAAGATGACCACTTCTGAAAGGGCACATCTGAAAAGATGGCCCAGGGAGTATCTAGAAGAACACAGTGTCCTCCAAAGCTTATGATGGTGGCTACTGCTTTCCGGGACACGTCCGGTCACAATCATAGCTGTAGAGCAGGGATGCAGTTATTTCAGCATGGGAGATTTTACAGGGGCTGTGGAAGACATTTACATAGCTTGCCCATTAGGAAAAATCCCCATGAAGCACCTGCAGAAGGAGTCCCTTTAAAACACTCAAGGCAGTTAATAATCCACATTAGATACATGATGAGTTAAAGATTGCACAGGTCACATGGTCACAATCGCCATCAACCTTTATGAAACTTCTCGCAGATTTCTTACTTCTTGAGTCATGCCCCATTGCCTAACCTATCACTTCAAAGACAAATTGCTATGAATTGCCCATCTCTAACCTGAAGCTTCAAAAGAGAGAGAACAGGGGCTGTGATTTGCCGCCGTTGGGGGTGGTGTCTCTGGTTAGCAGGCAGCCTCCTTGCTTGCTACAGGCTTGGGTCAGTCCTTTTGGAACCAGCCACCATCAGGCTTCTCAGCCAGCCTGACATCGTTCCCTTTACGTGGAAGTCGGGAGTCTCACTTTCTGCTTCCACCATGTGAGATTTGTGCAGGGAAAAGATACATGGATCAAAGCTCCAGTGGCTCCAGATGGAAATAACCTTTTAGCCTTTTCAGAGCTTCAAGGAAACTCAAGGGATGACCACACAAATGGAACTTGAAGAACTAATCTCTATGGTGTAGGATGAGCACAACCTTTGACACATGACTGATAGGAAGCCTAGTTTTCAATGAGCTTTGAAGGTGAGATGTTTAAGCTGCTTTGTTGAGCTCCTCCTCTTTCCATTAAATTTGGTTTCAAGAGGCAGCTGGCTTTAGCAACATGATGACGGTCGGCTGATAGAATTCTAGGAGCTGTCAGAGGGCTCAAGCCCATCAAGATTGCTGAAATGCTTTCTTTTAATTCAATTTAAGTTTTCTTTGTGTATGTGTGTGTTATTGGTAAAATCAGAAAAATAAATCTTTGCCCTGAGTGGACACGCTCTGTCACTGGTGGTAGCTTACATTGAACTCCAATGCCTTATTTCATACATTGGCTCTGTTGTGTTGCTCTGAAAAATGTTAAAAAGAACGGGTAAACACTTGAGCTTTCATTTCCAGGATTTAAAGGAATCATTCTAGGGAGAATTTTTCTTCTTGGGTAACCTTTATTTTGGGGTACTGCTGCAGGCTTTCTAAAAGACTCTTTGTTTTTAATATATAGTTTCAGGATTATACAATATATCAAGGATCTTGCTTTGCATTTCTTTCACATCATCATCTATATGTGGATAAATAATCTAACAAGTAGGGAATGATTCTAGGAAAACTGGGTTCTAATCAAGAAATTTCTGATAAATTTCAAAATAACAGTAGATCTAAATTATGTAAAATATATATTTTTGGTCAGGGGCACACATTTCTAGTGCTAGTACTGATGAATGCTATTTGAAGTAAATTTATAGTTAGTTGTTGATGTAAAAGAATGGTTTCTTTCCCCTTTATGTATATTTTATGATGTACATTAATTCCATAGTACATTTACAAAATGTATAACTGAATATATAAAGGTACATAAATTGGGACTCCTGTTTAACATTGTTTTTTTTTCCTTTTAGAGATTTGCAGCCTAAGAGTCAGGGAAGCACTGCCTAGCAAGTGAAAGCACTTACTTCTAGGGGCTGCTCCCTGAGTCCCTCCCTTGAGCCTGGATCCTGGTGCAAGCAGTTAGACTTTCCTGGAAGGACCTCAATGTGCCTCTTTAAATATTGCCAGCTCTCACATTTCCAGTGGCTGTCCACTGCCCTGCTGCCCTAAAGAGGCTCATCTTCTCCCTGGAACTGTTACAAGTCAGTGGTTAAGGGTACAAGTGTTAGAGCAAAATGGTCTATGTTCAAATCTTTGCTCTTTCAAAGAGATGGGTCACTTTGAGCAAGCTACTTAATTTATTGATGCCTCAGTTTTCATGTTAGTAAAATGGATCTATTAAAACTATCTCCCTTATTGGATTCTTGTGTGACTAAATGAGTTAATTAATACACTTAGACAGTGCCAGGAGCTGTTTTCATTGCTGGACCTCCCTGGTCCCAGCTGTAAGCCTGCCAGTTACTATTCTGTGCCTACCAGCTTCCTCTACTGTGTGCTGCAGCACTGCTGCAAACTCCTCTGCTCACTCCCCGTCCCATTCTAGTGGTCAGGCAAGTTCCTGGACCCAGATCCCCGCAGTTAATCCTAATCCCGCTGCAGTGAACTCTTCCATCCCTGACTACACAAGGAATTAGAAAAGTCTAATAGATGATTGATTTATTTCACTTGGGATTAAAAGACAAGCTATTCAAACTGCATTTTCAAGGTATAGTTTCTCATGCTGGGTCTTGACATTCAAACAAATTTTTTAGGGATTTTCTTTTTGGATTGTTCCTTGGGATCAGTAGTCAATTGATCCTGAAATTGCTCAACTCTGGGGAAAATTAATCTTACGTGTGTGCTTATGGGATATTCTCCTAGAAACTCTTTAAAAATGCTGTTTGTGTTTTTGCTTTCAATTTGTGTTTGCAAATAGCAACCCAGTACAATGATCAAAACCAAACTGATTAGATTTGACAGGTCAAATGTTGACTTGAATATTCTTTCTGTAGGCATTTAGAAATTCCCACTCACATTTTGCAGGTCAGTAGAATGCATTTGTAAGGATGTGTGCTCTGAATGCCTGAGAAGACTCTTTTTTAAATTTCTTTCCATGGTCTTTGTTGTGGTTCAACTGCTCAGGAAATATTAGTGATTTCTCAGAAGAGGGTTGCTTGGGACACCGAGAAAATACAGAAATAAAAGTGGTCTTCAGATGCCTGTCTCAATTTTATAAAAGAGTCTCAGTTACAGGATATATTAAATTCTGACTTGAATTATTTGACAAATATGACAGCTTTGGAGTTATCCTATCATTGTGTATTTCAAACATTTAAAAAATATTTAGAAATTACTTTTTAAAAAGCGTCAAAGCAAAGGTAGAAAAGGTCTTTGTGGTATTTCATTGCCCAAAGACATAAACTGAAATGAGATCAGTTGTGCTTAAGTGGGATGCTTGTCTAGTAGGAAAGCTAGCTATAGCTTAGGTTGTGAATTTAATGCCACAGGGAAGGAATTTAATGCTACAGAGAAAGGTCAACTAAGACTTGTATGAAAATAACTTTCACCAGTTTTTTCCTGTTTTCAAGTTGCTTTCTTGTTTCCTTGTCTTTTCTTTTCCTATTTTTTTTTCAAGGATGGAAAACTCACATGAAAAACAAATGTCTCCAGGACCAAGAAATTCAATTTAAAAGTTGGTTCTAGAAAATGCTCATTCATCAAATACTTACCAAACACCTACTTTGTAGCAGAGACTGTGCTGGAGACTGACAATACGGATGAGAAGACATCAGCCCTTGCCCAGAAGGAATTTGCAATCAGACAGCGTGACTTTCATCACAGAGGGTACAAATACAAGAAAGAGAAAGGAAAGCCAAGCCTATTTCAGAGACCCAGAAGAGGTAGCACTTGAGCCTATTATTGAAGGGGGAGTTGTCAGAGATTTCTAACAATCATCTGGGTGTTGACTGAGTGCTGATCATATACGTGCTCAGTGAGTATATGAGACATGGCTTCTGTGATGGTTAATTTCATGTGTCAACTTGACTGGACTAAGGGTGCCCAGATAACTGGTAAAACATAATTTTTGGGTGTGTCTGTGAGGGTGTTTCCATAAATTAGTATTCAATTCAGTAGGCTGAGAATAGTAGATCTGCCCTCACCAATAACGGTGGGCACCATCCAATCCATTGAGGTGCCGGATGAAACAAAAAGGTGGAGGAAGGGTAAATTGTCTCTTTTTTTTTCTTGAACTGGGACATCCTTCTTCTCATGCCCTGAGACTCTCCCCACCTCACTTCCTTCAGTTCTTAGGCCTCTCATCTTGGACTGGGAGTTACACACCAGCTCCCCGTTCCCAGGCCTTCAGACTCAGGCTGAATTACACCATGGGCTTTCCTGGGCCTCCAGCTCACAGATGGCATATCATAGACTGTCTTGGCCTCCATAATTGCATAAGTCACTTCCAATAATAAATTCTCTCTTATCTATATTATACTTATCCTACTGGTTCTTTTTCTCTGGGGAACCTTGACTAATACAGCTTCTGAGCTCAAGGACTCGACAAGATAATTGGAGAAAGAAAAGTAAGACATATGAAACAAATATGAATAAGAAAAGATAATTTGTTACTTAATGGCAAATGCTTTTATACATAGGATAGATCACTCAAGGCTGGAGGAGTCTTAAAAAGTACTTGAAAGAGGCTCATGCCTGTACTCTCAACACTTTGGGGGCCAAGGCAGGTGGATTGCTTGAACCCAGGACTTTGAGACCAGCCTGGGCCATATGGTGAAACCCTGTCTCTACAAAAAACAAAATAATAATAATGTGTATACACACATACACACACACACACACACACACACAAGCTAGGCATGGTGGTATGCACCTGTAGTCCCAGCTACCTGGGAGGCTGAGGCAGGAGGATTGCCTGAGCCCAGGAAGTCGAGGCTGCAGTGGGCCCTGATTGTGCCACTGCACTGCAGCCTGGGCAACAGAGCAAGACCCTGTTTCAGTTTTTTTTTAAAAAAAAGGGCAGTGTTAAGACAAAGCCTCTGGAGATGAGGATCCTCTTGAACAAGCAGAAGAAAATGGAAAGGATTCTCCACATGGGGAGAGTGGGAGGAGTGAGAGCCAGTGCTGGGAATGAACAGCAGTGGACTGGGAACAATGGGAGGCTCCCTGGAGCTGGGACGGAGGGCGTTTGTGATAAATCACAGGACATGAGGCTGGGCCTACCTAACTGGAGCAGAAGACGCACCATGACTGACGTCCAGAGATAAGGTCAGATAAGGAGTGTGGGCTGGACCATGGAGTGTGTGGACTTCCCAAGCCAGAGAAAAGCATGGCAGAAAGCACCACAGAGGAGGAGTTAGAGGCCCTGAGCTTTGGCCCAGGCTCTGCGACCACCAATTACAGGAATCTTTTTAGGTCCCAGAGTCCTCATCATCAGGGTCACATTATGACTTTCAGGGGCCCCAGGCACACTTGCCCTTGTGGTCCCTTTCTTCCATAAAAAAAATTATGAAAATTTATATTTCATGACAATGTTGGCATCAAGGGAAAATGTGTTAATATTATATATTAAAATATTTTCTTTGACCCCAAAGTTCATTTTCATTCTTCTGATTTCTAAAGAAATCTTAACACATACGTGTGGGCCTCTCAAAACATGTGGGTTGTGTCCGCACCACCTAACGGCTAGGCTGGCCCTGGCCCGTACCTGTGGGGAGTGGAGTGGAGTTGGACTCTAACATCTTTAGCTCCCTCTAAAAGTCTACAATTTAGTACCTAACCTCTCAATCTGTGCAGCATGGTCAGGCCGGTATTTCCAACATCCTCTTATTTGATCTGAAAATAACCATTTAGGAAAAATATTCGCAATAAAAAAATAACAAATTTATTTTTGTGATTTTAGAATACTAGGTGAAAATCCTCTTACCTTAAAAGTATATTCATATTGAGGAAAAAAATTTTCGTTTTTAAAAAAGAGAACAAATAGGTTAATTTTTAGAAAGACACATGTGGTCCTTATTAAAAATTCAAACACCACCAAAAAAAATGCAAAGAACTCTCAATCACCTCTGCTGCTTTTATAGGAAAAAATAAAGTCATATTTCATAATAAAGTAATAGGGTGAAGAAACTGAAACAGAGCCAAAGGAATTGCTGAACTTTGAGTGAAGTTAAGAAAACATGAATTAACTGCCTCCTCTCTCATTCTGATGCAAATTGCAAAGTAGTTGGCATGTGTCACGTATCCTTCCCAATTCGTGGTTTGTGGCAATGAGCACTGTCATATTTTGTTGGAGGTTTTTTTTTTGAGATGGAGTTTTGCTCTTGTCCCACCGGCTGGAGTGCAATGGCGCGATCTCGGCTCACTGCATGGAGGGTTTTTGTGTTTGCTTGTTTGTTTGTTTGTTTGTTTTGTCATCCATTTCTGTCTTTTTGTTATCAGTTGGCTTTGAGGGAGGGGAATAAAAATGACTTTATTATAGTTTTACTTGCATTTTTCTGTCATCATTAATTAATATTTAATCAATTTAATATAAAAAACATTTAATATTTAAGTTGATCAGTTTTTACGAATGTTATGACATACACAGTCTAAGGACTTTATATTAAACAAGTCAGACCGAGAAAGACAAACACTGCATGTTCTCATTTATAAGTGGGAGTTAAACGATGGGTCCACATGGACACAGGGTGTGGAGACTCAGAAGGGTGTTGGGGTGGATGATGAGAGATTATTTAATGTATTTTCTTTGCGTGATGGAGACCTTAAAAGCTCTGACTTCACCACTACGTGATCCATGCGTGCAACAAAATTACCTTTGTATGCCATAAATTTACACATTTTAAAAAAAGGACTCAAATGTTTCTGTAAGCCTTGAAACACATAACAGTAGTCTCTCCCCTCCACCTCCCCACTTCCCACTCCTCAGAAGTCATCCTATTTTTGGCATCAACTTCATATTTCTAACTAACAAGCTCCTGCAATTATGGCATTAATCCATTCACGAGGGTGGAGCCCTCGTGACCTAAATGTCTCCTATTAGGCCTCACCTCCCAACACTTCTGCATTGAAGATTACATTTCCAGTGCATGCTTTTTGGGGGACGCATTCAACCCTTAGCACAGCCCAAAGAGACTAAAGACAAAGATAGTCCCCGTAGAGCTCTTCATCTTCCTTGTTCAGTCTATACTGGTTGCTCTCTAGGTCTGAAATCTGGAGTCTTGTTTTATTATCAGTCCTAATAATTAGGAGTTACAAAATGATTTGAATGCATGTTTTTTCTTCTTTCTATTTTTCTTTTTTTGCTGGGACATCTCCTGCCCTTGGCATCAGAACTCTGGGTTCTCCAGCATTTGGACTATTTAACTTGTACCAGTGGTCCCCCAGTGTCTGAGGCCGCCAGCCTCCCACTGAGAGGTACACCATCAGCTTCCCTGGTTCTGTGGCCTTAAGACTTGGACGGAGTCATGTTGCTGGCTTCTCTGTTTCTCCAGGTTGCAGAGGGCTGATTGTGGGACTTCTGCCATAATTGCATGTGCCAATTCCCCAAATAAATCTCCTTTCATATATAGAGGTATAGATATAGGTATACATCTCCTCTTGATTCTGTCTCTCTAAAGAGCCTTGACTAATACAAAGGATTTTAGCAAAAACAAAGATAATACTTGGAGAGTAAGTTCTTTTGGAAAACTAAAAAACTATTACTCATCTTCTCTGTTCCAGTCCCTATTGCTACCTAACAGATTGCTCCCCAAACTTACTGGTTTAAAACAACAACAATTACTTCATTATCTCTAATGGTTTCTGTGAATCACAAATTTGGCCTCTCTCTATCTCCTGAGGTCATCTCAAGGCTTTTCCATGTGCCTGATCCACGTAACCTAGTGCACTTCCTTGAGCATGGTGGCCTCAGGGCAGTCGACTGCTTTCCTGGGCAATCAGGGCTTCAATGTGCATGGCCCAGTTCCCAAAGCACATGTCACCTTGGCTCTGAAACCTAGCTTTGGAAGTCAGGCAGCATAATTTCTGCCATATTCTGTTGGCTTAAGCGAGTCCCAGGGCTGTCCAGATTCTTGGAGGGGAAAACTAGATATCATGTCTTGATGGAGCAGTGACTTGACTCTGGAAGCACAGGTGTCAGGAGTGTTTTGTGGCAGCCATTCTTGGAAAACACAATCTTCCAAATCTTCAAGAGATAAAGGAAGCCCCTCCAGACACTAAACCTTGGGTCTTCTGCCTTATTTGGCTCTGGGGCAGTTGCCCAGCTGCAGGAGTGAGGAGAAGATCGACTTCATATAGAAACTTTTAGCTGATCCTTCTGTTTTTAAGTCTATCTTTCTAGGTGCCAGGGGCTACCCATTTCTGAGCCCTCTAGTGCAACAGAACCTGCTATGGCAGTCCACTATAGCAGCCTGTCTCGGTCCATTTTGTGCTGCTATAATAGAACACCGCAGATAATTTACAATGAATGGAAATGTCTTGGCTGTGGTTCTGGAGGCTGGCAAGTTCAAGATAGAGGGGATGGCATCTTGTGAGAGCCTCCTTGTTGTATCATCCCATGGCAGAAGGGCAAAGAGAAGGGGAGCCAGGCTCTTGAGCCTGAAGAGGGCTCTCACCAGAGCCTGACCATGAGGGTTCCACCTTCATGAATGAGTTAATACAGTAATTGCAGGAGTCAGTTCCTTATAAAAGCTGCTGTTTTATAATTGCCTGCTCTTGAGCTTCTCCCTCAGCCAGCTTAGGGGTTGGCTTCCCTTTATCTGCTAAGTGTGTTATTCCTCCATTTGCTTGCCGTCTTTCTAAATGTTGCTGTCCTCTTTGTTTAGATTTGACTCGTACCTTTAAAATTTTTTTGAAATCCTTTTCTAGGGATTTTGGAGGAAACAAAGGCAAATAGATTATCATTTTAGCTTATTATCTTCATAAAAATAAAAAAAGAAAAACATTGCTGGTAGTGTTGAGAGAACAAGACATTCTCAGTGTATATTGCATGTACTCTGGCACTGTGTTTAGAAAATCTTATTGGCTTTCTATATGAAAAGCCTAGGCATTTTATATCCTCTAACTCTACCTCTCCATGTCTGGCAATCCATCCTCAATAAATAATGTAAAATACTGAAATGCCACTTGCAAAAATCATTTACTGCAGTATTATTTACAATAAAAAAATTGAAAACAATTTTAAGAACAGAAATTGAAATTGCCATTTCCCTATTGTGAAATATTTAGGTTAAATAAATTTTGGTAAACCCACTGGGTGGAATAATATGAAGCAGTATTTTTAAATGATGAGTATGAAGATCAAGTGGTTTCAAGGGAATGAAATGCTATATATGCTAATACTATGTACATAATGATAGTATGGCACATACATTATAATAATATAAATTGATTTTAGGAACTCAGAATACATTTTCCAACAGTACAATATTCTAACATAGATCAATAACTAAAGATTATTTAGTAGTGAAACCAAATTATAGCACTAATGCCATTAGCTTGGATTCTGCATCTTAGCAGCAAGAGAAACTGCCAGAGGGGAGAGGAAGACAGTTTCCTCTCTTTTTGCCAGTGCAGACCTGCTGGCTTAAGGCAAGATCAGCGAAGAAAAGGGTATCTTTGGCTGCCTCTTCCTTCCAGTCTGTTACTAACAGGCTTCAGCTCTCTGTTTCCACGGAAGTCATCTTAACTATCTCCTCAAAGCTTGTCCAATGTCTTCCCCCCTCCTAAAGTACACCTGGCCCCTCCCTTCAAACTCAATGCTCCTTCCTCAGGACAGCTCTTCTGGGTAAGGACTTGGCCATTTCATTTCCGTCCACATTGAGGTATCAAAGAGATGGTATCACCATCCTCCCAGACCCACTCCTGCTGATTCAAATGATGCTCTAACAGAATAGAATGGCCTAATAGAATAATAGGCTGCAGGACAGAAAGGGAACATGTCAGGAAGTTCAAAGGAAATCATTTTGGGTGAAGAGTGGCTGGTCTCCAAGCACATTCCTTAAACTATTCCTACTCTCCCATGATTTTTTCCATCTAAACTCATGGGTTCTCTAAAAGTTTAATTAAAAAAAAAAAATCAGTGATTCCCCACTGCAGTGGTAGTGGGTGGCTTTGTGTGTGTCTGTGTGTGTGTGTGTGTGTGTGTGTGCACGCATGCACGCGGGGATGGTGGGGTGATGGTGTGGTCTCAACACTACCATGCATGCGGGGATGGTGGGGTGATGGTGTGGTCTCAACACTACCATGCATGCGGGGATGGTGGGGTGATGGTGTGGTCTGTGATGGGTAGGGGGTGAAGTTGGGGCAGGGCAGCTTTTTTTCATATGGTTGGTTTTTATAAAAAAGAGGGGCCTGCTCTAGACTCTTGGATGCTTGCAGGCTAGGTCCTGATTTGTGAATTCCTTTACTCGTGCCTAGAAGATAAATATTTTATTTGTGTCATAATTTTTACATTATCCTTTGGCTAGAGGAAAAAAGGCTCGTGCTGGGATCAGAGCATAGCCATGTAGTGTAATGCAGTAGCTTGAGCGGCCTGAAGCTCACAGCTGTACACTGAATTCCTCTTTGTAACAACTTTGCAGTAAAAGTAAGGAAACAGCTGGAGCTGACCAATTGCACCCACCCTCCTAGCTCCTTATAGAAATAGATGTCGAGTTTTAAAAAATTGTTTCCATGTTTTGTTTGGATTTTAGAATTTCCATCATCAGAAGCTCATTATACATAGTGCGATCTCCAGACTGGAACAGAGAAATTGCCATCCTTCAGCAGCCATCAATCAGTAATTCAAAGCATGAATTTCATCAACAGGAAAACTTACAGGGCATGGCCTGTGTTTACCCCGCAAATCACCTTCTTTGTAATAAGGCAATCTAAAGTGGTCTCTCATGTCGGAAGAATTTATTTGGTCATGTCCCTTGTTTTATTCCTCTCCTCATGTATTCAGAGAGAGAAGTCTCTGCTATTAACACAACAGCATGGATATGGTGTGTGGGTGGCGCCCTAAAAACACAAAGAAATATCTTGTTATCTGAGACTTTTCGTTGGAAGCCGACAGGTCCAGTTCACACCTGGCTCTGTTTTTCTGTGTATGTGTGTGTGTGTGTGTGTATGTTTCCTTGCTCAACCACACAGAGAGGGCCTCAAAAAGAAAGGCAAAGAAAGAAGGGAAACTTCTTCAGAACTTTTAGGACTTAGGCCTGCCCTGAGTCATCAGGGTGATAAGATAGAAAGAGGACACACCAGGCAAGCTGCATTATCTGTTATCCAAGGAACTCACTAATTTGCCATTCTACATTGGACAACAAGCAAGGCTAACATCTTTCAAGGCCTCCTGCGGCATTGGGAGAATAGCCATGGCAAACGGGACCACTGACCATGTGTCAGCCTCTTCCTCTGAGCGTATCAGTTTTAAGGTCCATTAAGACTTTGGTAAAGAAAACAGAAGAGTAAGGAATGAATCAGCTATTAAATACCCCTTTTGTGTCACACTTAGGCCAGGTGCTCTGCCTTGTCTCCGCAGAGTTGGGGATTTTGAAGGTGCATAGGTGTTTCTGAGTTCTTACAGGCACAGGAATTTGAACCCAGAGCCAGACACCCACTGTTTCTTCATGGAGACATTTTCCAACTTTAATGGAGATGATGGTTCAGGATGAGGGAACTCTTTCCAGTTATCCGAAATGCTCAAATAGGAAGAGGACCTCAGGGTCCTGAGTTCTCCATGAACACAGCTTGGATCTGATCCAGTGAGTGTGTAATAAAGAGGACATTATGCTAGTATATACGGTGGAAAAAACACTAGGCTTGGGGTCAGGGACCTAGGATTCCAATCTCAATCTGCCATTTACTAGCAATGTGATTTAGGATGATAAACTTAACCTCTAGAAGTCTCAGTTTCTTCATGTTGAAAATAAAGATGATTATATCAATGCCTGAATGTTGTGACGATTAAATAAGGTAAACTATGTGAGCACACTTAGTTCAGTGCCCGGCATAACAGGAAATGTTTAATAAAATGTCAGTTGAATGTGAATGAATAAAATATTCCTTTTAACCATGACACACTTTGATTTTGTGACAAAAGGGGCTTCCTGAACTTTTAACCATTTAGAGTAATTGAAGAAGTGTTGAAATCAGTAACCCAATGACATTTGAATGTTAGTGCAAAAGCTGAAAGTCTGAGTAATCATAAATTCATTATACTAATAGAAATAAAAGTTTTTTGGAATAGTCCTTGATATTTTTAAAGAAGTTATTAAGTGTTTGTCATAACCACATGTGGTTTATGATTCAGGAGGTTGTTGTATGAGGCCACAGAAGATAACTTTAACTTAGTTAATAGAGGAGGGTGATTATAAACTTGTTTTAAATTTACAACTTGATCTACTGGTTTAATTTGACTTACATGACTTAATTTATATTTTTAACTGAATTAACAGGATTCCTTTACAAGAGACATTTATTAAGGAAATATAAAAGTCAACAGGCTAAAATAGACCTATTTAAAAGGGATTTAAATCAGATTACTTCAATAGTAAAGCTTTAGAAAGCATTTTACTTATATCCTTGTTAATCTCTGAAAACTAAAAAATTAATCTCTGAAAACTAAAATACTTGTTCAAATATTTGGGTTACATTTGGCTTAGACATGAGAAAAATCTAGACTCATTCATCTGAACAGGAGTTGTCATCTTTAGTAATGGGGCACAGGATGCAGAGACACTGTTCATCACCTGGGATAAGAGGAAAATTTTAGATGCACTTTCTACTATGTAGCAGTTGCTTTTTATTTCTTGAAACTCTATAAGATACTCAAGGAACCAACATGATTTGCTAACCATCTCAATAACAACCTCAAGAGGATGTTTTAGAATCCATTCTTATTTAATCTCAAGTGTGTTTGCTGCTTTAATGATGTTCCAGGCAAAATGATTCATGCCAATTCCATGACAGAGACAGAAATTCAATCAGGCCCATGCATTCAAGGGTTGGCTGACTATGAATACAGCACTGCATGTCATGAACTGGTATAACTCTGAGGTCTAAAGTCTTGCTGGACTGTTGTGAGCATGGAACTTCTGGATAACCCATCTCACTGCTGTACAGAGAGACGGGCAAGCACTAATGTCAACAGCTGGAAGGGAAAAGCTTTTGCTGTTGGTTATGGCAACACTTAACAATGCAGATAGAAAAGTTCTGTCTAGGATTTCCTGGCAGCTTTTGAATGACAATGGTTTATATTTTGCAGGATTCTCACTAAAGAGGCTTTCAACTTTGGGACCTCTGACTGAGTGATTAATAAACTTAATAATAATTTGCATTTTATAACATTAATGCTTTTCAAAGCACTTTCACACCCATCAGCTCATTTGATCCTCACAGCCTTGTGAATAATGAATTTTATATAATTAGTGCAATTTATAAAGAAACAGAATGCCTAGTTAGGATTGTTCACTTTGGTTTTTAATAAGGTTGAAATTGGAATTCAAGTTATTCTTGTTCCTCTGTTCTATATAATATAAGCTTCCCTCTTTAATTGGGATAAACTCAAAAAGTACACATTTCTCTTTTCTTTAAACAAAATTAGTTTAGAATAGTGTTGTTTGTGTTTCTGGTCATAAATCCAGGGTGGAAAGAAATAGAAGGTGTGAAAGAACATTTTGGTGCCTTTGAGGATTGCTGAGAAATGATTCACAGAAGGGCTAGAATTTAGTATTTCTCTGTAGGCTATACTTGACCTAACTCCCTAGGGAGAAGCACAGGAAGTGAGATTGGCCACTGCAGTAGGTAAATCATAAGTCATTTGTACTAGTCTAAAGTAAGCGAATTTGCATTAGTTAAGGTCTAAACTTCAAAATACTGAAACAAAATTTAATAATGTTGAAGTTGATAAAAAATACGTTTTTAGACCTCTTTTAACAAAAAGCAAAGATAAACTTATTTACATGTCAACTTATTTTTAAACTTTTTTTTTTTTTTTAAAAAGAGATGGGGGTCTCACTGTGCTACCCAAGCTGGTCTCAAACTCTTGGGCTCAAGCAATCCTCCTGCCTCAGTGTCCCAAAATGCTGAAATTAACAGGCATGAGCCACTGTGCCCAGTTTACGTATCAATTTGTTGATCTATCATTGAAGTTGTATCTTTAAAATTATCTTTAAGGTAGAAATACTCAAGGAGAAGGTGTCCATTAGGTTCATATAAAATTATCTGGAGGTGGGTGTAAGTGAAAAAACTTCAAGGAGACATGTGTATTTTGAGAAAATCATATTAATTGTTAGAATAAATTTTTGAAAAATGGAAAAAATTCCCTACTGTTTTCATATTAGAAATTAAAGTAGGCAAAGTCTCATGGAATATTTTTGGCTGGTGGAATATAATTTGAAAAATAGTTAAGCTGATCTAAATCCTGAAATATTTTGTCCACTATTAATGTCTAAAGCAATTCAATTTTGTAATATTAAAAGCAAATAAGTAGGCTGGGCATGGTGGCTCATGCCTGTAATCCCAGCTCTTTGGGAGGCTGAGGTGGAAGGATACCCTGATGCCAGGAGTTTGAGACCAGCCTGGACAACACAGTGAGACCCTGTTGCTACAAAAAATTAAAAAATTAGCAGGGTACGGTAGCGCATGCCTGTAGTCCCAGCTACTCTGGGGGCCAAGGTGGGAGGATCACTTGAGCCCAGGAGGTCGAGGCTGCAGTGAGCCATCATTGCACCACTGCACTCCAGCCAGGGCAACAAAGTTCAAAGGCTGCCCAAAAAAAAAAAAAAAAAAAAAAAAAAAAAAAAGTTTTTCTTGCAAATATCAATTGTATTATTTCAAAGACAATGCTTTAAAACTTTTGTCTTTAGGCTTTAATGATATATGTTTTCCAAAGAGTCTTCTCCCTTAACCCCAAATCACACCCTTAGAATTAGGTGCCACCCACCACTATCTGCCATGCTGTCCTTGGACAAGACTTGGAAGGTGTCCATGGGGGTCCCTCACTCGGCCTTCTGCCTTGCTTCCCTGTATGTTGCAGTTGGTTCTATCTCCTCCATTGCATTCCCAGCCTAGTCTTATTCATCCTGTCCTTCCTTGCTGGCAATCCACTGCTTCCCCCACAGCAGACTCTTAGTACATGTTCCCATATTTCACTAAACTTGTACTCAGTGTATTTGAAGGAATAAAATTATTAATGATCAAACTGCTTGAACTTACTTCATTCACACAGAATGTAGGATGTTAAATTGTACTGCCAATAATTTAATTTAACTGAGAGTCTTTGCCTTATAGAACTTGAATACTGTAAAAGCCACCTTATATTTAGTAAACATATCCCTTGGAAGAGTTGCTAGAAAATATTGTTAGTCAAGTTAAACATTTCACTATATCCCGTGCCCACTCCTTTTGAGAAAATGAAGGTAATACATTTAAAATGCCAAGAAAAGGATGGCTCGGAGAGAGCAACTAGCTCTTCATAATTTATTTCCTCAGGATTTGGTTTTAACTAGAAAAAAATAAAATGCCTATTTATCTAAATCAAATACTATTATAACCAGTTGGAATTAATAAAGGTAAAAATACGTGAGTGACTTCAAAGCCAGGTTGATCTATAAAATGGGTAAGCTATAGGATTACAGTCTGAGGCTTGATCATTTAAGAAAGTAAATTTTCTGTAGCCAAGGAATGCCTGGAATGAGCCCAGTTTCTAAGGCCAGAGCTGCCTGTTGGAAATGATAAGCATGCAAAGCAGTTGTGAAGTGAAGAAATTGCATGTCAGAGGCAGGTCTTCACGGCCCATAGACGTGATGGAGTACTCAAGGGCAGCGTGGACATTGGTGAATGGACCTGCTGGCAGGGCAGCCAAACATGTGAGCAATCTAAAAGCAAAACCCTCACGACAATTTATCAGACCGGTTCCTTTTTGGTTCACAAAAGAAAAGGAATGTATAGAGTTTCAGCTCATGTCATGGAACTAATATGTGGGAAAAGATAAAGAGTGGTATTTCTGTGGACTTCACATTATTTAGAGTGCTGATCATTGATGAAGAACAGGAAATAAAAACATTCAACAGCATACACAAATAAAACACTCAGGAAAAAAAATCAGTTGTGTTCCCACACTGGTAGGGATTAGAAAAGGGCACACACTTGAAAAATAAAAGTTATTTATCCTATGACCAAAGCCAAATCCAAACATTTTGTCCTGTATTACATTTAGAAAATTTTACAGAGGATTTGCTTTTTCCCCACGGAATTTTTAAATCTCTTTCTCTAAGAAGGTTAATTGACCAGGTTTTCTCAAACATCTGGGACCCCAAAGAGAACCTCTAGCTAGGGGGAATGTTATTTTATCACCACAAAATTCTATAGCAAAGCCACTTAAACTTGGCAGCTATCTCTGCAGCTTTGACTGTTTGGAATTAAGTCAAATTATTTTCTTTTTCCATACATGTTTGTGGACTTCTGTCCACTTATGGATTTTCATCCATAAATATTTTCTGACTTTTTGGCTCTTCCTTCTGTCTTTATTTTTTAAGCTTGAAAGCAGATTACTTTCATGCGCTACGGTATTAGGGTTACCTAGAGGGACATAATCAATAGGCTACATAGATACAGACACATGAGAGGGGATTTATTACGGGAATTGGCTCATGCAATTATGGAGGCTGGGAAGTCCCATGACACGTTCTCTACATGGTGGAGACCCTGGGGTGCCAGTGGTGTGGTTCAGTCCAAGTCCAAAGGCCTCAGAACAAAAGAAGTCAGTGGTGTAACTCTTAGCCCAAGCTCAACAGCATGAGAATCTGGTATAAGTTCTGCAGCCCAAAGGCTAGGGAGCCTGGAGTTGCCCAAAAACAGTATATCTCATCTCTACTAGATAGATAGACACTACCACCTTTTCTCTGTTTTTGTTCTCTGCAGCCCCTAGCAGATAAGATAATGCCTTCCCACACTGAGGGCAGCTCTTCGTCACCTCATCCACTCAGACCTACATGCTAATGTTCTCTGGAAACAGCCTCACAGACACACCTCAAAGTAATGCTTTACAGATTTCTAGGTGTAGGGGCTAAAGCAGCTCCTTCTTGGATGCTAATCCACCACGTTGGCTTCTGAATAACCCAATTCCAGAATGCCACTAAGTTTTCTACCTTCTCTACTGTTTACCACTAATTCTGCTCTTGGGTAATTTGCTTCTGAAGCATGTAGACCCTTTCTCTATGGTATATAAGCCCTGGGTCTGAAGGGGTAAAGGGATCCACCGTCTCATCTTGTAGATAGCAGAGACGTGGCTTTTGTTGGTAAGTCCCTATTCAATTTGTTTTTTTCTTCTGAGAAACTGGCTTTGTCAGACTCTTTCTTTGGCCTTTCAGCTCCCTTGGCCTTTGGAGGTAGGCTTGCATAGACCTGCTCACTATGGAACACTAGGTAATCTTAATCCAGTCAAGTTGGCACTTAAAATTAACCATCACAGTTATCATGATACTTTCAAATTGCATCCTAAGGTCTGAAGATTTAAGAAATATATTAAGAGAGAAGGGATATTTTCTCTTCTTGAATAATTCTCTAAGAAGAAAAGAGAAAAAAAGGGTTCTATTCTTGTTCCTTTGGGCCTTCCTCCAAATCTATCAACCCTCCTGTTCCAACTGAAAATGAAAAAGAAGCCCGTGTAAAGTTTCTCTCCCTACTGATGTGAAAGTGTTTTCCAAGCTGGGACTATTAGACTGGGTAGGTAGGCCTGAGAAAAAAATGGCCATTGTCACTAACAGCTTAGCTGGTTTCACACAGGGGTGAAATTCTAAGATGCATACTTCCAGCATTTCTCTTCCTTCTCTCTCTACTTGTTTATATATTTTGTATTAATTAATTTTCTCTCCAACCTGCTCTAAAAGGGTAGACCACGGATCTACTCTGGTCCCTGTTCCATAATGAGAGCTGTGGTACAGAATTTGTTCAGTCTTAAAATCCCTTTGGCAAACTCACTACCTCGCATCCAGCAAGAAATGTTTCTCTAGGAGGCAAGATGGAAAATCGTCTCTTCCTTAGAGGTATAATGTGGACTTGAGCCTGAGGTCTCTTGGAGCAAAAAGGAGTCTGTGACCTTTCTTTTCTTTTTTCTATTTTTTCTTCTCTTTCTCTCCTTCTCTCTTCCTCTCCTTCCGTCCTTCTCTCCTCCTCCTCCTTTCTCCTCTCTTTTCTTTCTCTCTCTCTCTTCTCTCTCACTCTGTCTCTCTCCCCTCCCTCCCTTCCTTCCTTCTGTCTCTCTCTCTCTCTCCCCCCCAACTCTCTCTCTCTCTCCCTCTTTCTTTCCTCAGTCTTGCTCTGTTGCCTAGGCTAAAGTGCAGTGGCACAATCTCGGTTGATTGAAGCCTTGACCTCCTGAGCTCAACTGATTCTCCCATCTCAGCCTCCTAAGTAGCTAGGACTGCAGGCATGTGCCACCACACCTGGCTAATTTTGTTTGTTTTTTTCTGTAGATACGAGGTCTCACTATGTTGCCCAGGCTGGTCTTGAACACCTGGGCTCACATGATCCTCCCATCTTGGCCTCTCAGAGTGCTGGGATTCAGGTGTGAGCCAGTGTGCGCAGCTATCAGTGCTTTTTTGTCTCCTGATGGGCCTTGAATCAGGAAGGGATGCAGGAATTACTAAGGTGACCCAACTTGGTTCTTGAAAGGACTGGATACATTGCACCAAGACTTGCACTATTCACAAAACCAGTGGGATACTAGTGGGTGTTGTTTCTGATTGCATCTTCCAGAATCTCTGCATACTCCTCAGTCCTTCAGGGCTTCAGAATACTTTTACTGTGACCAAAATTAAGTAGAGATGACATTTTATGACACTGCCATTGCTCCTGAAGTACTGAAATGACAATCCAGTACTCAAGGATCACCAAAATAATGCCAGTTAGGCATTTGACATTTAAAGCTATTAGGCAAGGATTAAAGGACAACATGAATTAAGTAAAAACAAAAACACAAACCAAAAAGCAAAGGGCTGCTAAGAATGAAAAGGGACATTTGCTGTTGTACTTCTGTGTGCCAGATCCTTCATGTTGAAATTCATTCACATTATTCCGTGTGATTTTCAAGGTATCCTTAAGAGGTAGGTACTATGTATTCTGGAAGATAAGGTTCAGTGACAAACAATTGTCCTAAGGTTCCACAATAGGTATGTGAGGAAGATGGATTCAAACTGACATCTAATTCCATCATCATTTCTAGGTTGGGACTTGAATTTGCTATAAACAACTTCTTCTACCACCTTAATAATACAGATTATAAAATATTAGCTAATTTTACAATACTCATAGGGAGAACAGGAGACTTAGCTGGAATACAGGGAGGGTGGCACGTATTTGTGTGACTGCAAAGGATGGAAACACTGCAATGATTGAATGACCATTCAAATCTTGGTCACTCAGTAGTCCCGTGACTTTTATTCTTCAAGTTTTATCTAAGCAATAAACAAATGAATGCTTGAGAAGAAAACAGAACTCCCTAACTCAGAAAATGGTTTCAGAGTGATTAAAGAAACACATTTTTCAACTGCAGTCCTGGTTTAACATATGAACATGAACATTTTTATAGTTAAAAAAAAGTGCAGATGAGTGAATTTGGAGATATCTTTGTGTCTCTTGATGATAAGTTCTTGCTTAACTTGGCTCGGTGAAAGGATCATAACGAAGAACTGTTTTCAGCAGCCTGGGTGATATCCAATGCACATGTATTCCTATCATATATTCTAGACTTGCCTGATTTTGTATCTGTAAACCATTAAAATGCTTTGGAAATTTCAGTGTAGTCAGATTCTACTATATGTTCAAGACTTCTGGGCACATAAGGTGTTCAATGAATGTTTGTTCAATAAATGAGTCAATAAATGAATAAACCTTACACCTAGATGTGGCAAAAAAAAAAAAAAAAAGGAGTCTCTGTTGAATTCTTGTATCCTATATTTATGATAAATTCTGCATCCAGTAATATTCTAATTTCTTTTTACTCAATCACAATAACCAAAAAAGCTTTCAGACTAGAGGCTATGCTTTTAGTTGCTACAAAATGAAAGGAAAGGGAATCTTGCTTTTTACTAGTATGTGCACCTTGGTGCAGGTTACTGCAACCATCTCCTTCTTGGTACACCAGGAGCGACAGTAATAGCAACTATTTCACCAGGTTGTGGTGGGGATTAAATGATGCTAACACAATTAGAAAGCTTACCACACTGCCTAGCAGAGAAGTTCTCCATAAATAGCAGCTGCTATCCTTGTTAAGAGCAAGAATTAAGAAGATGGTAGACTTTTATTAGCATTTGTATTGTTTTCCTAGGAAGCCAGAAGTCTGAAAGCAAGGTGTTCTCAGGGCTACGCATCTTCCAAAACTTTAGGGAAGAATCTTTCCTTGGCTCTTCTAGCCTCTGGTAGCCTCAGGAATTCCTTGGCTTGGGGCAGTGTAACTCCGATCTCCGCCTCCTTCTTCACATGGCTTTCCTTCTGTGTCTGTGTGTGTCTCTGTGTCCCCTCCTCTTCCTATGAGGACACACTCGTTGGATTTACGGTCCACCCTATCCTAGTATGACCTCACCTTAACATAATCACATCTGCAAGGACCCTACTTCCAAACAAGGTTGTATTCTGAAGTTCCAGGTGGACATGAGTTCAATCTACTATGGCATTCAACCATGAAAGGTAAACATAGAAATTGCTGCCTCTGCTATAGGTCTGTTATTTTCCCTCTTGCTTAAAAACACAGAGAAGACACACAGAGAGTGTAATGCAAATTATGTTTCTAATTTCTGGTTAGTAATAAAAGTGACACTGATAATTATAAAATTCCTGAGTGTTTTGGGATCTGACTCTCCAAGAAGGAGCAGTTTTAATGTTAGAAAATTATCGTTGGCATGACCAAGCAACTATCCATTTGGTCCCCAGGATGACAGACCCACAATTAAACCTTCCATGTAGTCTGGGATGATTCTCCCGTCAGCCTCAGCCAATGGGGTGCCAAGGAATTTTGATTGGAAGGGACCTACCTCCGCTGAGTTAAACTGCTGCTCATTGGTGAACGTGTTGAGAAGATGGGATGCTACACAGTTATCTGCTCACAGATGAGGAGACTGCCTGCATGGTCTGGTTGTAGGGTTGCCAGAACGCCCTTGTGCTATCTCCAAACCATGAAATGTTCCCCAGTCAGCACTCCTACTAAAGATGCAAGTAGCCCTGGGAGAGCTAACACTTTAACTGGTGTTCAAATCTTTATGGATCTATTTGAAAAACGGCTCTGGGCCGGGTGTGGTGGCTCACGTCTGTAATCCCAGCACCTTGGGAGGCTGAGGCGGGCAGATCACCTGAGGTCAGGAGTTCAAGACTAGCCTGACCAACATGGTGAAACCATCTCTACTAAAAACACAAAAATCAGCCGGATGTGGTGGTGGGTGCCTGTAATCCCAGCTACTCGGGAAGCTGAGGGAGGAGAATCATTTGAACCTGGGAGGCAGAGGTTGCAGTGAGCCGAGATTGTGCCACTGCATTCCGGTGTGGGCGACAAGAGCAAAACTCCACCCAAAACAAAACAAAACCAAACAGAAAAGAAAAGAAAAAGGGGGCCAGGCGCAGTGGCTCACGCCTGTAATCCCAGCACTTTGGGAGGCTGAGACGGGCAGATCACGAGGTCAGGAGATCGAGACCATCCTGGCTAACATGGTGAAATCCCGTCTCTACTAAAAATACAAAAAAAGCTAGCCGGGCGCAGTGGTGGGTGCCTGTAGTCCCAGCTACATGGGAGGCTGAGGCAGGAGAATGGCATGAACCCAGGAGGCGGAGCTTGCAGCGAGTGGAGATCACGCCACTGCACTCCAGTTTGGGTGACAGAGCAAGACTCCATCTCAAAAAAAAAAAAAAAAAAAAAAAAAAAAGAAAGAAAAGAAAAAGGGTTCTGGGTTCTGCAAGGAGATTTGGATAAGAGGTTAGAGGAAGTCCCCTTCCTGTATGGTTTCCATTAGTGGGGAATAGTGAGTATCAGTATCAGTGCATTATCTACAAAACAGAAGAGATGATCATGAGGAACCTGCTCAAATCCAGCCCCATCTTCCTAGTTCAATGAAGTGACAAGATACGGTAATTTCATTTACACATTCAACTGTACACTCCAACAAAAGAAAGGGAGAGAGGGAAAGTAGGTATGGAATATGGAGAGGCAGAGACAGAGATAGGGATTAATGTAGAAGTAAAGAGTGAAGGGAGAGGGAAGGAGGAGGAGAAGGGAAGAAGAGGATGATGATAAGGAGGATGGGGATGAGGGGGAGAAGGAAAGGAGAGAAAAACAGAGAGAATTCAAATAGTATGGGTGTCTGCCCACCATTCTCCTGGATGGGCTAATACTATACAGGGGCAAGACCTCACTGATCTGTCCCCCTGGGCTATTTTGGGTCCCAAGCCTGTCCTAGTGTGAGCCTCTTACATAGCTGAGTGTGATACTAGTGTCTTGAGGTTCTTATTTTCATGCATCCTGACCCCAACAAGGCAGCCCTTCCTCCAGTGCCCATCTGAAGGGTGGTCTCTTCAGCTGCTTGTGGAAAATGAGTTCTGCTAAATGTATTGAGATTTTAAAATGTATTGTTAAATGTGTTGAGATTATCATGGGCAATATAAGTACATAAAATTTTCACCTGACTATGCTACTCCAGTGCAGAAAGTACGACTAGATGGTCCAACAATATCTAATAAATAGCTAGATATTTTATGACCAGAGATAGTTACCCCTCAAATGTCTGGAGTAGGAACTCAGCCTCCTATTATTATTTTTCCAAAGAAGAAAAAATAATGATGTTAGAGGAAATACATCATTGTGCAAAGACTGGAAAATATAGCTAAGCAAAAACAAAATAAGAAACATGCACACATATGGTTATTGCAGCACTATTTACATAGCAAACACTCAGAACCATCCCAAATGCCCATCAATGATAGACTGTATAAAGAAAATGTGGCACATATGCAATATGGAATACTATGCAGCCATAAAAAAGAATGAGTTCATGTCCTTTGCAGGGACATGGATGAAGCTAGAAGCCATCATTCTCAGCAAACTAACACAGGAACAGAAAACCAAACACCGCGTGTTCTCACTCATAAGTGGTAGCTGAACAATGAAAACACATGGACACAGAGAAGGGAACATCCCACACAGGGGGCTGTTGTGGGGTTGGGGGCAAGGGGAGAGAGAGCATTAGGACAAATACCTAATGCATGTGGGGCTTGAAACCTAGATGATGCAGCAAACTCCATGGCCCATGTATACCTACGTAACAAACCTGTACGTTCTGCACATGTATCCCAGAACTTAAAGCAAAATAAAATAAGAAAAAATACTAGTATTTTTATCCTCCTGGAAAAAATAAGCACAATTAACATTTTGGTGTGTATTCTCATGGTTTGTTTGCCTCACCTCTGTGTGTGTGTATGCTTTGTTTTGTATAAACATGTAATCCGACAGTGTATGGTAGGTTGGGCCTTGCTTCATTCACTTGGCAAAATATTAGGGACGTTTTCGACATCTGCAAGCATAGACCTATATTATCAAAGGAAGGCCAGGGAAGGCTTTGCCTAGAGCTCATTCTTTGGACAATGCCAAAGCTCTTCATAGAGACTGAGCTGTTTGGCTGAAGCTTGAGGTGGGGGTCACAACAGGAACTGCTGTGCAGGCACCAGGCTACCTGGGGAGTGAGGTCCAGAGCAGAAGCAGCATCAGGCTGGGAGATCCTTCCAGTCCCTGATGGAGCTTGCCTCAGTACAGACAAAGCTTTCCTGGACAGCTGTGGGACTCCTCCAAAAGAGTACTGCTGTCATTCTACAAGAGTCAAGGAGGTACTTGACTCAGAAGGATACTCATAAATGGTTTCCAGTGTGTTTTGCAGTCTTCTATTTAAATTTTTTGGTTAAAGCCACTAATTGAATTAAATGAAAACTCATTCTGCTAAACAGATAATAAGGAAATATTTAGATGTCTTTTGTGTAAACATGTTGAAATAATGTCAAAGGCAACACACAGGATTCATTTAACTTTATTTGCAACGTGAGCTAAACTGGGGAGGATATGCCCCTGCCTTTCTATTCATGACTATTGCCTATTAACCTCCAGAGGTTTTGTGTGAGCTACTGTGTTTAACCTAACTCTCCAAAAATAAAGGGATGGTGATTTTCTTTAAATTGGTACTTATGTACTGGAATCTCTCAGGCATTAGTGCTTACTTGATTGCATTCAGACATTACTTTGGCAAGGAAATGACTGCATTAAATTAGCATCAAGCACAATGAATGGTAATTGCAAGACTGTCATTTCTACAAGTGCAAAATTAATGTGTTCTGTAAGCCCATTCCATTGTGTGCCACAGGAAAATCATGGAACCATGTTGTTCTGAACAGAAAAATGCACTGTAATAGCACTGTTAATGTGGTATGGTATTATTCCACTATGGTGTTCCTTTCCACCTTTGTTGTTGTCTCATGCTCATTTTTCATACCCTGTCTGGCCTAATTTGTATGCTTATATTATAGCGCTGCCAGAGAGTAGCCTGGATGTACAGAGAATGTTATGGAACAATTCCTCCTTCTGTGTGTGGCATCTTGTGTGAATAATGCCAGTGTCAACAACCCTCCATGTATTCATCAGAGTCTGAATAGGCTACTTATGTAAAGCTTCTTATTCAGAGATACATCAACCGTTCACAGAAAACTTTACCCAAATGCTATACATTCATTTAGAAAGAGAAGAGTGATTTACAGGCATTTCAATTGTAGCTTAGGAAAAGTACCAGCTCCTCCTCTCTTCATCCCTCACTTATATATGGGAAATTAAGCCACAGAGCAGTTGAGTAAATTTCTTCTTCTGGTCATGCAGGATCACAGGGTATAGTTCAAATGATAACATGCATATGCATTGGGGCTCTTGTACTCTGCTCATTGGCTCTGCCGGGATTAAAGGAATTATTCAAGACTAAAAGAACCAAGTAATAACAGATGCTCTAAGCTGACCAATTAGATGTGGTTTTTCAATATTTCTGCCATTTAGCTTAGGCTGAGAGCCATTCAAAGGCATCCTGAGTAAGAGTCATAATAATGATGGTAATGACTGACCAGAGGAGCTTTCTGGTGAGTATAGCTTGATACAGTCTCTTAGCAACTGCAGGGGGTGGGGGCATCAAGACCACTGGGGTGCACTGGCTGATTCACTACAGCAATTGACTGATCAGTCGATCTACTGGAGATCCTAACATGGGAGGGTCAGTCCTGAATCCCCTTTTGGAGGCCACCTATTTTGACCCTCACCATAAAGATGTAATGAGGCTGTCTTTGTAATGTTTCAGGCAGTGAATAATTTGCTGGAATCTGGAAGAAATTCTGCACCATACACAAAGCTTCTCTCATCTTATCAAACAAAGATGATTAGGAAATGATTTTGGTTGGAAACTTCCTACCTAAGTTGAAAGAAAAATTCTGATCATCTTAACCTCAGAATAAGGCACACTTGTTTACATATGAAAAATCACTAAATAGATGATTTGGGCTTAAAAAGATGTACAAAAGTGGCTCTGGAAATGGGTTCTGCCTTACCTTTGTTGCAAAATGTTCCATCATATGCAGTATTAGAGCAATCACAGGAGTAACCGTGGTATCTCTCTAGGCATTTGCCTCCGTTTTCACAGTTCGTTCCATAGCTGGTGCAATGGCCTGAGCATCCGGATATGAACCCAGATGTGACCTTTGCTCTTTCCTCCAGGTCAAGTGTCACCCCATTCATCCTCAAGGAGCGGATGCAGCCCAGGAAGCCCTGCTGGCCCCCAGCACCACCTGGGAATGACAGAAGGCACAGAGTTCAGAGGTAATAACCTTTGCTATTGCTTAATTCTTCACATTTTGAACAACTGTGGTAGGAGATGAGACTGCATAGTGCATCTAGTATTGCCACTTTCAAGTGGGTCTTATCTAAATAGAGAAAATGGAAGCTTTTCTCCCCTTAGGCTAGAATGCCTAATTAAAAGAGCCGTCTTCTAAGAAGCAACACATTTGCTACAGAAATAAAATACTTGGAGATGCACAAAAATTGTATCAGCTATTTTGGAAGTCTAATCTGGTTTCCTATAGAAAAAGGGTTTACAGAAATCTCTAGATTCTTTGCTCTTTAATCTCACATCATTGAGTTCTGTAGCATTACTTACTGAAAAAATATAAAGGCAGAGACATGAATGTATTAGCATAGTTAACAAGTCAATTAGTTCGAAGGCATAAATTCGTTTGAAATGTGATTGTAGATCCTGGTTCTTGTCTCAAGAGATGCCTTGCTTTTAAGTTCATGTCAAGACTACCCAGGGCTCCTTGTCTGGGGTAGCTAGAAGTTGGAACAGATAACTTTACACAGAAATCAGCTTTACCACGTTTACTGCTAGGTTAGATCGGATTTCATTGCTTCTGTCTAAATGTCATTACAAGACATATAGCACAACAAGCACATTCACTGTGATTTTTGGAGTAAGTTATAGAGTTGGACTGAGGTTTATGAGCATGAAAATATTAAAATATTCCCAAGAAATCTCATAGAAAGATTCATTGAAGCATTCTATCACAAATGGATTTAATTGTGTCTGTAATATTCTTAGCTATATTTTTTTTTAAAGCAGCTGGTATAAAAGGAGGAACTCAAATTTATATACATGTTTGTATCTTAGAATAACAACTTTTCTGGAAACTAAAATGAATTGTAAGAAAAACTGCTGAAAGAAATAGGTGATGAGGATTTACAAAAGAAGATATCATTACTAAAAATAAAACCCAAGTTTCTCTTTCATTGAGGGCTACATACTAGGCACTCTATTAAGCAATGACTTATCAAAGTAGATATTATTTGCATTATTCCCATTGTACAGATGGAGAAACTGAGGCTTAGAGAAGTTAAGAAGTTTACTCAAGGACTCATAGTTCCTGAGTGGCAACTGTATCAGATCTGCCTTATTCCTAAGGCAACAAACAGGGTTTATTGTCTTAAACCCTGTTCTGTGTGGACTACTTAACACCGAGAAGAACTTTCAAGTCAGGGGCCTCATAGATATACATGTTTCTGAGATGTAGATTTGGATGTCTTTAACAATGGAGTAATCAGACTGGGTGTGGTGGCTCACGCCTGTAATCCCAGCACTTTGGGAGGCCAAGGCGGGCAGATCACGAGGTCAGGAGATCAAGACCATCCTGGCTAACATGGTGAAACCCC
>NW_012115154.1:16432373-16446337 GCF_000951035.1 Colobus angolensis palliatus | reverse complement strand
GAGCCGAGATTGTGCCACTGCACTCCAGCCTGGGCAACTGAGCAAGACTTCGTCTCAAAAACAAAAACAAAAACAAAAACAAAAAAAAAAAAAAATAGAGTAATCAGTAGGGTTTCTGGAATTCAGGTAAGATTGGTAGGCTGGGGATTGATTCTGATCACTTACCCTATTACCTTAAGAAAAGTCATAAACTCCAGTAGATTCATCAGACAGGACTGGAAGATCAAAGGCTTTAGTGGCAGAGATGAATTAGCATCTGCTTAAGCCTGTAAACCCCCATCAGGGAAGTGGCAATCGAGTTGCTCCACCATCTCTGTAAACCCAAGCCTTGCAGTTTTCTCATTGGGTGACACATTGATTTGAATCATGACTCTCTTGGGAGTATTTAATTTCTTCTAAAATATTTGAATAGATAAATGAAGAGAGTCCAGTGCCTTTTTTGATCAAAGCTATGAGATAGTAGATGGCAAAAGAAGTTATTAAAAACAACTACATTGAAGGATTTCCCATTTTGCCACCTGCTTGTCAATGGGGCTTCACACCTCTATGCTGAAGAGAATTAGGGCCTTTGCCTGATTTGGAAGAATTTCAACCCACTAGTTACTCTTTGTGTGTTAGAATTTCAATTTGGCTTCTATTATTTTAGCCATTATGGCTTTCATCCTTGCAATAAGGGCTTTCCAAAGGGCATTTTATTAAATAAATGTCTGGCCTTAAAAATTTTTCATCACTAGTCAATTAAGACAATTATGTCCTATCCAAATATGCTAAAACATAAAAATCATTTTTAGATCTCCCCATCTCTTTTTGCCTGATGATCAATGTAATAGTCATTGTGGCAACCATAAACGTACTGAGAGGGAGAATACAAAACAGATTCTGTTACGCTACTCAGATTTAACTACTTTCTCTTTTAGGGAACAGCCTTTTTTACTTTTTTTCTTTTTCTTTTTTTATTTTTTTTAAGACGGAGTCTCGCTCTGTTGCCCATTCTGGAGTGCTGTGGCCGGATCTCAGCTCACTGCAAGCTTCGCCTCCCGGGTTCACGCCATTCTCCTGCCTCAGCATCCCGAGTAGCTGGGACTACAGGTGCCCGCCACCTCGCCCGGCTAGATTTTTGTATTTTTTTAGCAGAGACGGGGTTTCATCGTGTTAGCCAGGATGGTCTTGATCTCCTGACCTCGTGATCCGCCCGTCTCGGCCTCCCAAAGTGCTGGGATTACAGGCTTGAGCCACCGCGCCTGGCCTTTTACTTTTTTTCTATGAACATACATATGTGTACATAAAAAGGAAGAGATCATAATATACACATTGTTTTGAAACTTGCTTTTTGCACTTAACATATCATGAAACTTTTTTTTCTTTCTTTTTTTTTTTTTTGTGAGACGGAGTCTCGCTCTGTCGCTAGGCTGGAGTGCAGTAGCGTGATCTCAGCTGACTGCAACTTCCGCCTCCCGGGTTCAAGCCATTCTCCTGCCTCAGCCTCCCAAGTAGCTGGGATTAAAGGCGCACGCTACCACGCTCAGCTAATTTTTGTAGTTTCAGTCAATGGGGTTTCACCATGTTGGTCAGGCTGATCTCGTACTCCTGATCTTGTGATACCCCCGCCTCGGCCTCCCAAAGTGCTGGGATTATAGGCGTGAGCCACCACACCTGGCCTTTGAAACATTTTCCAAGCAGTAAATGTATAACTAGAACATCTTGCTTAGTGTCTGCATAGCATTCCATTGTGTGAATGCACGATCCCTTATTTTGCTCTCGCACTACCATTGGACTTTTAAGTTTTTAAAATTTTCCACCTTATGATACTATAATAATATAATCTTTATGAAAATCTTTACACACTTGTCCAGTTTTTCCTTAGATTCTTTAGAATTAATCACACTTTTAAGTCTAATTGCTAGGATGAAAGATGTATACATTTTAAAGGTACTTGAAATATATTTTATTGTAAGAAGAATTTACCAATTTCTAATTCACCAGTAGGGTATGAGATTATCACCTTCTCCACACAATTTTAATATTGGTCAGTGTCTTTTTGTATTCATGTCAGCCTGCTTGATGGGGGCAAAAAGCGTTCACTGTTTAAATCTGCATTACCTCGAATACTGTGAGTTGAGTAATTTTAATGTTTTCCCTTTCCTTATTTTTTGTTGCTTTGTGACCTTCGCTTTTTGCTGGGAATAGAATAGAATATATTTCTTATTGATTAATAACAATACGAGCTTTCACTCTTTGTTATAAATAACTCTTTATTGCAACTGCATCTTTTCAGTTTGTGTCTTTTGACTTCTATATGGTGTTTCTTTTTTCCCTATGAAAGTTTTGGATGCTTTTGTAGTCACACCACCCTGTTTTATTTGTGTGATTTCTGCCTTTGGTCAGAGGCTTACTTATAAAGACCTTCTATAATACAAAATAATGTAATTATTCAACTATGCTTTCTTCTAACATTTTTGTGATTTTGCTTCTCTCCACATGTTAACCTTTTGTCTCTCTGGGATGTATTTTAATTCGGAAACAATTGGTATTTCATGGATCTTCAGCAATGATGAAAAGTTTGAAAAGACTCTAAATGCATGTTAACATGATGAAGAACAGAGATATTTTTCAAAGGGTCAATTGGCAGAGCAAATAAATCGAGTATATCATATTTGTATTATATCATATATTATATGATATATGATAAGATCTAAATTAAGGCAGATATTCAGATCTATTCAGGGGTACTTAATTATTTATGTATATAGAGTTCATTTCAGAAAGGATTTAGCAGGGCAGAGTTTTCTCATTCTGCTTCTGTCTTGATTCTTGGGTCTTTGGTCGTCTTGGGTTGTACGTGGATCCATCTCTCTTCCTGTACTTGTGTTTGTGGATCTTTCCTTCTCAGGTTCCTCAACTGTTTCTACTCAGTTGTGTGGCTTTCATCAAATTACATAATCTCTCTCAGTATCAGTTTCCCCATCCACAAAAAAGGAGGCTCAACTAGATGGTGTCTCTGACTCCTTCCAGCCCTGAATTGCTCTGGCTCACAGTTTACAAGCTCTCCCTCTGGGCCTGTGTCTTTTTTACTGAATTTCAGTAAACACTCTCAAATGCTCTTAAATCTCTTCCTTGCTTGCTTTTTCTTTATTTGCACCGATGTCTGACTTTTTTTTTTCTCCCTCTTTTAACTGGGTGTAACATATGACTGTATCTGTATTTGTTGTGTTCATTAAATAAAGCTTTGCTCACGCCTGTAATCCCAGTACTTTGGGAGGCCGAGGCGGGCGGATCACCTGAGGTCAGGAGTTTGAGACCAGCCTGGCCGACACGGTGAAACCCCTTCTCTATTGAAAATACAAAATTAGCTGGGAGTGGTGGCGCACACCTCTAATCCAGTTACTTGGGAGGCTGAGGCAGGATAATTGCATGAACCCAGGAGGCGGAGGTTGCAGTGAGCTGAGATCTTGCCATTGCACTCCAGCCTGGGCAAAAAAGAGAGAAACTGTGTCTCATTATAAATAAATAAATAAATAAATAAATAAAGTTTTGAACTCCCTCTTCATAATTTACAAAGCAGGTGAGTGAAGTGCCATTTCTCTCTCTATAAAGGAAAACTAAATAAATTAAGGTCTTCTCTTGCTTAGGTAGTCCCTGATTTATTTAAATGGGACAGTGAACCAGAAAGTACTATTCCTGATCTAGTCGATATGAAGAAAAATCTTCTGTCCTGAAAATGGTCATTATATATTATGTAAAAGACATTAATGCACTAGAACCAGTGAAAATTATTTGAGTTCCACTTACGCGCTCTGTAGAAATAGTTCTTGGTGACAAATGTCGTAAGTTTAAATTATAGGTCTTCAAGGAAAAACGCTACTTAACCTTTGTTAATTAGAAAATCAACACATTGTCATTGGAGAGAGCCCCCTGCCATGCAAGGGCTTCACGCGCATTAGTTGGGCCTGTGATAATTATCCAAGGGGAGAGGTGGGTTCAATTTGTAAATCATTTTTTCATGTGAAATGCTTTGCAAGTATTGCAATTAAAGATTAATTATGAAAATGCTGTAACTACCCATAATGAATAATACAACTGTAAAATGCACAGAAGATTGGGGCAAAATCATCAGCTATTAAATTAAACAAAAAGGGCAAACATAATGATCAAGAGGAATTATAAAAAATACACTGTCCTCAAACTCTGAACTTAATAGTTTTCTAAGGAGCTAAGTTGGGTCCCTGAGTACTTTTGCCCAAATAGACTGGCTACTAATTCACCACAGAAAGGAATCACACTAAAGCCCACACACGTAAAATCTAATTTATTCATTCAAAAAATATTTATTTCATGCCTACTATGAGCCAGGCCCTGTTTTAGATGTTTTGTTTGTCTGCTTCATAGTAATGAAAAACACAGAAAAGTCTCTGCCCTTGCACAGCTTATATTCTTGCAGGGGGAAAAAGAAATTTAACAACAAACTCAATAAGAAAATCAAATATACTGTGTGTTAGAAGGTGGTAACCACTATAGAGAAAAAAGTCAAGCAGCGTTAGGTGGGATCCAGAGTTGGAGTGGGGTGGGGGAGGCTGCAATTTTAAGTAGGGTGGTTAGGATAGGCCCCACTGAGGAAGTGACAGAAAGGGGATCATGAGCTTGTCCATGGAGAGAGAGTTGCAGGAAAAGAGGTAAGGGGGTGCCATCCTGCAAGTAGGGGAGGCCCGTTGGAAGGGAAGGAGGGGTGAACGAGAGTGGCTGCAGGATGCTCAGAAGAGCACAGCCATTGCATGATCAGTTCATGAGTGAAAGGCGCCAGGAAAGCCATTTCTAAAATGATGATGAGGACATGCTTCTTGCCTGCAGGTTAATCCCAATGTGATCACAAAGAGCCGCACGATGATGCCAGGCACAATTTGATGTATGGGACGCAGCAAGCAGGGATGAGCAAAGCATGAATTGTGGTCACAAAGATCTACTTCTGTGTGTTGGCTTCGCTGCTCATGGCGTGTGAGCTTCCCAGGTCCCATCTGGGGCTCAGTCTCCTTACGTGTGGCACTGGCATGACACTATGCACCTCGTAGGAGTGTGTTAATAACAGATAACGCACCTCTTTGCACTAGTTCTAGTTACCGGTAGCTGTTATGATTATTGCTATTATTGAGTACAGGCACATTCTGTAGCAGCACAGAGTTGGAATAAATTAAATATGGCTGAGATGCTATGTATATAAATCTGATACCAGAGGTATCAGGAGTGCTATGGACTGAACTGTGTCTCCTCTAAATTCATCTGTTGAATCCCTAACCTCCAATGTGATTGCATTTGAAGATGAGGCCTTTAAAGAAGTAATTAACATTAAATGAGGCCATAAAGGTGAGACCTAATCCAGTAGAATTGGTGTTCTTCTAAGAGGAGGAACAGACACTGGGGATGGTCCTGCATGGAGAAAAGATCAAGTGAAGACATGGCAAGAAGACAGCCGTCTGAAAACCAAGAAGAGAAGCCTCAGAAGAAAGCAACCCTACCGACACATTGATCTTGGACTTCCAGCTTTTAGAACTGTGAGAATGTTTATTGTTTAAGCCACCATGCTGTGGTGTTTTGTTAGGGTAGCCCAAACAGACTAAGACAATGAGGAAGTGTTATCAAGCTTGGGCTGATCTATACCTCCCTGAGAAAGTGACCTTGGGGTCCCTCTTCTCACTGCACTGTTTCTGTGGAAAGTACAGAGTTAGAGCCAGGCATGGTGGCTCACACCTGTAATCCCACCAGTTCGGGAGACCAAGGCAGGTGGATCACCTGAAGTCAGGAGTTTGAGACCAGCCTGGTCAACATGATGAAATTCCATCTCTACTAAAAAGAAAACACAAAAACTAGCCAGACATGGTGGCACATGCCTGTAGTCCCAGCTACTCGGGAGGCTGAGGCAGAATGGCTTGAACCCAGGAGGTGGAGCTTGCAATGAGAAAAGATTGCAGCCATGCACTCCAGCCTGGGTGACAGAGTGAAACCCCATCTCAAAAAAAAAAAAAAAAAAAAAAAAAAGCAAGCAAGCATGGAGTTAGGATGGGTGTTGTTGCTATCTTAGCCGTGGAGCGCTGTGTCTGGACTGGAGTGCTGTGAATTAGCATAGAGGTCTTGAGCCTGCCACTGGAATGGTATGAGTGACAGGTGGGAAAAGAGCTAGGGCTCCTCCTTGTCTAGTGACCCACCCTGACCTTGGCTCTCTGGCATGGCAGCCAGGCTGCCCTGGCTAGGTCAGGGGGCAAAAGCAGCTATGTGTTTAGGCAGACTGGGCCTTCCCAAGTTGCAGTTCTGTACCTGCTATTTCTCCTGTTCTATATGCTACCATTGTTTCTCAGGTCTGAATCAACAACATGAACCCATTAAAAAAAAAAAAAAAAAAGAAAAGAAAACCTATGGTGGGCTGGGTGTAGTGGCTCACGCCTATAATCCCAGCACTTTGGGAGGCTGAGGCAGGTAGATCACTGAGGTCAGGAGTTTGAGACCAGCCTGGCCAACGTGGTGAAACGTGTCTCTATTAAAAATATAAAAATTAGCCAGGTGTGGTGTGCACACCAGTAATCCCAGCTTCTTGGGAGGCTGAGGCAGCAGAATCGCTTGAACCCGGGAGGCAGAGGCTGCAGTGAGCTGAGATCACGCCACTGCACTCCAGCCTGGGCAACACAACAAGACTGTGTCTCAAAAAAAAAAACAAAAAACAAAATACCTGTGGTGTCAGTGCAGGTGTGTAAAATATAAACCCAGTTATCTGGTTGAACTGAGAATAGCAGAATGACCAAGAGTCTTCAGTGGTGGAGAGAGTTAAAAGGAAATTGCTCCACATTCTTTAGTGCAGAGCTGCATGATTGACAAGTATTGATCAGTGGTTTCTCTGTCAGCTAGATATTGGAGGGCAAGTATGAAAAAAGCTTTCACATACTGAGAGAACTGGGGTTTGGAAAATTGCTTTTTCAGCTGACGCTCATGAGTGCTCATTCATAACTCCATCAATAGGATGGATTTTTTTTTCAGTTCATTATTATTGCATGGATTTTCTTGTGTCCTCAGAGTAAAGGACATGCAGAACATGTGAATCCAGACTATTAAACTAGAAGAAAGCTTCAAAATAGAGACCGAAGGGACACTGGGTTTCCATAGTATAAAGCACTCCTATGTGTCTAAATGCAATATGTTAGGCAGTGGGGGTGGAGCTAAGTGGTCTGATTCATCGTAGAGGCTATAGTGGTAGGATGAGCATGATGAAATACTGGCTATTTCAAAAGCTAATATTAATCAAATGCTAGATGTATCAGACACTATTCCAGAACTTTACATGTGCTCAGAGCTAGATATTATTATTATCTCTATTTTACAGACGAGTGAGCTGAGAGTAAGAGTTAATTTATTTGAGGTCATATAGCCAGTAAGTAGCCAGAACTCACACCCAGGCTGGCTAGCTTTTAAGCCTGCACTCTTACTATGCTCTGGCTGCCGTTTGATTTTTGGGCTTACATCATATGAGGCACTTTCTTCTCCTACCTCTGATATGCTTCTAGATATTGCTGTGCTTAGGTATAAAAAATGCTGATAGAGTGATTAATACCTGAGGCAAGACATTCACTACCTGCCAGAACACTGTTCTTTTTTTTTTTGAGACACGGTCTTGCTCTTTGGCCCAGGCTGAGTGCAGTGGTGCAATCACTGTTCACTACAGTCTTGACCTCCTGAGCTCAAGCAATCCTCCTATCTCAGCCTCCTGAGTAGCTGGGATTACAGGCACATGTCACCATGCCTGGTTAATTAAAACAATTTTTCTTTTAGAGACAAGGTCTTGCTATGTTGCTCAGGCTGATCTTGAACTACTGGATGGAAGGGCACCTCCTGCCTCAGTCTCCAAAAGTGTTAGGATCACAGGCTGAGCCACTGCACCTGGGCAGACCATTGTCTCTAAAGCTACAAGGATGGCTGAAGCTGAAAGGGGAAATGCAATACTCACAGAGCCAGGAATGTCAATGCCAAATTAATCTCTAAGCCAACAAAGAGAAGACACTTTTTTGATGCTGTCACTGAGTTCATATTTATTTCTTAGTGCAAAAGCTCAATACTACAGTTTTGAAACCAAGGCAGTTATAGGCTTTGGCCACTGCTAAAATGGTGGATAATGGATCCTTTCTCTAAGCTCAGTCTGACAGCACTGATTTCAGAAGCATTGCTTTACAGTGGGACCTACAGTTCCAAGTGTCATCTGAAAGTGAGGATATGAGAGAATAGAGTGCTAAACCACTACTTTCTAGTTGGATCCAAACTTCAAATTATTAACAGCTATTTCAGTAAACTTTGATAAATCCAGATGTCAAATACATCAGCCTAGAACTCTTGTCTAAATACATTTTTGCAAATATCTTTAGGTTATTGTTCATCTTATGTGTCCTGCTGGTGAGTTTTGTCAACTTTGAGGCAAAATAAGCATCCTCTTTCTGCTGATCCTAACGTATCTCTCCCTCCCCTTCTCCTGTTTCCATCTGTCTTTTAAAGTCCTTATTTAAAACATTCGTATCTAGTCTTTTTTTTTATCCAGAGTCAAGAATCCCTGTGTTATTATCCAAGCTGGCACCTTGTTCTCTTCACTCTCAGACTTCACACACAAGACTTTACAGGTGCTAGTCCCAGGTCAAGTCTGGGGCGGATCCGGGAGGGATTACTATAGCTCTGATGACCAAACCTCACGGATGTATGAGCCCTCCAATGCAAAGGGGTGGAGGAAAAAGAAGAGAGGCTTGGGGATCGAGGAAAAGGCAAAAGAGAGGGGAATTGGCAGAGAGGCTGAGAAAACAGAAGAATGGAGTGTTCTGACGTCAAGATTTCAAGGAGGTGACAATCGTTAAATAAGAGTGACAATCAGTGACAAATCAGTGACAACTGTTAAATAAGAGTGAGAGGTCAAGGAAAATCAGACAACAGTAAGAGGCTATTGGATTTGGTTATTTTTGAGACAGACACTTCAATATAGTAATAAGATGCTTATTAGTGGAGGAATGGGTAGTGAGAGGCTAGATTTAGTTGGTATAGATACACCACTGGTTTAAGAATCAATGACAGTGGAAGATGGCTGTCCCCTGTCTAGGTGGGAGTGAGGTACTTTGAAGTTGTGCATGTGTATGGGGAGGTGGGTGAGGGACATGGGGTGGAAACAAGAAAGGGTTGAGAGGGATGCAAATGCCAGAGGTTTGTCCTGAGGCAGGAGCTTTTCTTTGCCCCCTCAACTTTCCAGGAGGAGTTCAGTGCAGGCCCTGAACTTTTGCTTTTCCTTGTAGGAAGACAATAGTAAAGAAGGCATTTGGAAATCTCAAGGGAATACACTTGAACTCAGAAGGCGAAATGACAGGACCTTGGAGGACAGCAAACACTATGAAATAAGGGGAAGAAGCAGGGCTGAAGACAGAACCAATGAGAGCAGAAAACCGTAGGGTTTGCATAACAGACGCCTTCGCTATGGTGCTGACATGAAGCGGCAGCAAAATTAGCAGAATCATATCTTCCTGATATTGGAGACATGGGACAATGACAAACTATATGAATAAGAATTAGTTGGAGATATTGAAGTGAAAAATCTATAATTGTCAAAATAAAGATATCCTCGGAGGGGCTGAACGGCAGAACAGACAGAGCTGATGGGCATTTTTGTGGGTTGGGGAGATGGAAATTATATACTGGTACAAGGAACAATAAATCAAGAAGATCATGAACACATATAACTAGCAAAATAAACTTCAATTATCCAAAGCTATCACTGAGAACTATTGATAGAAATTCAGTAAATAAAGTTTAAAATTCTTTTACAGTGAGCTGAAGTAAATTTATTATTGACTTTTTAAAATAATTCTAGTATAGCCTAAGTATACAGTATTTATAAAGTATACAATAGTGTACAGTAATGTCCTAGGCCTTCACATTTACTTACTATTCACTCACTCACTCATCCAGAGCAATTTCCAGTCCTGCAAGCTCCGTTCATGGTAAGTGCCCTATACAGGTGTACCATTCTTTATTTTACACCATATTTTTTCTGTGTTTAGATACACAAATACTTACCATTGTTTTACAACTGCCTATAATATTCAGCACACTAACATGCTGTACAGGTTTGTAGCCTAACAGCAATAGGCTATACACCACATACAGAGCCTACGTATGCAGTAGGCTATGCATACTGCATACATAGGCTATGCATAAGTACATACTCAGATACTGACAGGTCAAGCAGTGCTTAGGGAAATTAGGTACACACAGACTCTATGACTCAGTAGTTCTGGGGACACACACAGGCATATGCGTGCGCGCGCGCGTGCACACAAACACACACACAAGACATCCTCACACAGGTGGCGGACAATGTACGTAAATATATTCCCTGGAGGGCTATTTGTGGTGGCAGAGTTGCAGGAAACCTAGGTATTCATCATGAGGGGATAGAATAAATGATGTGTGGTAAATACACATAATGGAGCACTATGCACATAGTATTCAGAGAACTACACAAATAGATCTTAACAATATAAGGCAGAGGGAAGACAGTAAGAAACAGAATGAGATCTGTAGCACAATGCCATCTATATAAAGCATGGCATACAAGAGGCAACACTGATTTCCACAATTCATATGTATGCTTTGAATGGATATATAGAGGGTGGGACTAGAAGGCCATCCATAAAATATGTTTCAGTGGGTGCAGGCGATGGTGAGAGGGCAAAGCTGGCAATGGTGAAGAAAAAACATAATAAAGCAAAATTAAAATGAAAGAGGAACATTGTCAGGATGTGACAACAAGACCGTGAAAGGAAGGGAGACCCATGCAATATTCTGCACATCAGGGGGACTCGAAAACACGGAGGAGGAGCAGAAACAAAACTGTGAGATGAAAACACAAAAGGGAAGCATCTAACGGGAAACAACCCTGTCTATCTGAAGGCAGGACACTAAAAGTGGGCCTCTTTTTTCTCACATTCTTAGTGTACTGTGGGAGGAACTATGGGGCTGCGAGGACCTATCCCTTCTTCAATATTTGTGTCATTGATACTAATTTTTTTATTACAATCTTTTTCTGTGAGACAGTTGCCATTTATTATCATGAAGTTTAGTTCAGTCCTTATTGGAAAGATAAAAAATCTGTATGAGAAATTATTTGACATATTTGTTGAAAAATATTTTTCCATATTGATTGCAAAAGTGGTACCTTTACATTAAAATGTCTTCTCTGCATCAGACCATTCCAATTGCCATGAGAATGTTGGAAGAAAGACTGGAGTTCCTGAAGCATTTGGTCTTGTGACACATGAGAGGATGAACCTTTACTTTCTCAGGTTCAGAATGTGCATCGTAAAGTTTCTACCCATATAATACAGTTAATAGATTATCTTTTAGTTAGTTGGGAGCTCAAAAGACATTAAAAGTACACTGTTGATTTGATTATTTGGGAGCATATTAAAAAAAATAAAGCAAAAATTATCCAGGCACGGTGGCTCATGCCTGTAATCCTAGCACTTCGGGAAGCTGAGGCCAGTGGATCACGAGATCGAGAGATCAAGACCATCCTGGCCAACATGGTGAAATCCCATTTCTACTAAAAATACAAAAATTAGCTGGGTGTGGTGGCGTGTGCCTGTAGTCCCAGCTACTTGGGAGGCTGAGGCAGGAGAATTGATTGAACCCAGGAGGCGGAGATTGCAGTGAGCTGAGATTGCACCACTGTACTTCAGCCAGGCAACAGAGCAAGACACCGTCTCAAAAAAAAAAAAAAAAAAAAAGGCGCAAACATGTTACCTATCAACACTCACTTCCTATGGTAACACTCTGACTAAAGGGTAGCTGGAACTGCAAAAGTCAGTTAGTTTCGATCCCTAAAGGGCAAAGGGCAGAAAATGTACATGGCAACTATAAGTGGGAAGGGGCCATCCTTTGCCCTTAGTGGGGGTAGTAGGTGGAGATGGTTCTATTGAGAGGATAGCAGCTGACTCGAGTGTGGTGGCCCGGCAGGTTCAGAAAAGAATAGAGGGCTGGTAACCCTTGCAGTGAACAGCTGTCAAGGAGAAGGCTTTTCTTGGAGGAGCTTCTATATTTTATTTGTACTTTTTGCTTTGCATATAGTTGATTGATTTCTATTTAGTAATTTTTTTTTTTTACTAGATTTTGCCCAGCAAGTTAATTTACTCTTTAACATATGACAATGGTTTCTAATCATGACATCACTGCCTATTTCTATTCCGGAGAGAACCAAGAACTAGTTACAAGGGTTGGGGCAGAAACTCTGCATTAGGATTCCAGCCAGCATCACAGCTACTGCCAAACAGGCAAGACCTCAATTTGATATCAGGAAGACTGAAAACTATGCTCAGGCTCTAAACTGATCTGAAATGCTGTCTTTCATAATATGCTGACTTTCTCTATGACTTTTTCTTTTCTTTTCTTTTTTTTTTTTTTTTTTTTTTTTTTCTGCTGTTGCTTCTGTCATGCTTGATTTCGGTCTGTGGTTCCTAGTAAAAAGATATTTCCCAAGATGGCAAATATCATCAAATTTTGAGAAAAGAATTCTGGAGAAGGTTTATAAGGAAAAACACCTTCTTGCTTTGGAAAGGAGATGATCTAATTTTGAATATGGATATTAACCCAGAAAAATAACAATCACTTATTTATTCATCCAAATATTCGCTCAGGAGATATTTATTGGGTAACCATTGCCCAGTGGTTATTTGACCCTATCCTTGGTCTATGCTGTATGTAGTTTACCTTCTAGGGTGAGGACACATAAGTAAATGTTTTCACTTATTTCTGAATAATAATAATAATTTTCTGGGGGTTCAACACCCTCTAGAAGTTTCCCATTGGTTACTTGGTATATACCCTATGTAAATGAAGAAGATGAAGTCAAGTGACAAAGTCATTTACTCAGTATGCACCCTATATAAATGGCGAGGATGTTACTCGGTATGTGGCATAGGTAAATGGAGAGGATGAATTGAAGCTACACAGCCATTCACCTTCCTTTCATTGCTGAAGAGTTTCCATTTGATTTAGTTCCAGGAAGTCAGCATGAATCGGCCTATGTTCCCTGCCTCCAGACCCTATTCTCCTGCCTCAGATGCATCTGAGGGACAGTCTGGAGGTAGAGTCACACGGCTTACTATTGGATAGAAAGCGATGAGGGAAAGAGAAGAAAGAAAGGGAAGAAGAAAATCAGGGGTAACTCCAAATTTGGGGTGGATGGGTGGATTGGATGGTGAAGCCATCTACTGAGATAGGGAGGGCAGCTGGAGGAACAAATTTCCAGGAGGCATCAAGAGTTCTCTCTCATCATGTTTATTCTAAGACGCTCATTTAACATCCAAGTTGAAAGACAAAGTAGAAAGTGGGATAAGTAGATCTGGAGTTCCTGAGAGAAGTGAGGCCTGGAGATTTAAATTTGAGAGACATTGGCACAAACTAGTAACAGAAGCCATTGGATGGTGGGCTGAATGAGATCATCCAGAACAATATTCGGATGAGAAGACAGAAAGGCTCTGTGACACTGCAATGCTTAGTGGTCAAGTGGAGGAAGAAGAGAATGCAGGAGAGACTAAGTGATGGCCAGCGTGGTAGGAAAAATAAGCAGGACAGCACACGGCTGTGGAATCTGTGGGAAGAAAGTATTTCAAGAAGGAGAGCAGGAGAGATATTGCAGAGAGAGCCTGGAAAGCCCAGAAGAATGTGTCCGAGACTTAGAGATCCATGCTGACTTTGGTGACTTTGTAAAAGTTTTATCAAAAGAACGAAGAAGAAGAAGAAGGAGAAGGAGAAGGAGAAGAGGAAGAAGAAGAAGAGAAGGAGGAAGAAGAAGAGGAAGAAGAAGAGGAAGAAGAAGAGGATGAGTAAGATGAAGAAGAGGAAGAAAAGAAGAAGAAAAGAAGAAGAAGAGGAAGAAGAAGGAGGAGGAGGAGGAGGAGGAG
>NW_012115154.1:16412135-16432303 GCF_000951035.1 Colobus angolensis palliatus | reverse complement strand
AGAAGGAGAAGGAGAAGGAGAAGGAGAAGGAGAAGGAGAAGGAGAAGGAGAAGGAGAAGAGGAGGAGGAGGAGGAGGAGGAGGAGAGGGGGGAAGAAGAAGGAGAAGAAGATTATTTCCATGTCATAGAGACTCTCAAGGAAGAAGTCTCATTCCCTGAGAAGAGTGCTTTGGCATGAAATTTTCATTAAGTCAAACCTTTTGTATCTGACAATGACTCTCTGCCGGCCTAGATCTTTGCCATGGTGACTTTGTAATCTGCAGAATACCAGCCAGGGCTGCCTGATGCCCAGACTCACCACTGCCTGTCAACCATAGTCTCTCCCACAGACTCCATAACTGGGAGAGTGCTCCACAAGGGGCCGGTATTGCATGTGGGGCGTGCAAATCCTCCTTGGGATGGATTCTCCTGCACGTTGTGGGAAGCTTTGGGAGTACCCAATGTCACCGCACTTTTCTCCATGCCCCCTGGGCCACAGTATCATCTCAGCCAGGGGACGCTGGTATAGACTGACTAAGAGGGCCTTAATTTTGCCTTCAGCTTGACTAAACTTTACATAGGACCCACCAACCCATCTAATTCCACCCGGCCCAGACCCCTGACATTGCATTTTAAGAGTACTTACTTACTTTTGTTAATTCTTTCTCTGCCTTTTGAGATGTAAATTTTTAAAAAAGCTGTCGGCCAGTTTTACAACCAGGAATGGCTTTTTCAAAAACTTGGAAGATAGCACTCCATCTCCCAGAAGCCATGGAAGGGTGGGAGCCTAACTTCACAGGATGCCTGGCTCCAAGCTGTAAAATTATCTCTCATCATGAACATCTGAGCAAGTTTACTTTTCCTTTGGGTAGAGCCAATTAGCAAACACAGACACCCTATGATCCCTCCCATCCCAGCTTTTAAAAACTTTCCCATTGTATTTCAGCGTAATAAAAAAAAAAAAATCAAAATAAAGAAACAAAATTCTCCTGCCCTTAGTTGAAGTGGAGGTGAGCTCAACTGCATTCTGGCTTCTCTATCCTGTCACAACAGCCCTGAATGAAGATCTTCCTTGCCTGTTCAACTTTGTCCAGTGCAATTTTTGCTTTGACAAGAGGAATGATTGAAGTGCTGAGTCTCTGGAGTCAGACTGTCTGGGACCAAATCCCATCTCTGTCTCTTCCTAAGTGCATGAATTTGGGTGAGTCAACTAAACTTTAATGTGAGAATAAAACAAGAATTAGCAATGTTATCTACGTTATAGACTTGTGTGGATTCATTGAGGGGAAGCATGGGAAGCACTTGGCCTTGGGGTTCCCCGGGATGTCTCAGTCAGCATTCACGTGGTTGCTCTTGAGGCAGGTTTGCAGGAAACAGGGGCAGGTATACATTCTCTAGGTTATAATTCCTGCAATTTGAGTTGTACATTTTTTTTTGTTTTTTGAGATGTAGTCTCACTCTGTCACCCAGGCTGGAGTGCAGTGGCGCAATCTTGTTCACTGTGACCTCCGCCTTCCAGGTTCAAGCGATTATCCCACCTCAGCTTCCCAAGTAGCTGGGATTACAGGTGCCCGCCAGCACACCTGAGTAATTTTTGTATTTTTAGTAAAGAAGACGTTTCACCATGTTGGTCAGACTGGTCTCAAGCTCCTGATCTCAGGTGATCTGCCTGCCTTAGCATTCCAAAGTGCTGAAATTACAGGCGTGAACTACCGTGCCCAACCTGAGTTGTACAATGTTTATTACCAATTTTTTAGACATGAGAAATAACCATTTTATTCATACACAGATTTGGGTGCATTTCATTATTAGAATTCCATTTTTCTCCTTTACACACAAATGCTGATTTTCTCTTTGCTCTCTCAACGATATTGCATTTCTGATGGCACTGGAATGATCCATTTGTGACTTTGGAATACAAAGCATATGAGGAGCAGCTGACCAAACACGATGTATTTTAGAGTTTGGGGAGGTTGGACTCAGAGAATGGTTATAACATTTCAGTCTGTGGTTGCTTACACATCCATTTAATAAACCTCAACTCTTCCATAAACTCAGGTTGCCACCCAGGAGAAAAAAGTCTCCCAATAGACAAACTGTCAGAGGAAGAGGAGGCTGCGGGCTTCCCCGCTCTCAGGTAGTCTCTGAGACCTCCTGAAGACAGCATGCCTTCCGCTGAGTCTCAGTCAGGCTTTCTGCCTAAGGCAAAAGAGCTTGAAGCACTGAAGGTGATTTTTCAACTCCTTTTCGGATGGCACAAAACAGATGGTTCCCTTTAACCTCTAGAGAGATTTCAGAAGAGGCCAGAGGCAAGTAAATGGAGCAGGGACATTTGTCATGAGTTAAGATGACCCAGCCTCTGTCACGGAGCCACTTAGGAGCTTGACTTCTTCCTGAAGCTGTCTGAAGTGGCCTCCAGACCTTCTAACTCTGATCTCCTCCCTTAATGACTGCCAAGAGCAGTTGCAGGCTCTGACTAGCGTCTAGCTTGCTGCATGCTAACCCTCTCCTAGCTCCCTGACCTGAACAGCCTGCTTGGCTCCCCGCAGTGGTGTTTGCTTCCCAGCTCCTGGCCATGCCCTGGGCTGGCAGCCAGGCTCCCAGGCTGGGGGCCTAGCACATACCTTGCCTCCTCCCAGTCCTGCCACTGCTATCAGCTGTCAGGACTCCAAACTCCTTGTATGTCTCTGCCAAAGAGGGCTTTGCTCAATCCAGCCTGGCATTGTTCATGCTTAGACAATGACCATGAGCTTGTTTGCTTTCACCACCTCCTAAGAAAAATCTGGCCCACGGACAGCTCAGATCCAAACACCTGGGCTGGCTGAGGCTTCAGATCACCATGTGGCTTAAGTGCTTCTGCTGGGCCATCCAGGGAGCTCATCATATGCTGGTCACTCATTTTGGATCAAAAAATGGGAAAAGTTTCCTGGACTTTTCAGACAAATACCAGCAAGCGCTTTTTTTCCTTTCTGTGTCTCTTAGTTTTTAAATTATTTGTTACTTTTTGATTAAACCAGAATAATCTCTAGATTCTTACAACTTCCAAAAGACCTGTGTTAACCCTTTTGGGATGACAGCCTCTAATTATATTTTAGATGTACAGTGAGGTGAACTGTGTCTTCTCTGTTTTTTTTTTTTTTCAGTTACTTTGCAAAAGGACATGTGAGCCTGGCCTCGCTAATGACACCACCTTTGCAAAGATCACACAGCAAGAAAAGTCTAGCATGGCTGACTCCATCCTGCTTCTAGCCTCACAGCCTGGCTGTCCTTGCTCCTTCCTGGGCATAGGTCAGGCTAAACTAACCATGGGAGGTATTTGGTTTAGAGTTTAGCTTTAAAGCAAGGATGATCATTGTTCCTCCCTAAAACTGGTTCCCTCCCGGCTGGAAGAGTGAAACAGCCTTTGTAAAACCAAAGAAAGACCGTGAGATTAGAAGTATGGGAGAGGCCTGAACTCTGTTAAAATGTAGGTGTAGTTTCTAGGATCCCTTAATGCTCAGGAGTCATGTGGCCAGAGGTCACAAGATGTGTGGCTTCCTCAGGTGCTTTTATAGATAACATCACTATTGTAGAACTTAAGATTGGTCTTTTGAGATTTTTTTTTTCAGATGTTTGCATTCTGGAAGCCACCTGACTCCATCCAGACTTGGGACTCAGAACTCAACCAGTTCTGTGGCCATCACCCAGAGGCAGGCTTAGCATGTGAGGACAATTTTCCACACGCCTATGATTTCATCCCCAATCAATCAGCAACACCTATTCCCTAGCCCCCTGCCCACCAAATTGTCCTTAAAACCCCTAGCCTCTGAGTCCTCAGAGAGGCTGAATTGAGTAATAACTCCAGTCCTTCTGCTTAGCTGGCCTTGTGTTAATTAAACGCTTTATTTACTGCAATAACATTGTCTCAGTAAATTGGTTTTACCCATGCAGCGGGCAAGAAAAACCCTTCGGGCGATTACATTAACACAGGTAAGTGGGTGGAAGGTGGCCTTCTGCAGAGCTCTGTGTGCAAAGTCAAGAACTATTTTCAGTCTGTTTCAGCTTTAAGTTGTATCAAAGCCCTTCCTTCCAGAACCTAGATGGAGCTCTTGGGTCACTCTGACACACATCTCAGCTGCTGCAGGGATGCTGGTGTGATGTTTTCAGATGAACTCTTGCTTCCTTGGCTGACTGTGAAAAAATCCCTGGGCCTTAGTTTGCTGCCCTCTGGCCTCTGCAGGTAAGCAGAGGACTAGCAGAATAATTTTGAATATTGAGGGACATCTCTGCATGTGAGCTTTCCTGTAGGGTTGGTGAATGGAAGTGATCACATTTCAGGTCAATATTTCAGGAAAGAAGTAATGAGCCCATTGAAAGAGGCTTCTCTAAGAGAAGGGTAAATATTACATGGAGGAAGAAGAAAGTAAAGGGAGTAAAAGGTAAAGGATAGTAAAGGAAAAAAACTCACATTTAATGTGTATGGACCTGCTGGGTATGGTGGCTCAAGTCTGTAATCCCAGCACTTTGAGAGGCTGAGGCAGGCAGATCACTTGAGGTCAGAGTTTCAAGACCAGCCTGGCCAATATGGTGAAACCCTTTCTGTACTAAAAATACCAAAATTAGCCAGTCATGGTGGCACACGCCTGTCATCCCAGCTACTCAGGAGGCTGAGAGAGGAGAATCACTTGAACCTGGGAGGCAGAAGTTGCAGTGAGCTGAGATCACGCCACTGTATTCCAGCCTGGACGACAGAGCAAGACCCTGTCTCAAATACTACTACCACTGCTATTACTAATAATAATGACAATCATTATGGACCCTAGGTGAGGCACTCTTCTGAGTACTTAGCATGGAATATCTCATTTAATACTGTGGTGTGGGAGCTGTATTCCTATTTAATACCGAAATATTAAGCAATTTATCAGTGTTTTCTCAGTTGGCAAGAGGCAGAGGTGGTAGTCAAAGACCATATTGTTAACCACACACCATTGTGGGAAGGCTGACCACGTGGCAATCCTGGTATTGTTCAATCATTACCAAGCACATAATCAAAAATGTCTAATATTGGAAGAGGCCAGGCATGGTGGCTCATGCCTGTAATCCCAGCCCTTTGGGAGGCTGAGGTGGAAGGATCACTTGAGCCTAGGAGTAAGTAGCCTGGGCAACATAGGGAGACCTCATGCCAGGCATGATGGCATGAGCCTATAGTCCCAGCTACTTGGGGACTGAGGTGGGAGGATCCCTTGAGCCTGGGAGGTTGAGGCTTCAGTAAGCCACGATCATGCCACTGTACTCTAGCCTGGGCGACACAACAAGACTCTATGTAAAACAAACAAACAAACAAACAAACAAACAAACATAAAAGTAGAAGATACTCAAAGAGGGAAGATGGTAATACTTGGTCAAGAAAATGTTTTTATATTAGAGGTGAACTGAGACTAACACCCAAGTGCCTAATGTTTTGTTTTTTTTTCTTTTCTGAGACGGAGTCTTGCTCTGTTGCCCAGGCTGGAGTGCAGTGGCACCATCTTGGCTCACTGCAAGCTCCGCCTCCTGGGTTCAAGCAATTCTCCTGCCTCAGCCTCCTGAGTAGCTATGATTACAGGCATGTACCACCATGTCCAGCTATTTTTAATAGAGACGGGGTTTCACCACGTTGGCCAGGCTGGTCTTGAACTCCTGAACTCGTGATCCGCCCGCCTCGGCCTCCCAAAGTGCTGGGATTATAGGCATGAGCCACCGTGGCTGTCCTTTTTTTTTTTTTTTTTTTTTTGCTTTTGTAACAACCCCTCTCACTTCCCCTGGGGTAGATTTCTATTGCTGAACAATATTTCAAAAATTGGCTTAAGTAGCTCATATCTGAGAGATGTGCCTCATGCCCCCCTTTAAGGTGACAGGAATTAGAGACTGAGACTGGAGACTTACTGTTTTCTAGTCAAAAGAAATGCTGACTCATCACATCAGCCCACTATTCTGAAATTTCTGTTTCTGTGGTCACCCGTGGTTTCACAATTACTAAATTAAAAAAAAACACAGGCTGGGCATGGTGGCTCAAGCCTGTAATCCCTGGGCGTGGTGGCTCAAGCCTGTAATCCCAGCACTTTGGGAGGCTGAGGTGGGTGGATCACCTGCGGCCAGGAGTTTGAGACCAGCCTGGTCAACATGGTGAAACCCCTTCTCTCCTAAAAACACAAAAATTAGCTGGGCGTAGGGCTGGGCACCTGTAGTCCCAGCTGCTCAGGAGGCTGAAGCAGGAGAATCACCTGAACCTGGAAGGCGGAGGTTGCAGTGAGTCGTGAGTTGAGATCATGCCATTGCACTTCAGCCTGGCCCACAGGGTGAGACTGTGTCTCAACACACACACACACACACACACGCTTCTAGCCTTATTTTACTCATGGTGCTTGATATTATTTGTCATTACTTTTTAATAAAATCCTCCTCCTCCTGTGACATTACCCTCTCCTAATTTTCCTTGCTTCATTCTTTCTATTACTCTTCATTCTTCCTGAGATACTCTTTTTCTGTCTTTCCTTAAATTTCATGGTTCTGTAGAATTCCGATCTCAGGCCCTTGCTCTTTTCTTAACTTACTCTTGGGTCACCTTTAAGTGAATTGATGTTCCTTCCAAGACCATAATAAATACTCTTCCATCTCTTCATTTTACAACCTTACTAGGTCTTCAAAATTCTTCCACAGAGCCACAGTTACCCGACAGAAAGGAACAAAACTAAAGTTGGACTTCTATATCCAGGGGCAGGGTAAAAAAAAAAACGAGAAATTGAGTCAAGTAGGATCACCTTTTATGATGAAAACCACATAGACTCTATCCAGTATGTTCAGAATTAACAGTATTTAGGAAGAAACTTGTCTCAGGTAATCTGGGCAACACATGTTGATTAAGTGAAATTTCTTCACTGTGCTCAGCAGGGATCAATGGACCTGATATTTAGCTAATTAAAAAATAATATGTAATTTTGTGATCTATAACTTGAGGGAAGGATTTGGAAAGGGCTGGTTTGTAGCTGTAATTAGGAAATACTTTATTTCTAAATCTATGACTCTTTCATAGCCCCAGCTGATGTGGTTGTTAAAAGTCAGTCTCACTTTCAAAGCTCATTGACTGACACCTTTGTTTTGTAGTTTGCCGACATCATACAAAATGAATGGAGATCTAATTTAACCTTTCCTTTAATGACATTCTACTGCCCTTCAAACATCTCAACACAGTCATGAAAGACACTGTGGGGACTCTGCCCCTTGTTAAAATTAACTGGCTCTCAGTGAGGCTCTACTGTAGGGTGGAGCCCAAGTGGCAGGTGTTATGAATATGAACAGCAACCAGCTCACATTCTTGTCTTGCTCTGTCTGAGACTTTCGCAGTTGACTGCACTGATCAATTAACTCCCAGAAACCTAGAGAGGGGTCTAAGATGAGGCATCCACAAAGTCCTTCAAACTCACTTCTTTTTTTCATTCAACAGAGGAAAAGTTGCTAATTTCCTAACATATGAATATTCTCAAAAACAAAATTTAAAATTCAACTAGCCATATGTCCCGACCCGCAGGACAGTCGAACGGGCCCTGGAAGGGGGAGTGGGAATGGAGGAGACAAGAAAACACGAGAAATGGAGACAAGACAAATAGCCTGATCAAGTCTCGTTTAATGGTGGCAGTGCAATGCCTTATATAGGCTGGCAGAGGAAGAGGTTGGGCCAGGGCTGTGACGGGGGGGCCGGATTTTCTCAAATTACAATTGCGCATGCGCCGTGGGTTTGTAATTTTCCCGGGCGCGGGATCGCGCCTGCGCCGTAGGCTGCATATCTTCCTGGGCGGGAAAAATGATTGCGCGCGCGCGGGAAAGGTTGGCGCGCACGGGGAAAAGTCTAGGCGTGCGCGGGACCAGTTTAGGCGCGCACGGGAAAAGCTTTAGGCGCGCGCGGGAAAGGTTTGTAATGAAGAACCCGGAAATGTGCCATCTTGTCTCCGCTTTGCGGAGATCAAGCAACAGAGGTCGGCTAATTCCGGGCCTCATGGCTCCGGACAGCCATAGGAAACAGGTATGAATTTGAAGTAATTTTAGGTTCATCTGAAAAATGTCAATAGCAAAAAGACAGGTGAAAAAGATTAGACTGGGTGGCTGGATCCACTTCTTGCATACGTAGTTCAACTTTTTGCTCTGTTTAAATTTCGTCTTTGTACTGATCTTTTTTCCTATGTCAGGAAAAGTCTAAATCTTTCTCTGCCTGGAACCTTGAGAATAGGCAAGAAAGGAATGGCTTTATATTTATCACTTCAAAAAAAATCTGAACTTAGAGAGCCTATTCCCTCCCTCCCTCCCTCCCTCCCTCCCTCCCTTCCTTCTTTCCTTCCTTCCTTCCACACAGTTACAAGTGCCCCAAATGATCAAATAACTTTATACACTTCTAAAACCATAAACCTAAAATTGCAGATATTAGAGAGACCTGAGAGATGTCTCAGCCTGCACTCTGATTTTATAGCTGAGGACAGTGAGCTCCCAAGAGTGGAAGTGGAATAAGATCTAGGTCTCCTGAACCTTCTTCCTTATTCCATTCTGTCTTGAAGGAGACTACAAGAGGCCAGCACACTTACTTTTGGAAGCATCTCTATACCAAACCTTGCAAAAGCTGATTTGTTTTTTTTTTTTTTTTTGCATTGTGTAGACTCTTAAAAATCAACAGAAGGAAGCCATGATTACCTTTCCATTACTTACCAACAAATAACTGGCTGTAGAGTTCCAGGCGGGTGTGGCCTTCTGTTGGGGCCTTGCGGATCTGCTGGGGCAGCCGGTCCACCTGTAGGCTGGCCTGCTTGACGTTCCTCTCTGCAGTGACCCGGTGCCACTGGTCATCATTGAGAGGGGTTGGTGACCTCACTACAATCTCTACCGGCCCATTTCCCACATCAAATGAAAAGGACACTTCTGTGGCAGCTGGAGGAGCAGAAAGCATGAAAGACATGAGTATTTTTCTCCCAGATACCAAATAGCAGTAAATTCTAGATGACAAACAAAGCAGGGAGAGGAAAAATCATCTAAACCTGTCACGTCCTACAAAGGTCAATGGCAAAATCAATGGAAGAAGGATAAAACGTCAATCATTAACCATGAATAACCGAGGGTGTTTTGGGGGTCTATGTGCCAGGTATACATTATTTCCTTATTTCATCTTAGAAGCCTTTCAAGATGTGACCATCACTGACCCTCTCCAGATAAGGAGACTGAAGTCTGGAGAAGTTAGCGCATGTTGAGTGTCTTAGACTCAGTAAGTTAGTGGAATCAGGAACTGAACCAAGGTGAGTTAGGAACTGAACCAAGGTTTGTCAGATTTCAGAGCTTGATATCTTCTAACTCCACATGCAATTTACCTTTTTAGTAAGTAGCTCCTTGGGAAGTGACTCATAGTCACCTGGAGATCTCTTGAAACACCTGTGTCCAGAGATTTTGACTCCGTTGGTCCAGAGTTGGCACTGGTATTTTAAAACATCTCCCCGAGAAATGTTAACACCTAGCTAGCGTTGACAGCTAATGCTTTGGGGGAATTTATGAAACTTGATTTCATTGATCTTTATACTCTATTGAAAGTTGGGGACCTTTGAATTGTTGGTATAGTGAGGGTGACCTACATTTTATGATCACCTGTGGCTACCCAAAAGGTAGCACAATATTTCTGGAGAATAATCCCTGTCATACATCATCTGTTGCAAACCTTGGTTATTCCCCATCTGGGCTGTAGGCTCCTTCTCGTAACCTACCCTCTAGCACTGACCACACATTATTCTTTTTTTTAGAGATCACCTCCAAATCAACCTTCCTCTGCAATAAGTCACCTCTCAACAATTGGCAAATGGATCGGGTGGTTGCTTTATTAACTTTAGCTATAAGTAGCTTTCTTATTTCACATTTTACATTTTATGTTAAGTTCCTCAGTGACCACCTAGTGCTTTATAAACAAGCTTTTTAAATGTATATGTTTTCTTGTGATTGACAGGAGAGGCAGCTTCAGGCGGAAGCAGCACACACGTCTTCAGCTCCCTTAGGCTGGGTGAATTCTTTTCAACATGAAAGATGTGGCACACCAGTGAATTTCCTACCTTTGCTTATAAAGATATTCAGCCCCTCTATCCATCAATAAGCCTTCCACCTAATCTCTAAGCAGTTTAATTAAATAGCTGTCATTTTTTTCTCCTGGGGTAATGGAAAATTCAGCTTCTTTTGGCTGGTACCATTTTGAGACGGTGTCACAAGCAATCAAACTTCTAATTTGAAAACCACAGTGGGCCAGATTCTCTCAGGACCTAGACTGTTCCCTGCCTCTGTGTTGGGCCCCATGGAAAGCTGCATTCACTTTATTGAGCTACAGGGATATTAGACACAGTGCTCAATTTAATCAACCTAATTGTACCAAGGAATTTTGAACCTTCATGTCGTTAACGAGAGAACTTTCATTTTAACACCTGTGGTGATTCGACACACAGTTCAGAAAAATATCTCATCTAAATTAGAAGCCCCTGCCTCCAGGGGTCATTGGGACTGGATTTAACTTGCAGGCCAGTGACCTCCATCAAGGTTTCCATGGAAGTAGGATCAGAATGCAGGAAGACAATAATAATAATATGACCCACAGGCTGCGTGATCTTTCTCTGTAGTTCTGATACAGCAGATGAGGAAAAAGTTGCCTTGGTTTCAGATTAAATCTGTTCTGTTCTCATAATGCTGTATTTTAGCAGGAGCATTTTTTAAATGTAAGTTGTCAGAACAGCAAGAGAACGAGGGTTCCTGGCCTAAGTAGGAAAGATTGTTTCATTTTAAAGGCATCAACTGCCATCAAGGAAATAGAATTTAGGGATCAATGGAGTTTAACCCTAAGGTTTGACTCGTAGGGATAAATGCTGCTCTAATTTCCTCTGCTATTCTCCTACTGCTATGATGAATTCCTGTCCAGGTCTTCAAACTGTCACTGGAGAAACTCTGAGTGCCAGAAGTCGCTAGAAAATATCCATAGTTTTTGCTTGTCCCAATAGATCCCCTATTTCTTCACTGTCATCTTAACATCAATACTTTATTCTGGAGAAGGAAAGAAAGTTGCCAGGACAATGCTATAGCTCAGAGCCTTTCACCCTAACAGGATGCAGTAAGAGGGACTCAAGGCCAAAGGCCTCCAAGAATAACTTTCCTCCCAAAGAACCTCCATTCAGGCTCTGCTGGAGAAATATGTATGAAGTCAGCACATTCCACACCCCTTCTGTTGCTTCCTCAGGAAGAGTCTGTAAGACCCACTGTGAGAGCCAAGGAAAGAGCTCCGTTTTCTCAGTCACTCAACGTCAGCTTCCCTGACATTGCTGCGGGACGCCTTTGAGAAACCCCATCCCCCAGTCAGACAGCCAGTGGGTTTTAAAAGCTTCTGAGTTCAGTTTGTGGCTGATTGCTCTTGGTCTTCTGGGTGAGAGCAACTGACATTTTAAAAGAGATAATTATAGAGAGAGTCAGCGAGCGAATAAAAGGGAGACAGGATAAAAGACACTTGAGCCAATGACACTGTCCTCACTTAATGTGTGTCTCCAGTTGGACACTGAAGTGTTGCCCTGTTTCTGCCTGTGGAAAAGGAATTTCTTATATGCTGAACAAATTCTCATTTCCAGAAATAGGTATTTGAGAATTGGATGCATATAGCCTGGCTCATTGGAAAGAACACGGTGCCAAACATGAATGGTTGCCTTGCCATGAGTATCAAGAACTGGGAAAGGTCTAAGACTTCACCCCACTTGTAGGCTAACAAGTTAGCCATGGTTTGGTGATGCTGGCAGAGCCATAGTTTAACACGGCCATAGTTGGATGATGCTGGCAGAAGACATGAAAATCCTGGGTCAGAGACAAAGGACTTCTTTACTCACAACACAGCAGGCAGCCTGAGCTTCCTGTTCACATTGCTTTCCCTTGTGGGAGAATGCAGGGCATCCCAGGTGGATGCTGCACATGCAATAAGTCTGCTTCACAGTTGAGGGGCCCTGGACTTAGGACACCCCAATCTTTTATAGTAGCTACTAGCAAACTTGCTCAATTTCTGCCCCAGAGAGTGACATTATATTTATTACTCTGGCCATGAAATAAATCTACCCTCTGTCCCAGAGGAAGACACTATCTATATCTTCCAAGGCTGTTAGCTATACACACATCCTTAAAGAAGGTATAAACAAACAAAGCTGTCAATGCTTCTCGCTCAGAAGGCAGGCAAAAGTGGAAGAGACCCATGGAGATTTTTCTCCCAATAATTAGTCACTCTCCCTTTTTTCTTTGTGAGCTAACCTGATTTTGACCTGGAATCTGTGTTTCCAGAGTCTTGTGCTTTGCATAAGGACAGCCCTACCCCAGGCCCACAGGCTGGATCTGGAGTTAACGGAGGCAAATATGGCCATTCCAGGCTCCTTACCAGCTACCCACTTCGGATGAGACACATAATTCCCTTCTAGCCAATGAGACATGAGTGGAGTCTTTTGGTGAGATACAAGGAAAAGACAGTCCCTCTTCTGCCCCTTTATATCGGGTGGGAAGCTGTGGTTCTGTCTCACAAATATCAGAGAGACAGAGGACAGAGAGGACAGAGGATGAACCCTGGGTCATGGCTGACGTTGTTCAACTTTGATAATTTTTTTTATTTTTATTTTTTGAGACAGAGTCTTGCTCCATCACCCAGGCTGGAGTGCAGCAGTGTAATCACAGCTGACTGCAGCCTTGACCTCCTGGGCTCAGATGATTCTCCCATGTCAGCCTCCCAAGTAGCTGAGACTACAGGTGCACATCACCACGCCTAGCTAATATTTGTATTTTTTTTAGAGATGGGGTTTTGCCATGTTGCCCAGGCTCATCTCGAAATCGTGGGCTCAAGCTATCCGCCCACCTCAGACTCCCAATGTGCTGGGATTACAGGCATGAGCCACCACACCTGGTCTATTCAACTTTTAAATTAATCCCCGAGCCACCTACCTTAGGATTTCTTACGTGAGATAAGCTCTTAGGTTGTTGCTCAAGGCATTTTTACTGTAGCTGAAAGCATCTTAACTGATATAGAGCCTTAGCTGTTTGGTCTTCTCGCTTTTCACTCTTCAGGCCTCGGTTTGAGGTCCAAAGGGAGGATTATATCCATAGTTTCCCAAAAGTTCCTGTGTCCAAAATGTGTCTGAAACTACGGAGAACCTCTAAGATTCTTTCAAATTGCAACATTCTATAATTTTTCAAGAGATTCTAAGAGAAATAAAATGAAATACAGTTGGTCTTAATTGTCATTTTAGATACCGAATCATTACAGGGAGAAAAGAGAAATACTAAAAGAGAAATACACAAGGTGGCATATTGCCATCAGAAAAGAATATAGGTGGGAGAAATTACTATTGAATAAAGCAGGCTCATGACTTCATCTGAAAGGCTTAAAGTAATGATTGGGACAAAACCATGGAGAGCTCTTGGCATGTTCAGACTTCCCCTTCCAAGTTTAATTCCAGCAGGTGGCACTATTTGCTCTCATTCTAACTCAACAAATCACTCCAGGCTTAATATATTGAGTGATAAATTCAACAACTGACCAATACCAGGTTTTTTTTTTGGCTTTAAGTTTTCTCAGCAGGTGAGGGAGCATTTAGACATTAGACCACAGTTTCAGTTGAAGTAGCAGAAAACATTTAGTCATTCATTCAATACAGAACAGAAAGAGAGAAAAGAGAAGGAAAGAAAGTTATACAGTGTGAGCATGATGGGCAGACCAGCTAACACTGTTTAGTTTTGATAATGATTTGTTTATTCCATTCTAAAATAAGGTTCGAGGGGTGGCAGCCTCCAGGGAGATCTTCTGTACAATAAATCTTGTTTGACTCATACAACAAAACTGGTACTTGGTAGAACAGATATTTCAGCCTCACTCTATGGTGAGCAGTGTTATGAATATCTTTTTTTGTTTCCTGTATTTTTTTCTGAATGAAATACTAACTGTACATCAGAAGATAAAATAATTTATTTAACATGAAAGGGTCATAAGAGGCAGGAAGGCTGAAAATAAGGTCACCATGGGAATCAGAGAGATGAGAAGGAGAAAGAAGTAAAGAATTCATCTATGTTCCTAATTCAAGGCCAACTGCTGCACCTATACATGGGATGCCATCCTTCCTACTGCCTCAAGGACACCACTCTGACAATTATGCCCTCTCTCTATAACTGGGTTGTTACAAACACACACACACACACACACACACACGTTGACATGTCTCAACTCTTAACAACCACTGGGACTATAAAACCTTTCTTTTGACCTTATCTATCTCAAAAGTTACCATTTCATTTCTATGCACCCTTTTGTTTCCAAATTCCTTGAAAGAGATGTCTATACTCCCCATATCTATTTCCACTCTTCTTAGTCTTCCTCTAATTCCACCGCATAGGACTTTCTCCTTCACAACATTTGAAACTGCTCCTGCCCCAGGGCCTTAGAACTTGCTGTTCCCTTTACCCAAATAACTCTGGCTGAGCCTTTACTTCTCTGCTCACAGGTCATCATATTAGAAACTCCATCCCTAAACGTTCTTTGTTAAATAACAAACTCTTCTCTCAGCTGCTCTTTCTCTTTATCCTGATTTTTAAAAAAACTGCATGGCATGTATCACTATCTGGAATAATAGATATGTGGTCCTGGCCTCACGAAGGCAGAGGCATTTTCTGTTTTGTTCATTGTTCTTTCCTCAGCACCGAGAACATTGCCTGCCACACAGTAGATACCAATTTGTGAATGAATGAAAGAATGAATAGAAACACTCCTGCCTAGGAGGGCAACAATGATTACATAGATACTATGAAAAGAGAAATCCACTCCTTTTCCCAAGGCCAGCTGAACTAGATGGAGTGCCATCTTGTATTCCATAAGCATCTTCCCCAAGAGCACAAAGTAACTCAATGTATATTTTCTCAGTCTAAGAGCATGCTACATTAGTTATGTCTGTTTAAAACAAATGTAGCTAAATGTTATTTTCAAACATATGATGTTTGAGGAATAATGGCTTGCCCAAGATAAACTCAGCAGTGGAATAAGAAGCAGAATTTTCTCCCTTTGCTTTATTGCATGCTAGTTTCACTCTACTTGTAGGAACAAGGACCTTCGATCTTAATTACATTTCTCCAGTTTTGGCCTACATAAAAAACTGCTAAAGGAAAATGCTTAAAATGCATATTCCAATGCTTCTGTTACAGAGAATCTGATTCAGTAGGTTTGGGGTGGGGCTCTGGAATTTGCATTTTGTTAATGCCAGGTGATTCTGATGCAAGTGGTCCTGGAATCTTACTTTAAAAATCACTAGGGTTTTCAGGTTTCCTTCTAGTAGTAAGTCCTAGGAATGTTTGCTTTCTTGTCCTCAACAGAGAGATTTTCAAAACTGTGTAATAGAGAATTTAGCCTTGACCTCAAGAGGTCTGGTCCTTGCCCTTGGCTTTGGGAAGGTAATATCTAAAGCCCTTGGGATGTCCTGCCTGCCTGGGAAGCATGTCTTCATTTGCTTGGGAGCCTTGGGTTATTCCAGATAGTCTAACACTGTGTTTTAGGGGTAGGGCCACACCAGACAGCATTTAACATGGGGCCTGGGCTGGGCGTGGTGGCTCATCCCTGTAATCCCAGCACTTTGGGATGCTGAGGCGGGTGGATCACCTGAGGTCAGGAGTTCGAGACCAGCCTGACCAACATGGAGAAACACCATCTCTACTAAAAACACAAAATTAGCTGGGCGTGGTGGCAGGTGCCTGTAATCCCAGCTACTTGGGAGGCTGAGGCAAGAGAATTGCTTGAACCCGGGAGGCGGAGGTTGTGGTGAGCCGAGATTGTGCCATTGCACTCCAGACTGGGTAACAAGAGTGAAACTCTGTCTCAAAAAAAACAAAAAAGAAAAAAGATGGGGCCTGACCATGCCAGATTGACCAACAATGTGATAAAGGGTGTGGGGCTTTGGCTTATATTCTCCAGCCTTCTGAGGGGCTGGAAACTGAGGTCAGCCACGTGGGCAATCAACTGTTTCCATGTAACGTAGTCTCAGTAAAGACTCTGAGCATGGAGGCTCAGGGAAGTTTCCCTCATTGGCAATACCCCATGCAAATTGTTACACACCCATTCCAGGAAAGAAATGTGCTCCTGAATCTACAGAGAGAGGCTGACTATAAACTCAGCATCTGGTACTCTGCCTGGACTCTGCCGTCTGTGCTTCTACCTCTGTCTGATTTTTCATCTGCATTCTTTACCCATAATGCAGCGTGAGTATAGCAGCCTTCAGTGAATTCTGTGAGTCCTTCTACAGAACTATCAAACCTGGGGGTGGTTTGGGGAACTTCTGAACTTGTAATTGGTGTCAGAAGCATATGCAGTCTTATGGGGAATGTGGTCTCTCTAAATTTGCAGCTGGTTCTAACTCCACAAAAACAGAAACAATCACATCAGCTTAGAAGTATGTGATTGAGGCTGAGCGCGATGGCTCACGCCTGCAATCCCAGCACTTTGGGAGGCTGAGGCGGGTGGATCACGAGGTCAGGAGTTCAAGACCAGCCTGGCCAACACAATGAAACCCCATTTCTACTAAAAATACAAAAAATTAGCTGGGCATGGTGGAGGGTGCCTGTGATCCCAGCTACTCAGGAGGCTGAGGCAGGAGAATCGCTTGAACCCAGGAGGCGGAGGTTGCAGTGAGCCGAGATCACGCCATTGCACTGCAGCCTGGGCAACAGAGTGAGACTCGGTCTCAAAAAAAGGAAGTATGTGATTGAATCCAAATAATGTTAAGACCTAAAGGCTTCAGTGAAGAGACTTCAACCTCTGAGCCCACCCTCACTGCTTAATCAGGAAACTGAGGCTGAGAGACATTAAAATGCAGTAACGACTAAAGAGCTTTCGTTTTCCTAACTACTGTATTGCCTTTCATATTATGAAGGAAATAAAAAATGACCTATTTTTCTTTTAGTATAGTTTTAGTTTCTGAATGTAGAGATTTTTAGAGTCATATATGCATATTCACACCAGAAAACTTGGTGTTAAACACATCTGAAAATGAACATTGGCAAGAAAAATTAAAGTCTTTTGGAAATTCTTCCAGGATATGCCTGGAGCTTAGGAATCAATGTTACGAACTCATTTTAAAATCTCTGGTATCTCGATAACCTCTTGAGTATAAGAAGTATTTCTCTTTATGTATTTTGGCCTTTAAGCTTTTTATTATGGTTAAAAAATAACTTCACAAACAAAGACATCTACAGAGAAAAGGAAGCAAAAGGGAGATACCACTGGCCATTCAAAAACAGAAAGCTGTCTTTAAAATGCAAAGCCCTTCTAATTTTAGGTTTTTCTATGCATTTAACCACCTTTTGAGAATAACTCCTTGAATATTAATAGACCGATACGATTTAAAAAGAAAGAAGGCAAAAATAGTTCCAAAATGATATGTGGCTGGCAACAATCCCCTGTACCCCATGTAGGACTTGCAGCTGGGTTTTAAATACCCTCTTGTTTGGAAAGAGCACAGCGGTGCATTGGGCAGACAGAGGCCAGTTTGGAAGAATAGATGAAGGTCCCAGATGGTGACTCCGGAGATAGAGTGTTGTAATAAAGGGATACCCAGAAGCTGCTTTAGAGAAACCCTGAAACTCATACCTAAGGATCCCACAGGGATGGAGAGGAGAGCAGATTGAGGAGGGGGATGGACTTCAAAGAAGTGTTTCTTCTGGCCATATTCAGAAGAAGAAGTTGTGCGGCAAAATGAGAAAGCTCACTTGAGGAAATGTGCTTTGGTAGAAGACTAGGGGTGATTTATTAAGTTGGTTTCAGGTGACGTCAGAGAGAGCCGGTTCATCAAAATACATGGCTTTGGAGAGTTGAAGGAGAAAGGAGAATTTGACATCCAAGGAGGTAATGCAACTGCAGGCCGAAACAACACGAACTGGGGGAAAAGCTGACAAGTGTCAACTCGGACCAAGCTGCAGCTTACAAGGAGACAACATACAAGTCAGTCAATTAATTGTGCCATCTAAATAACTGTGTTATAGATGGCTATCCTGATTGGGACACTGATAATGAGGAAAAACCAAAGATGAAATCTGAGGATGAAAGGCTATGGCTTTGGAAGGAGCATGCCTGCTAGTGAGAGCTTTAGATAAATCTATCAGAAGGAAAGCAGCCAAGGGGGCGTCTGTTTTCTGGTTTCTGTGGACTGAGTTTTGACTCTGCCTGTAGGTTATATCACAGGTACTATTTTTCTCTCTCTGTTTTGCCACAAATTGTTTCCTTTCTATCAAATCCTTTCAATATCGCCTTGATATGACTTCAGAGAAGATCTCTGTAATGAAAATTAAAAAGTGCCAAATGAGGACATATATACTACATGCTATAGGCTCAGAGTATGAGAAGAGATTGATTCTGTTTTCCATTACAACACCAGATTCTCTTCAACTACAGTGCATTGGCAGTATTGGACAAATAGTGGAGAAAAAAGTAAAATTATGCTGCGGATCAACAGAGACTTTAAATGGGACTGGAGAGACATTTGAGAGGAAAGCAGAACCTCTTTTCTTTCTTTCTCTCTCTCTCTTTCTTTCTTTCTTTTTTTCGAGACAGAGTTTTGCTGTGTTGCCCAGGCTGGAATGCAATGGTGTGATCTCAGCTCACTGTAACTTCCACCTCCCAGGTTTAAATGATTCTCCTGCCTCAACCTCCTGAGTAGCTGGGACCACAGGCACATACCACCACATCTGGCTAATTCTTTTGTATTTTTAGTAGATACGGGGTTTTGCCATGTTGGCCAGGCTGGTCTCGAACTCCTGACCTCAGGTGGTCCACCCACCTCAGCTTCCCAAAGTGCTGGGATTACAGGTGTGAGCCACTGTGCCCAACCGAATCACTTTCTTTCTATATAGCAAGCTTTCTTAAAGTGTGAAAGACTTCTATAAAAGTGCCTTTTGCCTTAGAATCATCACAAGAGATTCGTAACCAATTTAAATTATTTTATTAGTTTTTATGAAGCTATGATTAATTTGTTCTTTATCGTCTACTTAGTAACGGATATTAGAAATGAGGAACCTAAGGATTGAATATTAAAAATACAGGGTCTCAGAATCTCAGATTTGAAAGTATCCTAGGATAAACGCTCCTTTAAAGTTGTAGAAGAGTGAGTAGACCCTTGAGTTCATGTGTTTCCATGTATGAAAAATGACAGAAATCACTTCACAGCATCCCTTATGGTGTGTCCACCAACTTCTACTTAAGCAAAGCATTCCTCTGGAAATGGATATTGTTAAACAATAATAACAATTTTTCACAGAGTATGCTTCCCTTGTTTTGGGTAACAGCTGAAAATATAACTTTCTTGTATAGATTGCGTAAAAAAAATTTTGCCTCCCTGAAGACTGGGCATATAAAATACATGAGAACCCTTTTAGGACTAGTTTGTACACTGTTCAAACAACTACATTTACTTTTGTCATGATTTAGTGAACTAATGGAACATGATTTTTCTATAGAGTAGCTCCATTGAGAGAACAGTTGCAGGTGGGGTGAAGCTCATCTCCAGCCTCCACTCCGGGATGATTTGACATACTCTCAACAAAGTGAATAAATGGAAACAGCTTTGGGGATAGGGTCGTGGGTTAGCAGTACTGTCCCGCTGTACTAGTCCATTTTGCATTGCTATAAAGAAAATAGGTTTAATAAAGAAAATAGGTTTATTTGACTCATGGCTCTGCAGGCTATATGAGAAGCATAGTGCTGGCATCGACTTCTAGTAAGGGCCTGGGAAGCTGATGCTCATGATGGAAAGTAGAGGAGCAGCAGCACATCACAGGGCAAAAGAGGAAGCGAGAGAGGAGGAGGAGGTGCCAAGCTCTTTTAAACAACCAGATCTCACACGAACTCATTACCATGGGTGGGCACCAAGCCATTCATGAGGGATCCACCCTCATGACTCAAACACCGTATACTAGGTCCCACCTCCAACATCGGGAGTCACATTTCAACATGAAATTTGGAGGGACAAACATCCAAACCATATGACCTGCTCAGCACATCCTTGCTTGGACTTCCCAATGTGGTTTGTTTCCCTCCCTCCCTCCCTCCCTCCTTCCCTTCCTTCCTTCCTCTCTTCCCAATGTGATTTCCTTCCTTCCTTCCTTCCTTCCTTCCTTCCTTC
>NW_012115154.1:16395388-16411887 GCF_000951035.1 Colobus angolensis palliatus | reverse complement strand
GGTTTCGCCATGTTGACCAGGCTTTTCTGGAGCTCCTGACCTCAGGTGATCCACCTGTCTCAGCCTCCCAAAGTGCTGGGATTACAGGCATGAGCCGCTGCATCCAGCCTGTCTTCCACTTTCATCATTTGAGCTGCCCTGCAGCTTGAGGCTGTGATATGTGAGTATGTGATAAAAAGCAATTGCATACCACATACTTAAAATAGATAGTATGCTATCATATGTTATGATTGAGAATGAGTAACAAGAAGCCAGTGGATCAGAATGTGTGGAAATTTATCTTTTAAAAGTTAAGCCCAACAGCAAGGGACTGTGGGTTAAATGGAACGCTCGGCAGTTGAGGCACTGTATTTCACAATCTTTGAAAATCTGTGCTCCCATTTGTTGACATGGTAATCTAATTATGCCCCATGTAGGAGGCTAATGGTAATATCAAACCTCAGAAGATCCCAGATAAACATCCGACCAGTCAATAGGACATTTCCATGCTTTATATTCTGTAGGTTATGTTACCAAAACAATAGCTATTTTGGGGTTTTCTTTCTAAATACAAAATTACAATTTTTCAAACTATACATGCCCTTTTGGAGATTCTGATATGGTCCTTGATCTCAGTTGAAAAAAAAAATATTGTTACGGAGTCTTAAGAAAAATGACATGAAAATGTGTTCTTCAAATATTTTTACATAAAAAAGTAGGTTACAAAAAGTACGTGCCATATGATCTCATTTTTGTAAAAAAAGTATATATAAATGCATAGAAAAATGTTTAGAAATATAGACACCAAAATGATAATTTAAATATATTAGAATATGGGATTATAGCTGAATTTTTGTTTTGTCCTTTTTGCTGCTTTGAATTTTTAAATCATTCAACAATAAACAATACTTGTATAATTTTAAAGTTACAATCTGATAATTTCTGCTTTCTTTGGCAAAGATTGGTGACTTTATAAGCAACTCTATTCTGTAACAACTATTTAATCAGAAAGATCAGTTTATCAAAGTGCAGAGGATAAGATTTTACTTAAATACAGAAAATTAGAAGGCATTTAAAACTAGATTGAAATATTCCTCCTTATTTCTTATTTCTTACCTGTTTTTAGAAAGTTGAGAAGATTTTTTTTAAAAAGAGAGTGGTCAAACTTTACCATAAAATAATTTTGAACAAGATGTAAGTTCTTTTTTCCTGTTAAAAATGGCTAAAAACAAGGGCATGCTATTTTTCAAAGTAAAATCCTCACAGGTCTGAAGTGCCAGCATGTTCTGATGTTTAAACTAATGTATACAGGAACCAGAATGCAGAATGAGCATAATTCAGGTTATAATTACACTTGACAGATACACACTGCTTCTATTATTCATTGGCTCTGGTTGCACTTACCCAGAAAGACTCTGTAGAATACTAAATATCAACCACTCTTCATAAAAAGTCATTTGGCATTCGCATCAGCTCTCATCAGAGGAATCAAACTCAGAGATGCAGAAAACCAAATTTGATCATTTTAACACCATCCGCAAAGGCAAGCAAAATGAGTAATTTCCGACAAGGCCTGCGGTCCAGCCAGCTTTCATTTGTCAAGCTCGTAACAGATAGGCCGTGGGTCGCTTCTCTGGAGAGAGGTATCTTTGAAGAGCTCCTTGGGCTTCGGCTTTAGTCCTTTCAATTGCTTCCATGTTGCATGGTCTTTCTCCCCGACCTGCATTTGCCTATGCTGTTTTCTCTCCAGAAAAATGCCCTTATTTCATTTTTGCTTGTCATCCTTCAATGCAAATCGAATGTTGCATCTCCTGGAAACCTACCTTGGTGTCTTTAAAGTTTACTCCTTTTTGGTGTCATAGTACTTGTGAGACAGACCACTAATTGTTCACGGAAAGTTTCTTTCCCCTTTTCATCATCACCCCTGCAAAGCTGCTATCCAGCCAATAGCTGCCTTCCCGGTCCCTGTGCATCCAGGTGGAGACATGTGACTAGCTCTTACCAAAGGGAGGAGGGCAGAGGAACGTGTTCACTCTGGTTCAGCATGGTCAAGAAGACAGGATGCTTCTCTATCCTCCCTTTCTTTCTTTGCCAACTAGACTTCCCTGGCTCTAGAAGATGGTGAAACCACAGAGAAAAGGAGTCTGAATCTCTAAATCACTGTGTGGAAGGTCTTCATGGACTAGAGCATAGCATGCATATTATTATTGTTATTTTATTTAAGACAGATTCTCATTCTGTTGCCTAGGCAGGAGTGCAGTGGTGCAATCTCAGCTCACTGCAACCTCTGCCTCCCCGGTTCAAACCATTCTCCTGCCTCAGCCTCCTGAGTAGCTAGGATTACAGGCACCTGCCACCACACCTGGCTAATTTTTGTATTTTTAGTAGAGACAGGGTCTCACCATGTTGGACAAGCTGGTCTCAATCTCCTGGCCTCAGGCGATCTGCCCACCTCGGCCTTCCAAAGTGTTGGACTACAGGTGTGAGCCACCGTGACCGGCCATAGCACGCATATTCGACTGTCATATGGCTGCAGAAACCTGGGGTTTTATTGGGTTTAGCAACTATCTTATTTTTAAAGAAGATTACATAATGTTCCTAACTCTCTTATGACCTCAGCTTGTCCTGTGTAGCTTGAATCAACACTCTACTACAGCAACAGCAGATCTCTTTATGGTTAGCTATGGAATGTGAGTGCTACATACAATGCAGTGTGTACATTAAAATACATTTCAGGTTCTGAACAACTAGATCAGAAACTGCTAGAACACAATCCCCTTGTAAATTGAGAAGTACCTAAACTAAAAAAAAAATTAAAAAATTAAAGGTAAAACAGCAATATGAAAGAAATAGAAATGTCCTTTTTTTTTTTTTAAAGTAAGAAGATGTATTTTTACTATGACCCTACTCCTGTATAAGATTTCACGTAAGTCTTTATGTTGCCCCATTTCTCCTCAAGGTTCCTACTTGATTGCTATTAAAAATTGTCTTGTAATTCCAGCAAAATGCATCTTGAGAAAGATAACTCCCTGAAAATTTTCAATTATAACAAACTGTTTTTATTTCTTGTTGCAAAACTTTTATAGATTGAGGGGATACAAGTACAAATTAACAAACTTTGTGTAAATTTTCCAGTTGACATCCAATTGGCCAGTGTTTTCTTACATGGTTTTAATTTCATTGTTTGATAGCTTGTAGAAACCTAGCATTTGTTTTACCTACAGTTGTCTTTGGCCTTTTGAGACATCCTTTGGTTCTGAGATTTTTCAAGTAATCTATCCCAGTCCCTCACCATATTTAAATGAAGCTCTACTCCCTGATTTATTGCATCTACTTTTTAAAAATATATATAAGAAAAGCCAGCTTTGAGTTAATTGGTCCCAAGTGTCATCCTTAGTTGAATCAATTCTCCAGCATTAGCAACACACACTGACTGACTGTTAATTCTTTTCTTGAAGCATTTGTTTTTATAAAAATATCAAACCTATGGAGATACTGTTAGCTCCTAGAATGGCAGATGGAAAGTCTCTAACCGTATTATAATTTAAACTTTTCATATGTATTTCTGCTTTTCTCATTAATCTGTGTGTTCATTATCATGCAATAATAGTGTAGTCTTTCTTCCATCTGTCTCAGAATGTGTGAATTCAAGCTTCGTTGATTTCTTCTCTTAGAGGGCCTGTTGTCTTATAGGCGGTCATAGGCAGGCCAATTCTAGCTGGTTTTTGACACTTTAATATGCCATCTTTTCGAAGGGAAAGGTTTCATGAACTACCACAGAGAGTAAATAATATGGAAATCATTGGCAGGGCACAGTGGCTTATGCCTGTAATCCCAGCACTTTGGTAACCAAGGTGGGCAGGTCATGAATTCAGGAGTTTGAGACCATCCTGGCCAACATAGTGAAACCCCGTCTCTAAGAAAAATACAGAAATTAGCCAGACGTGGTGTTGTGAGCCTGTGCCTGTAGTCCCAGCTACTTGGGCGGCTGAGGCAGGATAATTGCTTGAACCCGGGAGGCAGAGGTTGTGGTGAGCTGAGATCGCGCCACTGCGCTCCAGCCTGGGCAACAGAGCGAGACTCCATCTCAAAAAAAAAAAAAAAAAAGAAAACATTAGAATCCAAGAGAGTGAGATAGAAGACAAATTACATCAAAAAATTTTAATGAAACTTCAGCATGTCTTTGGAGTAATGATAAACTACTCCATTCAGACAAATGCTATGTGAAGATGCTGACTAATGAGGATGCCTGCTACTTTCCAGGCAAGGCACCTAATGAATTGTCTTGTAAAAATTTTGGCAGTTTTAGGGAAATGAAGACTTCTGTCTTATTTATGTTTTATATTATAAATCAAGATGCAAAAATGATAAAAAATATTTTGTGTGGGCAGGATTTCAATGAAGGGGAAGCAATTCCGGAACAAGCAGAGACACAGTCAGTCTTAGGAAACTGTAGTGGTGTCCAGGGAATATCAGTCGCTGGACATAGCTGAAGTTCTGGCATATGGTGTTGGTGGGTGAGGGGCAAAGCTTGTATGGAGTGGGGGAAAAAAACTTTAAAAATTAAGTTAAGCCATAAATCACTTACCAAGCTTGGGATTGTACTTTGTCTTATAAGGCACAGGAAGAATCATGTGGTCTGTAAGGAAAGGAGTAACTGGACCAGATCTGTAGAAATTTGGCCTCACTAGGGAGGGTGGTTATCGGGAGAGAGGGACTGGAGTGGGGGAGTCAAATTGTGAGCCTGTCTGAATCCAGAATCCAGGGATTTCAACTAGCAAAGCCATCCTGGGAGGTAGAGACGCTCGGGGTGATTTTGTTATCTTTGCATCTATATTCCAGCTGCCTTTTATGACTAGTTGGAATTGGTACTTTCTTTGGCATTGTTCTGGTATGATGGCTTGCAGGAAGAATAGCCTTTCTTTATATTAAAAATGCAGTGTTCTATCAAGATAAACAGTCTATCCCCTATGGGGAGGTTAGTAAAACTTTAAATAGGACATTGAGTTTTCCAATTTGAATAATGAAGAAGATGGCCATGATATTAACTAAGTGGGAGCCACAGGAGGGGGCTTTTGGGTGAAAATGATGGATTTCAATTTTGATATGTTGAGTTTGAGGTATCATGGGCCATTCTGGTGGCTCCTTAATTAGCATTTACAACTAGGCGGCAATAATGTTGGGAGATCTCCTGACTACATTTGGTGAAAGCATGTATGCTGACTGGAATTATTGGAAGCAGATGTGTTTTATTGTGGCACATCCCTCCCCACATCATCTTTAGGAGAACTGAGAACCCTGGCATCAAAAGTTAAGGTGCTGCTTGGCTATGAGTTCACTTAGGTTGGGAGGTGGTAAGCCACACTGGATGCTGATGGTCTCCGACAGGTTTGCAGAATTGTTAATGGTAGATGAGACCTTAAATACCATCTTGTTCAACCTTCTTGTTTTACAAGTGGACATGATAAAGTCTGGAGAGGTTCAAGGACTGTCTATGGTCAATCAGGTTAGAATCCTGGTCTCTCTCAGTCTAGTTGAAAAATTGAGTGTTTTATTAACTTTTTTATCATTCAAGTTTTCCTCAGAGTGGAGTTTTTCTCTTTTTCTACTTCTCCATTCAACTGTAATTTATACACAGTAAAATGTGCATATCTTAATGCACAGCTGGACACATTTTTACATATGCAATCATTCCTTGCATTAAGATAAAGAATATTTCTACCACCCAGAAAGTTCCTTTGCACACCCTCCTAGTTGACATCAGCTATCCCCAGGAATAGTTACTATTCTGGCTTCTCTGCAGTAATCTATGTGGATTACTTTGGTTTATTTTCAAGCATCGCATGAAAGAAATCAGGACATACTGTCATGTATGTACAATGTAATGTCTTTGAGGGAATCCTGCCTCTGATGTTTACTTTCTTTTTATTGTCCTAAAATGCCCTTGACTACGTAAATAAGCTGGAGTTTAATAGGGAGAGTCTAAGGTCACCAGATCTCCAGTGAGGTCTTGGGGAGCCTATGTCCTGGACTTCAGCTGGTTTCTAAAGCAGAAGTTGAGTCCCAGCAGAGGGACAAGCTATCTCTTTGGGTGTGACTGGTAGTAGCCTGCCCTTGGTTACTCGGAATCCAGGATCTAGGCCCAAGGCAAAGGAATTCTTACCAAGAAAGCAGTTGTAACTTCAAAAGGAAGAATCCTTCCTGGTACCAGGAAGTGCCAACAGAGCAAGCTCACCATCCCCACGATGGGGAGGAAAGGCGATGTGGAGAGACTGGGGTTATGTAGCACCCATAGGAGCTGCAATGTGAGAGGGCTGGTCAGGAGGCCTGGGTGGTCTTCCAAAGCCACCTCTGAAGTGTGGTGGGATAGAGGCAGAACCCTAGAATCTGTAGAAAGATGTCACTCTGTCTGGCCAGCTTAGGAGGAATTCCCAATCCTCTCTGGAAATTTCTAGATCAGGACATGAGTGGACCAGTAAACTCTAAAGTAACTTGAAATATTTTTATATCCAGAAGACATTCTATTCTAAAATCCATCCTCATAACTCTAGGATACCTCTACTGTACATTCAAATAATTGTCCCTGCAGTGTAACTGGCAAAGAAATCTGGATAAATTTAATACAAATTGATTTACCAATTATTTATATATCTTTTAATACTTAATAAGAACAAAAAGATATTATATGAAAACCTTTTTTTTTGAGACGGAGTCTCACCCTGTTACCCAGGCTGGAGTGCAGTGGCACGATCTCAGCTCACTGCAAGCCTGCAAGCCTCACTTTGCCTCCCAGGTTCACGCCATTCTCCTACCTCAGCCTCCCGAGTAGCTGGGACTACAGCCCGCCCACCACCAAGCCCGGCTAATTTTTTTTTTTTTTTTTTTTTGTATTTTTAGTAGAACCTGGGTTTCACCGTGTTAGCCAGGATGGTCTCGATCTCCTGACCTCATGATCTGCCAGCCTTGGCCTCCCAAAGTGCTGGGATTACAAGTGTGAGCCACTGCACCCTGCCATGGAAAGCTTTAATATAGCACAAATTTCATCTTTAGTTTACATTTATTTTTGGTCAATAAAACTTCTTTTTGGTCTATAATTCAAATCAAAGGTTTAAATCGAGAAGTTAGATAATTTTTTTTAAATCACAAGTGTTGTTATTAAATATTCAGGTCTTCAAATTTTATTTTTGGGGAGAGAATAATTTTTTTTCTTATGTATAGTAATGACCAAGTCAGAGTCATTTTTCAGATCCCGAATGTTGAATACAAATTGAAACCATAATTAGACTTGCAAAGTAATAGAAACATTAAAAGTCTTCCTATATCCATGTTGATAACCCAAGTTGGCTTGGCTACTTAAAAAGAAAAATCCAGAGACCCGGCATGGTGGCTCACAATTGTAATCCCAGCATTTTGGGAGGCTGAGGCGGGTGGATTGCTTGAGTCCAGGGTTCGAGACCAGCCTGGGCAATATGGCAAAACCCTGTCTCCACAAAAAATACAAAAATTAACCAAGTGTGGTGGCATGCACCTGTGGTACCAGCTACTTGGGAGGCTGAGGTGGGAGAATCACTTAAGTCTAGAAGGTGGAGATTGCGGTGAGCCGAGATTGCACCACTGCACTCCAGCCTGGGCGACAGCGAGACTCTGCCTCTAAATAAATAAATAATATATATATATGAAAAATCCGCATGCTAACACCTGATTTGTACTAATAAAAAACAATATATTTTTTAAAACATCCTAAATAACACCCCAACAGCACAACAGTCCAGTAAAGTGGAATTAGACATTCTTCACATCTACGAGAGTGAAACTGTTTAAAAATAAAAAGTTCTAACCTAGGTAATGCCATTCAGGACATAGGCACGGGCAAGGACCTCATGTCTAAAACACCAAAAGCAACGGCAACAAAAGCCAAAATTGACAAATGGGATCTAATTAAACTAAAGAGTTTCTGCACAGCAAAAGAAACTACCATCAGAGTGAACAGGCAACCTACAGAATGGGAGAAAGTTTTTGCAATCTACTCATCTGACAAAGGGCTAATATCCAGAACCTATAAAGAACTCAAACAAATTTACAAGAAAAAACAAACAACCCCATCAAAGAGTGGGCAAAGGATATGAACAGACACTTCTCAAAAGAAGACATTTATACAGCCAACAGACACATGAAAAAATGCTCATCATCACTTGCCATCAGAGAAATGCAAATAAAAACCACAATGAGATACCAATGAGATGAGATACCATCTCACACCAGTTAGAATGGCAATCATTAAAAAAATCAGGAAACAACAGGTGCTGGAGAGGATGTGGAGAAATAGGAACACTTTTACACTGTTGGTGGGACTGTAAACTAGTTCAACCATTGTGGAAAACAGTGTGGCGATTCCTCAAGGATCTAGAACTAGAAATATCATTTGACCCAGCCATCCCATTACTGGGTATATACCCAAAGGATTATAAGTCATGCTGCTATAAAGACACTTGCACACGTATGTTTATTGCGGCACTATTCACAATAGCAAAGACTTGGAATCAACTGAAATGTCCATGAGTGACAGACTGGATTAAGAAAATGTGTCACATATACACCATGGAATACTATGCAGCCATAAAAAAGGATGAGTTTGTGTCCTTTGTAGGGACATGGATGCAGCTGGAAACCATCATTCTCAGCAAACTATCGCAAGAACAGAAAACTAAATACTACATGTTCTCACTCATAGGTGGGAATTGAACAATGAGATCACTTGGACACAGGAAGGGGAGCATCACACACTGGATTCTATTGTGGGGAGGGGGTGGGGGGTAGGGATAGCATTAGGAGATATACCTAATGTAAATGACGAGTTAATGGGTGCAGCACACCAACATGGCACATGTATACATATGTAACAAACCTGCACGTTGTGCACGTGTACCCTAGAACTTAAAGTATTATATAATAAATAAATAAATAAATAAAAAGTTCACTTTTGAAATATTGGAAGATAAATTGCTGTTAGTTTACTTCTTCAGACTCATCAGTTTCTGTATATTGCAGAATATTTTCTTCTGACTTTCTTGAGCATGTATACTGCAGAAGGCAGCATCTTGAAAATGAAAGTTTTTCCTTCATATTCTTTCCTAAGGTTAGTAGGACATTAGGCCACAGCCTCCACATTTTTGTGGAGATATGTCTGCTAAATGCAAATACTTCCTCCAAGTTATCCTGATATCTGAAAAACCTCAAACTTGGGCAACATGGAAGCTTATGTTAAAGTATTACAACAGTTTCTGGTTGCTTTTCTTGAATGTTACCTACTCAGTGAGCTTTTCCTTCAAAATTTCCCTCCGAAAATCCCCTTCACAAATGTCTTCTAAAATCTTATTTATTTATTTATTTATTTTGAGATAGATTCTTGCTCTGTCACCTAGGCTGGAGTGCAGTGGTGCAATCTCAGCCTCCTGGGTTCAAGTGATGCTTGTGCCTCAGCCTCCTGAGTAGCTGGGATTACAGGGGTGTGCCACCATACCTGGCTAATTTTTGTATTTTTAGTAGAAACGGAGTTTCACCATGTTGGCCAGGCTGGTCTTGAACTCCTGAGCTCAAGCAATCTGCCCACCTCGGCCTCCCACAGTGCTGGGATTACAGGCATGCGCCACTGTGCCCAACCTAAAATCTCCTTTAAATTGTTAAACAAAAATAAAGACTCTATGGTCACCATTTGTTATATTATTAAACACCTTCAAACGCTTCCTTCCTCTGACTGCAGTCCACCCTAACGGGACCCTAACTTACAACCCTTAGAATTGTAACCCCTTTTCCGAGTGGCCCATATCTTGGGGCCAGGCGAACAGTTGGCCTATCCTTCCCTTCTTCGTGCTTCTTCCACTCTTATGGCTTCAAAGTCTTCAAACGGCAACGCGTCCACCTATGATTCATCCTCTCCCCGTTCATATTGTGGTCACTGTTTGAAACCCGGGACAGTAAAATTTGGGTCATGGATTCCCTGTCCATTTCACCTCTGGTTTTCACCAGTGATGACCTCAACAGTGACACAGGTGAGCACTCAACAACACTCTGGCCTCCCAGTGCCCTGATTTTCTCTGCAGCCTTTTGACACAACCTACAAAATTCCATTTCAGTTTTCATTCTTCTTATCACCCAAATTGCTTTCCTGTGAAATCTTGAATTCAAACATTTCACCAACTGTGACCTGTCCTTCCGCCTTTCCACATATTATTCCTTATCTATATTTGGATCACCAGCACCTCAGTCGTGGTGATCTCCTTCTCCACCTAGATTTTCCGGGGCTCTCCATTCAGACTAGCACCTCATTCATTCATTTCATTCATTCATCAAATGCTTATTCAGTTCCTACCATGTGCCAGGCATTATGGTGGCCCTGGAGATATAATGGTAACTAATGTTCTGTAATCCTCGCAGCATGGGTGTATGATGGAGCCACACCTTTCTGAGGTGTTCATGCCATCTATGACACTGTGCTTTTTTCGTTTGGCATTCTGAGCCTGAAACTTCCTTTTCCATTTATTTTGTGGCTCTGTTAAAATATTAGCATCTTCAAGAAAACTTTTCTCCTTCAATCAGAAGTAAATGTTGCCTCATCTATCTAAGTAACCACAGCATATTGCTTGCACCTCTAATATTATCCTATCCAAAATATTGTTTTATAAGCCGGCCGTGGGTGGTGGCTTACACCTGTAAACCCAGTACTTTGGGAGGTGGAGGCAGGCAGATCACTTGAAGTCAGGAATTCAAGACCAGCCTGGCCAACATGGTGAAACTCTGTCTCTACTAAAAATACAAAAAATCAGCTGGGTGTAGTGGCGCACACCTGTGATACCAGCTACTTGGGAAGCAGAGGCAGGAGAATTGCTTGAACCTGGGAGGCAGAGGTTGTAGTGAGCCAAGATTGTGCCACCGCACTCTAGCCTAGCTGGCAGAGTGAGTGAGAATCTGTCAAAAACAAACAAACAAACAAAAAAACACAAAAAAAAATCCCCACAAAAAACTAAACCATATATATATACATATATATGGTTTTATAATAACAGAGATTACTAGTCTCAAATAAAGAAAATGTGGTACATATACATCATGGAATACTACACAGCCATAAATAAGAATGAGATAATGTCCTTTGCAGCAACACAGATGAAGCTGGGGGCCATAATCCTAAGTGAACTAACACAGGAACAGAAAATCAAATATTGCATGTTCTCACCTGTAGGTGGAAACTAAACATTGAGTCTGCATGGATATAGGTACTGAGGGTGGAGGCAGGAGGAGGGAGAGGATGGAAAAACTACCTACCTATCAGGTACTATGCTTATTACTTGGGTGACAAAATAATCTGTACATCAAACCCCTGTGACATGCAATTTGCCTATGTAACAAACCTGCACATTTACCCCTGAATCTAAGAGAGAGAGAGAGAGAGAGAGAGGACCAGTCTCTCCCACTAGATGGCGCGTGCCTCTGGGATGGGGCCATGTCGCCTTCTCATGTTCATTTTCGGTACACACAGAGCAGGTACTCAATAAATACTAGTTGAATGTTTAGATGACCATATATTTAGAAGCAGATCTGAGTCTTGCCCCCAAATCTTCACTGCCTGTGTCATACCTCACACTCTAACAATACAAAATGCTTGAAGTTTCCCGAACACCCATCACGCTCCCTATTCCTGTGTTTTCGTTCGCATTGCCTCTTCCTCCTAGAATTCTTTCCGCCATTCCTTCCCCTAACTCTTTTGCCTGTTCTTTATGACCCAACTGAAGCATTCCCTCATCTTCCCCTTCATTCCCAGGATAGGTCATATACCTCTCCGCTGAATGTTCATAATACTTTGTGCCTATCATTGTAATTTACTTATCTTCATGATCAAAAGCACCGTATCTGGAGTTGGCAGTGTCAACTATATGCTCCCATTTCCTTAGCTGTAAAATGTGTATAAAACTTGCTGTGTAACATAAAAAAGTTAATACCTACAAAAGCCTCAGAACAGGGCCTGGCACTTGGAAAGCTCTCAGTGAAATCATGGATCCACGCTGTCACTAACGTGCTTGTCTCCTTCATTAGGAAGTGGGTGCTGGGTTCTCCTGTTTCCACCTCAGGGGTTCCAGTGCCTCCCGGCACCAGCAGTAGGGCAGGTGGTCAGTAGGTGGTGGCCCGAGGTTGGGACCCTGGTTATGACGGCCCTCTCAGTCAGAAAAAGGATCTAGAGCAGTCAAGCTAATCCTTTAGGGGTAACTGAAAAAGTATATGGACAGATCCATGGTTGTTAGTGATGAAGAAAAGTTTAGAGTCCAGGTTTTCTGATATCTGCTCCAGAAATTTCTTTTTAGCAATATCTCTTTGCCATCTCAAAAATACTAACAAACAAACAAACACACAACAACAACAACAAATTCTGATTTGGAAAGGCATTTCCTAGTGGGTGGTTTATGCTGTCCTCTTACTTCCACCTCTTCCCCTCACCTCTGTGAGGTGCTGCGATGCTGGGTCTACCTCACGCCCACAGCCATGGGGACGTTGCTCCTTCAGCCAGTCCCTTTATCTCCTGTATCACCAATCCCCCTTCTCTACCATATTTTTGTCCTTTATCTATATGAATGCTCAAGTCTCTACCATCCTCAAACAAGAATAAACAAAACCACCCTGCCTTGATCTCCAAATCCACTTCCACTCACCCTAGTGATACCTGACTTTTTGACAGTGACCTCTACATGTTAAATCTGATGGTCAATTTGTGTCCTTCTTTTAGTGACCTCTCAGCAATATCTAACACTCTTTTTTTCTTCTTGAAATGTCTTTTTTATTTGGCTTCTAGGTACCACTGTCTTCCTACTTCTCTGTTAGTTTTCTACAAACTAGTTTTCTTCCTTCTATTCCTTGAATGTAGTTTTCTTTCTCTTTCTTTTCTCTTTGCCTCTTTCTTTCTTGCTTGCTTTTTCTCTTTCTCTCTCTCTTTCTTTTCCTTCCTTCCTTCCTTCCTTCCTTCCTTCCTTCCTTCCTTCCTTCCTTCCTTCCTTCCTTCCTTCCTCTCTTTTTCTCTTTCTCTCTCTCTTTCTTTCCCCTCCCTCTGTCCCTTCCTTCCTCTCTCCCTCCCTTCCATGGGGTCTTGCTCTGTCACTCAGGTTAGGAGGTACAGCTGTGTGATCATAGCTCACTACTGCCTCAAATTCTTGGGCTCAAGGGATCCTCCTGCCTCAGCCTCTGGGCAGGAGGCCAAGGGACTACAGGTGCAGGCAACCATGCCTGGCTAATGTTTTATTTTTATTTTTGTAGAGATAGCGTTTCACCATGTTGCCCAGGCTGGTCTTGAACTTTTGGGCTCAAGTGATCCTCCCCCTTCAGCCTCCCAAAGTGCTGGGATGACAGGTGTGAGCCACTGCGCCTAGCTGGTTGTCTTTCTTGCACATCTTGCTTCCTCTCTCTACACATTTGTTTTGGGCAATCTCATCCATGCTGAGGGTACTGAATGCTTATTTCCTGATGCTCTAAGTGACGATGACTCCTAAACTGAGTTTCTGAGACCTCTCTGTTGGGTTCTGGACTTGTCCAGTCAGCATCCTCTAGATGTGGCCACTTGATTAGATCCTCCTATAGCCCACAGAGACTTAGTCTCAAAATATCCAGAATGCAATTTGTATTTTTCTCTTGAATGTCAAGCTCGTTCATGAAAGGTGCCCCACTCACACAACATCAAAACCAGAAACATCGGTTTCATTCTAGGATCTTCCTGTCCACTTAACCCTCACCAGTATTTGTTGAATGTCTGTAGAATCTATCTCTTAAGGATCTTTCTTATTTCTTTTTCTTTCTTTCTTTCTTTTTTTTTTTTTTTTTGAGACGTAGTCTCGCTCTGTCGCCCAGGCTGGAGTGCAGTGGTGCGATCTCAGTTCACTGAAGGATCTTCCATATCTACAATGTTTCATTGCTGTCTTCCTCTCTTTCTACGCATTCTGCCTCTATCTTAACAGAGGCTCCCACGGCCACGTGTCTGGCTTCCAGCCTTTTCTCTGGTGAATGCAGACCTGATCAAGTTATGCCCTGGCTTTCCGTAACCTTCAGGGTCAAGTCGAGCAAGCTGTTTCCCCAGGCAGACTACATTGTGTGCTCATCCCTGCCCTCCTTGCAATTGCGGGCCCCTCCCCTCCCCACTGCACCTGCCCCCTCTTGGGTCCTTCGGTTCAGTACCCGACACCTTTGTTCATTTGGTGTTATCCTGAAACTTCCTTTTTTCCCTGGCTCCTGCTCTTCCCCCACCTTCTTCACCTGACTGACTTCTACTTATCCGTCAAAATTTAATTAAAGCATTCCATCCCTGGGAGGTGCTCCTTGTCATGCCAGTCAGGTTTAAATATTCCCCTTGGTGCTCCCGGTCACTTTCTCGATGTCTGTTCTGCGAGGCAGTGTGCTTTAAGGTTAACAGCAAGGACTTTGGGACAGACACAGAATGTTTGGGGTCAAACCCCAGCTCTGCCACTTCCTCACTGTATGATCCTGTGCAGGCAACTTACTCATGCTGTGCCTCAGTCTCCTCGTTTGTAAAACGGAGATGTGAATGGTAGTATGCACTTCACAGGGTGGTTAGGAGTGTGAGATGATTCATGTAAAATGCCTGGAACGAGGTCTGACAGTTTGAATGAAGCTGAGCTATTTTTGTTATTATCACAACTCCTGAGTTACTTGCCTGCTTTCTAAAACAAACAGAAAGATCTTTGAGGGAAATAAATCATACTCGATTTGACTAAATTCCCTCAGCACTAGCACCGTACCTGGGATATAGTAGATACTCAGTAAACACTCATTGAATGAATGAATAAATACTAATAGTAAATACATGAAGTATAGGATTAAAATGTTGCCATTAAAGCATGCTAATGAGTGAGATTGCCCTAATTTTATCTCTGTGTTTTTCTACTTGTGCATAAGATGCTGATGGTATCTCATTAACTTATTGTACACAGACTCACTGTTTTCTGAGTCAAGAATCTTCCACTCTTGACAGAAGGGCACAATGTAATTAATTAACAGAACTGTTATTCTGGAAAGCAATATGTAGTCACGAACTGTGAAAAAATTCCTTTGAGACACGCTCAGAGAAACAAAATGTGAATTCCTATCAGAAAGGGATCAGAAGGCCTAACAAGGAAAAGGGAAAACACAGAGACAGTTCCTGAAGAGTTTAACTTCAGAATCAACGTTTCCTGAGGCCTCTCTGGTAGCCCGCCACTGCTGTGAAAACAATTCGGTTTGCAGAGTGATTCCTCAGCACAGGGAAGTGGGCCTGAGAGAATTCTCTACCCAATGTCTCAGGAATCCTGACGGCAAAGTGTCTGACTGAAAAAGTGTGATCGGTGGCCAGGCGTAGTGTCTCACACCTGTAATCCCAGCACTTTGCAGGGCCAACGTGGGTGGATCACGAGGTCAGGAGTTCAAGACCCTCCTGGCCAAGATGGTGAAACCCCGTCTCTACTAAAAATACAAAAATTAGCCTGGCACAGTGGCGGGCACCTGTAATCCCAGCTACTTGGGAGGCTGAGGCAGGAGATTGCTTGAACCCGGGGGGTGGAGGTTGTAGTAAGCCAAGATCATCCCACTGCACTCTAGCCTGGGTGACAGAGTGAGATTCCGTCTCAAAAAAAAAAAAAAAAGAAAAAGAAAAAGAAAAGAAAAAGAAAAAGTGTGATCGGTGAGACAGCAACAAGCCTCCAACATGGCCATTTTTTTCTGCATGTTCTTCATGAAAGTGCCACTTGTTGTTTACTTTGTAGTTTTTCTTAAATACAGAAGTCTGCCTTCCTTTCCATGAGGCTCCTTTGAACCCTGATGGAGATGATATATAATGATGGCATCTAATATGTGCCATTTGGGGATCAGGAAAAGGTCTTTCCACCCTCGCTGGTTATTAGTAGATTCAGGGGCTCTGAGGAAAGATCGGAGGCTCAAATCTGTATCTAGAACCTTTCACATGTTTTGTCCCAGAGTAAAGGATACGGTGAAAGGAAGGTAAACGACAACAGGAGGCTCTAATTCAACCTGGGCCACATGGTTTTAATACTGTGGAAAGATCTGGAAAACTCTGAAGACAGCTCTAAAGATTTTTCATAATTAGAAATTAGTGGCCTGGTACAGTGGCTCATACCTGTAATCCCAGCACTTTGGGAGGTCAAAGCAGGCACATTGCCTGAGCCCAGGGGTTTGAGACCAGCCTGGCTGACATGGCAAGACCCCGCAATGACAAAAAGCACAAAAATTAGCCAAGTGCGGTGCCACACACTTATAGTCCCAGCTACTTGGGAGGCTGAGGTGGGAGGATCACCTGAGCCTGTGAATTCGAGGCTGCAGTGAACCATGATTGCGCCACTGCACTCCAGCCTTACTCTTACTGACAGTAAGACCTTGTCTCAAAAAAAAAGAGAAATCTACGTCTGATTGGGGTGCCTGAAAGTGAGGGGGAGAATGGAAACAAGTTGGAAGACACTCTTCAGGATATCATCCAG
>NW_012115154.1:16350876-16391033 GCF_000951035.1 Colobus angolensis palliatus | reverse complement strand
AAAAGAGAAAAGAAGAAGAAATTAGAAGGCCAAGTGGAAACACCTGCTGTCCCTCTATCTGGTTTGTGTTCCTTCCCACCCAGGCGTGGCTTTAGAAAACATGAAGACATAAAATAAAGACGGGGGAATCCAAGCACTTTTATAGAAACTTACAGAACCACTCAAATATAGAACTGGTAATTTTCTTTTGTGGCCATAAAATCTTTCTAAAATTTGATCCGACTTATGTAGAAGTCAAAAAATAGTTTGATTCAGTTAGTTAATTTTAACGGAGGGAAGCGAGAATTCCCTTTCAATTATTCTTATCCATAATTCAGTAAAGGGGGGATTTTAGTTAATTAATTAATTTTAATTCTAGGACCAGGATAGCCTCAGTCTCCCTTTCTCAGACCTGGCTCAGATCAGATCCGCCATGAGCATCCTTGGAAGATAATAATTACAGTAACTACTAGACACTGAAATAAATGCTTTATGAATATCTAAATTCTGTTCTCACAACCCCACAAATTAGCATTTCTTTTTTATAAATCAGAAAATTAGGATTCAAAGAGATTAAGCAATTTACCTGACGGTGTGGAATTGAACCTGAGAGTGCTACTGTGAATCCAACAACATTTCAGCAGAAATGGGAAATGGATTTGGGATTAATCTCAGAAAAGACCCAGGAACATAAGCAGTCAGTTAAAGGGGACAGACTTGGGGAAGTGAGACTTTTTGATATGCTGAGCGTAAGGCTGAGGTTTTGCAAAGGAACTGGGGACATAGCCTGGCCTCGTCCTTGTGGTTGATCTATGGTCTCCCTGACTCTCACAGCCAATGGAGTTCAACATTTGCAAATAATCAACTAGCCTAGAAGTCAGGGGACTGTAACTTCCAAAAGCTGAATTGGGGCCCTGATGATTAAAGGGTCTAGGTAGGGCAAGCATTGTACTTAGGTCTTGTGCAGCGAACCCCCACCTTCCACCCACGGAGCTCCCCAAGCCTGAATGCCCCCTTATGGTGTTTGCTCCAAGGCTGTTGAGCTGAGCTAAGCAGCATCCTCTCTAGCTCTGCCTCTTTTGTCTCTGTATCTTTGGCTAAGTACATGACATCCAGAACTCACTTCTAGAGGGTGTGCAGGTGTGGGTCCTCTTTAGGAAACCGGCAGACTCTGTGTCATGGAATCACCCGGTCCTGTGGTCTCTGCAGCCTCCTGAACTCATGTGGATGTCACTAGTTATCATTCCTGTCTTCCTTGACACGATTTCCCTCACTCACTGCTCCTCAGGTCAATGCACACACCCCTCGTCTACTTTTGACCCCGTCTCTTTGGAAAAGAGCCACAGAAAACACGAAGCTGTAAATAAACGTTCCTCTCCCACATTCTGAGGGCAGTGTGTTCTCTCTCATCTTCTTGAATAACTGCTTGAGAATCTGGATGCGCCTGCTTCCCTGAGAGCATCCCAAAGACAGGGACTGAGGTTGGGGCCCACACTCGGGCTTGTGTGTCCCCCTCTAGTCCTGCTGCTGGAACAAAGGAAACCTTTCTCGTTTGAATCACAATCAGGGCCCGGACCACCCTGAGGTGACGAAAGTGGCTCCCCATGAGTTGACAAGGAACTGAATACTCACACTTCAGCTCCAGCTTGATGAAATCTTCCTTTCCCATGTTTTCAAGAAACACTCCCCAGGGGGTTAACGTTTTGAAGTAGAAAGAAATGTCAGCGCTAGTTTCCCCTTGGAAGGTCGAGAAATGCAGGTAGGAGGATGGGTTTGGGAAAGAGGCGGCATTCCAATAATTCCCTGTGGGAAGAAAACAAAAAAATCAGGTGAACTCACACCCTGATCAGCCTAGTCATGTAACAGACACCCATTTCTTGAGTTTAATGAGCACCATTAGCAATAGTCGTTATTTTCTCTCATCCTGTTGAACAACATTGGACCAAATCTCCACGAATATATTTTTGACTTTCCAAAAGTTATATGTGTGTCTATATAATATTTATTTATGTATAAAGATATTTAAAATATTAATATACACAATCTATATAAAATTAAATATTAGAATTTCTATAAATTATACAATAAAATATTTTATAATATATATAATAATAATTTATAATTATATAATAATAAAGATTGATATAGTTGGGGTTCCTACCAAGGATTCCTATGGGACTCTAAGAAGTAAATGCCAATGGATGTAACAATTGGGGGAAGCCCCTGGGGTTACTGTGTGGCTGGGTGGGGGCTGTTTTGAACTCCTGTGTATGTACTGGTGGCTTGGGTCTGGTGCAAACAGCATCTGAGATAGACCTCAGGATGACAAAATAAGAACAAAGTTTTTGGTATTTTGCTCTTGCTTTTCATCCACCTCTGCCTTGGAAGAGCCAGCGCCCACTCCCGCGTCAGCGGCCACCCACACACCTGGGGCAGGTGCTTCAGGAATACAACCGACAAGCCCGGAAGAGGTGAGGAGCCGGGAACAAGGCAGAAGTGACCAGGCTAGGCTAGGGCAGTTTCCTCACCTCTCCTGCGCCAGACTCCCAGAGGCGAGCTGCCTTCTCTTTCCTTCCTACTTCCTCCTGGGGACTGCAGGTAGGCTCTGGCCTGTGGGGTTGTTGTATGATATGGGGATGAGGAGTGAGCCCACCAAATGGCTCTCAGCCAGCCTCTATCCTTGAGCTCTTGGAGAAGATGCGATTGTACCAGCTGCCTCTCCCCACTCATTGCCTGACAGATCAGCCAGTGTTTCCAGGAGAAAAGCAGCTCACAGGATGCAATAAAAACACCAAACTGCATTATTCAGATTCCATTAGGACAGATGGACCAAGAATTTAATATGGGATCAAGAGTTGGCTCTCAACTTAATCTCCAGGGGAGAAATTCCTTTTTAATGTGCACATGTCTGAGTACATTTACTATCATAGCTAAAGACTAAAATATATGGGCGTGATTTAAAGCAGTTACTAAAACTTTTAGCTCTAATACCAAACCCCAAATGTACGCTTTTTTAAAAACACAGTATTTGCTATATCTTTTCTCCAAAAGACACAACGAATCAACTAAGTGCATTCCGTTAGTTTCTATTCATACACAAATGATATTTTTCCTTCCTTTTATGCAAATTATACACATATGCAGTATTAAATTGAGCTATTATTTTCAAATAAAAGTTACTTTGTGTTGGTTCAGCCATGCTTAAATCATAGTTTTAAATCATGAAATATTAATATATGGTCTTATTTAGTTAATGCTGTTTGTTTTTGCTTTTAGAAATGTCTAGAATATAGCAACATCTAGATAAGTCCCCAGGCATGTTAAAAGATAAATTTCGGCATATTAAAATCTTATCATGTTTATTTGGACATTCAGTGATTCGTGAACTGGGCAGTACCAGAATCCAAGTTGTCTCCTGGGGTGCGGAGTTGGAGACAGAGAAATGTGTTTGTGGACGCAAGACAAAGAAACCATTTGATTGGTTAATGTGGAAAGTCTTTAGTTAGAGGTTACGTGGTGGTTTCTGATTGCTGATAAGCTTAGCTTTGTTTCAGTATTTACAATGAAGAGGGTTTGACTTGCTTCCCTAGGTATCCAGGGCTCTGAAGCTGTCTCAGCCAATGGCGTCCCTATTAACTACTGTCACAGGCAATACATAAACAGAAAACTAGTGCAAAATATGTTTGTAAATATCTTAATTAGGGTAAAAACTGTTCTTATTGTGTTCCTGTTCTTAGTGCAGTCTTAAGCTTTTTTTTTTTTTTTTTGAGACAGAGTCTCTCTCTGTCGCCCAGGATGGAGTGCGGTGGTGCAATCTGAGCTCACTGCAACCTCCACCCCCCAGGTTCAAGCGATTCTCCTGTCTCAGCCTCCTGAGTAGCTGGGATTACAGGCATGTACCACCATGGCAGGCTAATTTTTGTATTTTTAGTAGAGATGGGGTTTCACCATATTGGTCAGGCTGGTCTTGAACTCCTGACCTCAGGTGATCCACCTGCCTCAGCCTCCCAAAGTGCTGGGATTACAGGCATGAGCCACCATACTCAGCCGCTATTTTTTTTTTAAACAAACTATAAAATCATAGATTTCAGTAGGAGAAAATAGGCAAATAGGCTACTTTCTTCTTAGGGAGGAGAATATTGTATGATGTAGTAGTGTAGGCTACTGGTTACAGGAAGAGAAAGGCGCTTTATAAAGCTCAAGTTGCTATTTATCAAGGGTAAGCCTTCCTTCCCGCTGAACATCTGGCTTACTACACAGCAAGAGGCGTTCAGGTGCACCTCTGTGAGAAAACCTAAATCAATGCTCTCGCTCATCAGAGTCCTGAAGCTGGGAGGGAATAAAGATGAGGCCCGGAGCCAGAAGGATTCAGCTCATCCTAATTGGATGAGAGCCCTTTAAGGACCCCAGAGCCTGCAGAGATCAAAGTCCCCAGCCAGACTTCAGCCTTAAGCAAAGCAATTCTGTCTCTTTAGGCTGTATCCCCAGGACATGAAAGCAATTAACATTTTAAAATTTCAATCCAATCAAGTACCTTCTTATTTTCTGAGGTGGTAATGTATTAACAGAAGGGCAGTTGTCTAAAATGATTCTAGAAAAAGGAAAGCTAAAAGTAAAACATGTCAGTATTTATTTGAGGCCCAGCACTGGTTATTCAGACAGAAATATCTGCAGAGAGGAGAAAGGTAGCTCCATCAGTTATTCAAGTGTGATGAAATATCTCTATAGACCACAATTCCATTTATTCTAATTCTATGCTCACTAAGCAACTTCAATCTAATTTGATCTCTTGAATAGACTCATTCACAGGGAAGTCATGCCTTGTACAAGTGGTTTTTCCCACTATCCTGGAAACATCTGGATTATCATATGATGCCTTTGGAGCTGTCAATAGCGAGTTATCTCAAATCTCTGGATGAGCTTGTTAAATTCAGATTCTTCAGCAGCAACAGTGAGGACTCCACTCTGGATTAGACTGATGGTATGAAAGTAGGGGTGCGTGCTCAGGAGCTGCCGAGGGTGATCACTGGGGTCAGGCAGATGGTGTTAGAACTTCTGTTTTTATTTATTTTAAAAGTGCTGTCCTTTAATATCGATTTTAGTTATACTTTGTAATGTACAGTATATAAATACAGTAGTTCATGGATGGAATTTATAAGTAAACAAGCTCGATGGGATGTGGGCTTAAAGGCTTTCAGTGAGTGGGGTACAAGTAATAAATCATGGATGCTTCTGCTCCAGCCCATGGTAACCATCTCTGAGTCCTGTTCTGAGGAATCTCTTGCCCAATCTCTGGGATTTTTTATTATAACAAGATTATGTGAGTGCTTTTTCCAATGCTTATAGCGCTTCTGGATGCAAAGAGCTTCCAGCATTATTATTGTTTGTTGATACTGCTCCCAACTGATCATACACTCCATGAAAGCTGGCATGAAAACATTTCCTCTCTGTAATCTTCGGCCTCAGAATATAGTCAATACTCATAAATAATTATTCAATCAATAGATAAGTGACTCATAGCCCCTCTCATTTATATCCATTTCACTCATTTTACAAAGTCCTCATGAGACACAATGTTCTTTATGGTAACCTGGGTATTAAAGATGGTAAATAAATATAAATAAAAGCTAATGCTGCTTTAGCACCTACTGATAACTGGATACTGCTTCCACTAGCACACCATAATTCTCCTTATCCATGACTTTATTTCTGTAACTCCTTATAGACTTCATTGAACAATGCCACGCATTTACAAGACCGATGGTATCATAACCTTAAGGTTATTGAAATCGCTGCAATTTGTACTTGCTACCAAGGTCAGTGCTATGGAGGGTAAAGTGACAATGGGTGAGAATGCCAAGCTGGGAATAAGAGATTCACTGTATGGCAAAGACAGTGCCAAAGAAGGTGGCAGGGACCAGGACAGCACGCATAAGTGGAGGGGGCAAGGTTGGAAACTGAGAAGGAAGATGTGAAAGTTGTGAAATAGAACAGAAATTAGTGTCTGAGACTGGAAGGGTCAATCAACAGTAACAGAATAATGAGGCAGGTAGAGACGGACTGGAGACTCAGCCCGGGGCTGGAGTCAAAAGCTTTACAGAATGATCAAGATGACACTGAGGGCTCTGCAAGCTTGGAAGTGAGTCAGTCACATGAGAAGCATTAGGCAAAGCCAGGGCTCATCACGTGTGGCAAAAGGAACCAGGGAGGTACCTCTAGCTAGTACAGGAGAGGGGGCTGGGCCTGCAAGGCAGGCTTGCTGGTCTCCATCATCATTTTAAACCCCAATCAAGCATCAATAGAAAATGCAATATCATATCTTCACCCAAATTCCATAGCAGCCACTTACTTTAATCTGACCAATGATTATTTGGATTGGATATGATTTAAATTTGTGTTCCCACCCAAATCTCACGTCTAGTTGTAATCCCCAGTGTTGTGGGGCCTGGTGGGAGGTGATTGGATCCTGGGGGCGGTTTCTCATGAATAGTTTAGCACCATTGCCCTTGGTGCTGTCTTTGTGATAGTGAGTGAGTGCTTATGAGATGTGGTTGTTTAAAGTGTGCAGCACCTTCCCTTCTCTCTCTAGCTCCTGCTCCATCCATGGGGTATATGTACGTCCCCTTTGCCTTCTGCCATGATTGTAAGTTTCCTCAGGCCTCCCCAGAAGCCCAGCAGATGCCAGCATCATGCTTCCTGTACAGCCTGTGGAGCTGTGAGCCAATTAAACCTCTTTTCTTTATAAATTACCCAGTTTTAGGTATTTTTTTTTTACAGCAGTGCAAGAATGGACTAAGATAGTATGGGATTCAAACTTCAAACTTTCTGAGCTTATTGCTGATGGGCAGCATTTCATTTTAAACCTAATTTTTGTTTCTAACAAAGTATTAAAGTATTACATGTACATAGTTATAAAGGTCTAGTGGTGTTAGGACTAAAGCAAAAAGCAGTTCCCTGCTTCCTGCCCCCTCCCAATTCCTTAGAGACACCTTCTAACACTTGTAACTCTTTCAATTAAATAGCTGTATTTAAAAGAAAAAGAAAAAAAAAAAAACTTTTGGAGCTACTTATTAATTTGTACCTTTTAGATATTCTCTACTGATTTTCCTGAATATAAGATGAGAATTTAGCACTTTTATAAGCCTGCTTCCCTAGCCCCTTTCTCTATATTCTCCCCAAATAGCCAAATCACAGATTTTTGGTTATACTGAAATTCAAGCTTGGCATGGTGTCTCACACCTGTAATTGCAGTGACTGGGAAGGCTGAAGTGGGAGGATTGCTTGAGGTCAGGAGTTCAAGACCAGCCTGGGCAACACAGTGAGATCCTCTCTCTTAAAAAAAAACAAAAATAGCTGCATATAATGGTGTAGTTCTAGCTACTTGGGAGGCTGAAGCAGGAGGATCCCTTGTGCCCAGGAGTTTGAGGTTGCAGTGAACTGTGGTCATATCACTGCATTTCAACCTGGACAACAGTAAGACACTATCTCTATAATAATAATAATAAACTAAATTCAGTACAGTATTCATATTTTTGGACTATGTAATATTATTTAAGAGCCAAATAGTAAAATCTAATTGTATTTTCTTTAAATGGTATTTTCTTGCATTTTGTTTGTATGTAATCGTATTTTCCTGTTTTTTTGTTGCAATCGTATTTTCTTGTATTTTGTTTCTTTAAAATCAATAACTACTTTTTTCATTTGCTTATTTTTCTATGTATCTGCCATGAATTCTCTCCAGATTCTCTAACACAGCAGTAAAACTCTTATCAAAAATTTTCCAACATTACACACATCAGGCCATCTGCAGTCACATTTTTGTCCTCTGGAGGCATCTTCTACGGCTCTCTTTCCTCTGTTCCCACCTGGACGGGTTCTTCTCAGGGTTACTGCTCAGCCCTTGTCCTGGGACTTCCCTCTGCCATTAGTGCAGGGACTTCCTTTTGCCACTCTGGTATTACCTCCCCAAGTTTCAGGATCTCATGACATCCGCTGTCTAGGTCTACACCCTCGTTTTCCTGAAATACATTCTCAGGTAGCTCCTTGAAAAAAAGAGATACTCAGGGTTAACTTTCTAAACCCATGTTCTTCTGATGAGTCATTATTCTACTTTCACACTTAACTGAGAAACTCCAGAAAGAAAATTGTCAGGCTGTCAGGGTTGCTACTGAGAAAGCAACTGCTTTCTGTTTACGAAGGCTTATATGCAACCTACATTTTTTTCCTCTGTGGAAACTTTTAGGATCTTTGACTCTTTTAATTGGAACTTCATGATTGCCTTGATATAGATTTTTCTCCCATATCAGATCTGAGACTTTAATAATTTCTCTGATCCCTTTTCTCAAACACCTATTTATGTTAGTTTTTTTTTTTTTTTTGCTAATTTTGTTCCTAATTTTGATCTTTTTCCTTTGTGTTCTACTTCTATGGACATTTCCTCAGCTTTATTTTCAATACCGTCATTGTGTTTTAATTCCAGCTATCATATTTTAAATTTCCAAGTATTATTTCTTGTTCTCCGATAGTCCCCTTTTTCATAGTACTCCGTTCTAATTTTTTTGGAGGCAGTATCTCAGTATCTTCTCTTGTCTCTCCGAGAATATCAATTATCAAAAGTTTTCTTCTGCTTTCTCTGTTGCCTCTGTTTCTTCCTGGACATCCTACCACCCACCCCTACCCTGGATTGTGAGTTTGGGGTCCCTTCTTTTATGAGATCTCTGACATTACCCTAAATGGTTGGTGAGTCTCACCTGTTTATACTGAACAGCCAAGTACTAGACAGCTGACTGCAATCTGGAGTGTGTGTGTCTGGGATGGCAGTGAATTTGATGATTGGGCTTCATTATTGCGTGGAGAGTCCCGTGACCCATTGCAGGGACCCCTAATGTCAGTATCTGTGACTTGTTTTGGTCACTGAATGTTCAATATCTTGAGAGAAGAATCCGCTGCTTTCCTCATGAGGAATATATGTCTGTTGGTCAGTGCTTGGGGAACTGAGAGAAAGAAGGCTAAGGAGAGGGGTCAACCTTATTATGTCAATTTCCATATCTTTCCTCTGTTTTTATTAAGGAGTTTTACCCTCATGTTTTGGTGCCTGGTGTCTGGAGTGTGAACCCCCACTTCCTGCATGGGTAGAGTAGGAGAGTCACTGGCAGGGTCAGAGCGGGGAGCGGGGGTGTGACTGACCCTCACATAGACCTTCCACCATTCCTCCAGCTCTGAGCCTGGCCCTTGCCTGCCTCCAGTTTCTGGGCCTCTTGGAGCTCCACAGCTTGCTTCCCACCTGCCTGTCAACAGTCTGCACTTACAGATTTTCCTTTACTGCCAGTAATGAAGTAACTGAACTTGTGATATGCTGAAGTTCTGTTGTGAATGAAGAGAAGGAGGTAACAGACGGAGGTCGTAGTCCACCTGTGGGTCCAGCAAGAGCCCCAGAAGCATTGACGGGGTGGTACTACCAGGAGGAGGTGGTGGGGGTTGGGAAGGATGACAGGAAGTGAGTCCCTGGGCTGCTCTGGGCTGTCACTTGGTGAAGTTTCCCTGCACTGTTTCCGTGTGCAGGCTGAGGAATCTGACCTCCAGGTTCCCATTCTGGCTCTACCATCTCCAGCTAGTGGGCGATGTGAGGCAGATCACTTGGCCTTCCTAAATCCTCATGTGTACAATGGAATTGTGGCAGGCCAGGTCTTACCAATGCAGGCCTCCATAACAACTATTTCAGCGCTGACTGAATGGTTAAGTTAAACATCAAAAGCCGAAAGAACCAGTGCCCTTATATAAAGGCTAGGATGTAACAAAAGCCCACCCAGGCCTTTCCTGGGCCTTGAAACATGACAAGATAATGAAAGAATTCTTAACAGGACCCGTTTGGATTAAACAAGTTTTAGTGGAGGTCTGAAGAAACTCCCCAGGCCTCCACAGACAAGTTTAATAGGGGTCTGAAGGAACTCCCCCAAACCTCCATGACTTAGCAGGAGACAAGACAACGGTCATTAGCCCAGCATCTGAACCCATTTAGATTAAGTACATTTACTGAGGCTCCAGAGGAAGGTCTTCAGAACTCAGATCCTAGTTATAGATGAAAAGAAGTGAGTCATTTATGTCTTTAGATAAATGCACACTTACTCATTGACATATAGCTTAGAAGGTATATAAGCTCTGGAAAACTTTGTAAGTTTGAGTTGATCTGGCAATAATTTCCAGGTCTTCTCCCTGTATCCAGTTACAGAAATAAAAACTCATGCCTGTAATTCCAGCACTCTGGGAGGCTGAGGCAGGAGAATCACTTGAACCTGGGAGGCAGAGGTTGCAGTGAGCTGAGATCGCGCCATTGCACTCCAGCCTGGGTGACAAGAGCGAAACTGCATCTCAAAGAAACAAAACAAAACAAAACAAAACAAAACCTCTCCTCTTTCCCAGTTCATCTGCATCTTGTTATTGGGCAGTCAGAATAAGCAGCTCGACCCTGTTTGGTCTGGGCACAGAGTAACAGTGGAACCTCTTTTATAGGGTATGGTGAGAATCTCAGGGGATAACCCATGAAATACACTTAGCAGAGTGCTAGGCACAAAACAAAAGTTCAATAAATGTGATTACTTACTACTACACTGATAGCCTTTGATTTCACTTACAGTCAGCCTGTGCAAGGGCTTGGCCAAGGAGTGGGGAAGGATGGAAGAGGAGCCTCTTTTCATTCAATGTGTGAACAGTAAGATGACAAACCCTGAGGCTTTTCTCCTGAGCCTGATTTACCACAGGTACTAATGCTTTTTTAGAATTCATAAATTGACAATGTATAATTGTATAAAATTTATGGGGCACAAAGTGATGTTATGATTTATTAACATGAAGTGAAATAATTAAATCAAGGTACTTAACATATCCATCACCTCAAATACTTAACATTTTGAGGGGGGGGTAAGAACATTTGGAATTCATCCTTAGCAATTGTGAAATATACACACTCTATTACTAACTACATTCACCAAGCTGTGCAATAGAACTTAACCAACCAACCAACCAACCAACCAAGCATCTTCTTCCTAACTGTACTCTTTGACCATCTCCCCATTCCCTGTACCTCCCAGCCTCTGTGCCGACCATCCTCCTCTCTGCTTCTCTGAGTCTGTTTGTTTTAGATTCCACACATGCATGAGAGCTTGCAGTATTTGTCTTTGGTGCCTGGCTTATTTCACGGAGCATTATGTCCTCTCATTCCATCCACGGGGAGCAGCAAACCCCAGGATTGACAGCTAAGCCTGCAGCAGTCACTTCCTCAGCTGGCTCACTCCTCTCCACCTCTCCATGTCTGCCCTTTTGTCCTCTTCATCTCTATCCTTCCTCTGCTCCCTCACTAGCTTCCAAAACTCTGTGCTCCCTATGTCTTCATCTCCACTGATTTATTTTTTTTTTGGTAATTCCATTCAGGACACATGAATCAGAGCTATCATCCTTGAGCACCAGCCCTGTGTTACGTGGTTTTGTAGAGTAGCCATTAAGTAAAAATCTGATGAAAGGAGGAGTGACCTGACAACTAAGAAGGCAGAGTTACCCAAGCAATGGACATAATTGCATTTGAACAAATGTTTACTGGAGGTAACCGCAGAGTAGCAGAGACATGTGATGAGAAGCAGAGGCCCTGGCTGGTGTGCCCACCCCTGCCCTCTCTCCTCCCTCCCCAGAGGGGAGACGGGGAATTAGGAAGGGGGAAGAGACGGTGGCTAGAGGAGTCTGCGTTTGGCCCACATGGAGAAGATGGCGTGAAGGCGCTCTGGGCTGCAGTTTGGTGAGGAGTGTGGCTGCTGGGCTGACTCCAGTGGCCAATGGTCTTGTCATTCCCCTCCCAGATTCAGTGATTTCCTCAGCCCACCAAATGGCTCACGCTGGGGCTGCACCTAGGAGCACATCTATAGCTTCTGCTGTAAATGGCAAACACTTTCCAATGTAAATAGCAGCTCTGAAGAGACTAATTACTCTGAACATCATTAGTGACCCAAATGTTAGAGATCTGCAGATTCTCTGAGTTATGCAAAGGGCCTTCTATTGTTTCCTGTGAGCTGGGGACTGTGGACAACAATCAACCAGATGGCTTCATTTGCATGCAGATTTGAGTTTATTTGTCAAGATTTCCTTATGGGAGGAAGAAAAATTACTTCCTTAATTAAACCTTTTTTGTACATTCAGGTTAGGTAAGAGGAGCTTTGTTCAGCTCTAGGCCTCATTTCATTGGGCAAGTTTAACTTAGAATGAAGGGCTGCAAGTTATTAATAAAATGCTGTCCATAGGTTTGAGTCAGCCACTCTCTCTGCAGCATTTCTTCCCGTCCAGCAAGCCTGTTCCACTGCTGCAGCCCAAAATGATCAGATGACAAGTTCGCGGGAGGAGTCAACAACATAAATATTTCACCCTGTGTCTCTCTGTGATTTGGGTCCTTTGGGCTAGAATGGGGATGGAGGCCCACAGAAAAAAAGAATATGCTGGTGAAAGCCTGAAGGTCATAACACTTGGGGTGCTTCCTGCACTGCTGGGAGTTGACCTACAGCCGGGTTCTGGGGCTTCTGATAAAACTGGCTTGTTCCTAATTAGTCATGGAAATTCTTTTAGGTCGATCTCATTATTAGTGCATTGAAATATAAAGGGTACTTATGAGGTAATTTTGGTACATTTAAAATGGTTGAAACAGTTGCGTGTTTCACAAGTTTGGAGGGTGGCAACAAGTCTAGGATTTTTTTATGAAGCTCTTCAGGCTGTCCATGTTAGGGCTCTACCACTTCCCACGTTTCATTTGGGGGGCTATTATGTATGCCTGAGTAATCCTAGGTCTACTGGGGCTCAAAGTTAATAACTAGAAGTGGAGATGTGAATAGCTAGGTGTGTCATGGGAACTTCTGGCCTTCCTGTCCTCCCTCAAATTTCTGTCCTGGGTAAGCCCTAAGTGTGGCTATGTGATTGATTCCAGAAAGGAGAGAAAAACAAGACTGAATCTTTTACACCCTGGCAAAGAGGGGAAGAAGATTTAGCAAGAAACAAAGTTTTGATTTAGTAAAAATAAGACTGCGTAGTGTTTTTTGCATCTAGAGGTTGTAAAACAAATTGATATCTGCTTCCTGTAGGTTAAGAAGTAGACTATCAGGCTGGGTGTAGTAGCTCATGTCTATTATCCCAGCACTTTCAGAGGCTGAAGCTGGTGGATTGCTTGAGCCCAGGAGTTTGAGACCAGCCTGGGCGACATAGTGAGACCTCATCTCTATTTAGTAGGAAAAAAAAAAGTATATATATACATATATATATATATATTTATCAAAGAGTGTGGTACACTGAAGTGCCATGGGGGTGGGGGTGACTCTGAGAAATGAAACTTCAAAATGTTCCTGTGTCCCAGGGATGAATATTTCTGCTTTTCCTTCTTTTCCTGAGTAATTTTCACCCATTTCATGATTTCGAGTACTAATCATATGTTAACGATTCCCAAATTTATGCATAAGTTAGATCTTCAATATAAATCATCAAGGTAAAGCTGTCCAGTAAGAAATGCCTATTTTAGCCTTAAACGCATAGTAGAGATCTAACTCTAAATATCTGAAAGCAAACATTCTTCTTCCAAATTAACTATATCTGCAATATTCTCCATCTCAGAAGGTGGAGCTTTTCCCTGTCTACCATTCAAGGCAAGAACCTGGGAGCTCTTTCTTAGTATCCAGTCAATCCCAAGGCCTGATAGTCACACCTTCTAAATAGTCTGTGCTATGTCTCCTCCTCTCTATTCCTTCTGCTGCCTTGGCTCTGCATTGTCTCTTGCCTGAATGTGGCAGTAGCCTCCTAACTTGGTTCTGTTTCTGGTGCTGTTCATCTCAAATTCATCCTTGATAAAGTCAACAGAGAAATCCATCTAAAATGCAAAACAAGGCTGGGCGCGGTGGCTCATGCCTGTAATCCCAGCACTTTGGGAGGCCAAGGTGGGTGGATCACCTGAGGTCAGGAGTTCAAGACCAGCCTGGCCAACATGGTGAAACCCCATCTCTACTAAAAATACAAAAATTAGCTGAGTGTGGTGGCAGGTGCCTGTAGTCCCAGCTACTTGGGAGACCGAGGCAGGAGAATCACTTGAACGTGGGAGGCGGAGGTTGTGGTGAGCCAAGATTGTGCCATTGCACTCCAGCCCGGGTGACAGAGCAAGACTCCATCTCAAAAAAAAAAAAAAAAAAAAAGCAAAACCGACATTTCACTCTCATGCATCACATCCCAACGATTCCAAATATCTTGCAGAATATATAGTATTGCAAGCTTTGTGACATGGCATAGTAAGCATAGGCCTGCTTCCCCAGCGTTATCTCTTTCTACTCTTAGCCTCAGAATGTGTATTTCAGCAACATGCAGCTACCATTGTTCCCACCATGACAATGGTGTGTGTGGAATGCAGCTTTATTTGCATTGTTTCCTCTTTTGGGATTGTCTTTTTCTACAACGTCCTCCCCTTCACGCTCTCAGTTCATATACCACATTGGACTTGATTTCTACTCATTCTTTAAGACTCAGTTCAGATGCCACCTCCTCCAGAGAGTCTTTCTGATGTATCCCTGGACGGGGCATGGTACTATTTCCCTGTCCTCCTAGGATATCTTGTATCTATCATTGCATCTAACTTGTTATTATAATTACTTTCATGTGTTCCTCTCCTTGGCTAGGCTGCGAATTTCAGAGAGCAGAGATTGTGCTTTCTGTATATTTCTAATAGTAATATCTAGCCTGACACACAGGTATTCAATATGTGTTTCCTGAATACATGAAAAAATGTGTTTTTTAAATAAATTTGAACCATGGGTAATTCCACTACCAGTTATTATCATTGCTTGACATGACCATCTGCAAAGCCTACTTTCGACAGTTTCGGAATTGAAGCGTTATTTAACCCATATGGACACAAGCTCTTCTAGGTTTGGCATTATTTATTTGGACGTTTGGACACTCTCGGCATTTCCCTTCTCAGATATCTGATGAGCTAGTCATCTACACGGGGTCCTCAGGTGGTACCCACAATGATGGGTGACAATGGCTCTGAGAACTGCCAGCCCCGTGAACGTCACTTCTGTTCTTATTGTATCTCCTTTTGGTATCTACTTGCTCTTACCTCCATCTCCCTTCATATAATTGGAATTCATGATCTAATAGCATTACGTTTCCATTTTATCGTCTGCCCTGTTGTAATGAAGGATGGTCATAGCTGAGTTGTAAAAGACTGAGCTGCATTTAGCTACACTCCACCACTGTGCAGAGCAGGAGTGCTGTAATGCCAGGCAGCCTTTATGTGTTGATAGACTACAAAACCTCCAGAGCCTCACATCCATAGAAAAACAGGTTTTATATCAAATCCATTAGGTGAGTAAAATGTGGAAAAAAGCCACCCATTTCAGCAGAATGATGGATGTGAAACTGGGAAACTGCTCTATACTCAGGGTAATGGGTTGATATGATCCATACAATTACGTTACACAAATCAAAGTTTCCTTTTTGTGCTCTTTTCATTACAGGAAATAAAAAGATTCACATGTCCTATTAATAGAAGCTGTGATTTTCCTGCTGAAAACAGTAACACAGTCCACATGTCTCAGGGGACAGCAGGATCAGGGGAGCATCAAAATAACCCATAGCGCAAAGAACGTGAGATGAGGAAATGAACGCCGCCTTTTAAGACCTCAGTTTCTTTATTTGTAAATTGGAAAAATAATTCTTTCTTCACAGGGTTGTTGTGATGATTTAAAGCAATAGCATCATACAGAAGCATTGTGAAATACCAAAGAACTATAAAGGCCAAAAAATCTGGCCTATATATTTTAATAATAATAGAAAAATAACAAAGACTTCTTTGTAGGCAGGGGTGCGATAATTTGTTTGGTTTTTACAAAATGTGCTGCAGTTTCCTTAGAATTCATATATCCTCAAGAAGAAGGAAATACTATTGAAAGAAAGCCTGAAAACAAATTCCATTCAACTGCTAAGTGAAAATAATTTCTGACATAAAAATAAATAGTGCATCAAAATGGAAACGAATGCTCCAATTTTAAGGATAAAAAGAACACTTTCAAGATCGAGAACGATTCTGTTTCGCAACTGGTAGTCTCTGTTGCTGTTTTCGTAGTGTGAAGCGTGGAGCTTAGACACACTGTGCTTTGCTTGTGATCACCCTGGGGTGAGGATTGAAAATGGAATTCACATTGATGACACAGGACATATAAGAGTCTGTATAAGATGAACAGAAGTTTTACAACTTGGTGTTACGTAATTAAAACAAATATAATGTGAATGAAATGATACCCAATATGCAAATTTAGAATAGTTTTAATTTCAAAGGAATCTGAGAATTTGTATCAGGGAAAGACAGACTGCATGAGTGGTGCCTGGAATAATGAACGGTGTGGTCACCAGAAGATGCTGCTGCATGGATGATGTGAAAGGAGAACCCCAAAATTACTAAGCCAAAGGAAAAAGTCAAGCTGGGAACTGCTTAGGGCAAACCTGCTTCCCATTCTATTCCTAAAAACAATAGCTACTAAGATAAAAAAAAAAGGCTGCATACCTCCCTCACAAGGAATATCTTTGTGGACAAAGGACGGACACAACTCAGAGTCACTCCTCTGCTCACTGAGATAAATGCATAACTGCTTGCCTCCTTTGGAGAGGCTAATCAGAAACTCAAAAGAATGCAACCATTTGTCTCTTAGCTACCTATGACCTGGAAGCCCCCTCCCCATTTCGAGTTGCCCTGCCTTTCTGGACAGAACCAATGTACCTCTTACATATATGGATTGATGTCTCATGTCTCCCTAAAATTTAAAAAACCAAGCTGTGCCCCGAAGACCCTGGGCACGTGTCGTCCGGACCTCCTGAGGCTGTGTCATGGGTGCGCAACCTTAACTTTGGCAAAATGAACTTCCTAAGTTGACTGAGACCTGTCTCGGATATTTGGGGTTCACAATGGTTATCACAGCACTACAGGCCCCAAAGCTATATGCAAACTGCACTGAGGGTCTGGCTGGGCCACAACATAAAAGATTTTCACTGCATGAAGAGGTACTGCTGCAACCCAAAATGGCGAAACTTCCTTCCACATGTATTGAGCACAATGTGGTACAAAAGTAGGTGCCTGGATAATCAAATATTTAATAAATTATTACAATAACATTTAGCATGGCATGCCAATTTAGGATTTGACTTACATTTCCCGCTTCAATATTTCAAGTTGTAACATTGAGGTTTTGCATTCAACCCAGCAATCCCATTGCTGGGTATATATCCAAATGAATAGAAATCATTGTATTATAAAGACACCTGCACACATATGTGCATCACAGGACTATTCACAATGGCAACAACATGGAATCAACCTAAATGTCCATCAGTAGCAGACTGGATAAAGAAAATGTGGTACATACACACCATGGAATACTATACAGCCATAAAAAAGAATGAGATCACGTCTTTTGAGGGACCGTGGATGGAGCTGGAGGCCATCATCCCTAGCGAACTGACACAGAAAATCAAATACCACATGTTCTCACTTATAAGTGGGAGTTAACGATGAGAACACAGGGACACAAAGAAGGAAACAACAGACCCAGGGGCCTACTTGAGGGTGGAGGTTGGGAGGAGGGAGAGGAGCAGAAAAAATAACTATTAGGTATTAGGCTTAGTACCTGGGTGATAAAATAATCTGTACAACAACCCCCCGTGACATGAGTTTAACTATATGAAAACCTGCAGGTCTACCCCTGAACCTAAAATAAAAGTTAGAAAAAACAGAAGTTTTGGTCTTCTTTTCTTGCCTTAGACGTCATTGATAGCAATGGGGAAGACTCCATGTTCAGAATCTGGCTGTTTGAGAATCTTCATATTTTTAAAAGTGAATTTAAATAATAATGGAAAGCAAAGATTATAGCTTCCCCTGCCATAGCATAGTGCTGTAGGTTACGCTAATCTGAAACTGAGTAGATGGTGGCATACTCTGGGTTTTGAAAGCAATTCTCTCCAACAGTCTGGCAGCCACCAAGAGCACAGCAGCTTTGAAACATGTTGCATTCTGACCTTTTCCCAGTCTAGGGGCTCTGGAGGAAGAACAAGGGCTCTAAAATTCAGATTGGAAGGTGCACAAACAAAGCACTGAATGGATTCCGAGGGAACCAATCTCACATTTCACTTCTGCAAAACTTTATGGGAAGTTTATGGGGATTTATTGTTTCAAGAACAGAAGGACATTTACCTACAGATGCAGGGGAATAAATTTCAAGTGCATTTAGTATTGGAGAATGGTCGCTTTATTGCTGATTTCAATCCAGTTGACTTTCTCCTTAATCTTTTACCTTCCACTTCAAGTAGAACACCCCCCCCCCCACACACACACACATACACACTGAACTTTTTAGTTTGGTGCTTCCATGGTGTGAGTGATTTGTAAATGTTTATAAAGAGTTTTGGATAGCAAAAAATTGAAGCAACCACAATGTGTAAATGTATTACAGTATGTATTTGGAGAAACATGCATTCATTTGGAAAAAAAATGTGATACAATGTGGCATAAACCATAAAATAGATCTATGTAAATTATCTGTTGTATGTTGTTAAGGAACAAGCTGTTTTCAGAATAAAATGTATATCACAGCTCCATTTTATTATAGTAATATTAGGTTGGTGCAAAAGTAATTGCAGTTTTTTGCACAAACCTAATAAGTATGTGTGCATTGTTTATGTGCCTGATACAAATATATGTGTATATACCCCACATATATAATATGCACATACACGTATATGCATACATGCATCTGTATGTGTGTGTATTTGCTTAAGCTCAGAATAAAGGACTAACGTCTAGAAGCCTTCACATCTAGCTTTAACAGTGGTCACCTTTGTGGATGGTAATGGAAAGGATTCACAGTGGGAGGGACCTAGGTGTTTTGTTCATTGATTTATTTGTTCTGTGGGAGTGTAGAGAGAACAAAAGGAAAAGGAAAGAGGAAGGAGAAGGAAAGACAAGAGTCCAGGAAGTCTTCGAAAGAGGGAGGAGCGTGGCCGGGTGCAGTGTCTCAGACCTGTAATCCCAGCACTTTGGGAGGCTGAGGTGGGTGGATCACGAGGGCAGGAGTTCAAGACCAGCCTGATCAAGATGGTGAAACCCCGTCTTTACTAAAAATACAAAAATTAGCTGGGTATGGTGGCATGTGCCTGTAATCCCAGCTATTTAGGAGGCTGAGGCAGAGAATTGCTTGAACCTGGGAGGCAGAGGTTGCAGTGAGCCAAGACTGTGACACTGCACTCAAGTCTGGGTGACAGAATGAGATTCCATCTCAAAAATTAAAAAAAAAAAAAAAAAGAGGAGGGAGGAGCGAGGAAGAGCTCAGGACCTGTCAGGGATGGGAGGAGCAGGGTAGAGAAGCGAGGGCCATGGGAATGGCAGAAAGAATTCAAGAGTGCTGTGTGCTATGCTACAAACTAAGTGGTTTTTGATGCTCCTCATAAGATACAAATGGAAGTTAGATTCTTCATTACTTTTGTTTATTGGACTGTGATTTTGAGGAGAAAGTCCATCCTGGAACTACGCAGATGAAGGTAGAGAAGACCTCATCCTAGACCCACACTGCAGCCACAGGGGGAAAAAGGGACCTTCTCATTTTTACTGAGGAAGAGTAAGGTTCCTGAGGTTGTATGATCCACACGTGAGGCCTGGGTGCTGCTGAGGTGTTCCATACTACGAACTGCCCATGTCCAGCACACACACACACACACACACACGCACACACACAATTGTAATACTTTTTTCTTCCAAGGAATTCTCACTGGCCATAGCAAATTTTTCTTCTCCAATCCTTATTCCATTAACGTTATAAATTCATAGTTATTAATAAATATAGCTAAAATCTACAATAATAGCATTGTTAATAGTAGCTCAAAACCTTCCCATGTTCTAAGCAGTATTTCAACACAGGTTTTATCTCAATTAATTCTCACTTCAAGCGCTGTTATTATCTCCACTTTTCATGTGGGGAAACTGAGGCACAGAACGTTTAATGTGAACACTCGGTTCTATTTTTACGTCTGGGTTTTGTGGCTTCAGTACTAGTGCTCTTTCCACATGCAAAAGAATGCAGGCACTCTTTTTTATAAAGCAATTTCTTCCTACCTCTCACTATCCTGGGCTGTTCTCATAAATAGAGCATGAGCTCTTAAGACTTTCCTAGGGGACAGATGGCCAATGAACACTGGATGTTGATGCAGCTGTGTCATTCTGAGCTTTTTATTCTGGGCTTCCCCGGCACCTGAAACAGATGCTACTTTATCCTTCTCTTCAAAGTTCAGCTAAAAGAGATTCAAAAGAAGATTTTTCTGTAAGATTCAGAAAGGCCGATCTAAGGTCACCCTCAGCCATATTTTGTCTCATATGTTTACTGAGAACCTCCTCTATGGCATTCATAGCTCTGGACTTCATGGAATACATAGCATGTAAAGACCTTATTTTGTTTTAATGAAAATTAAAAAAAAATGTTAAAGACATGGGGTCTATGTTACCTAGGCTGGACTCAAACTCCCGGGCTCAAGTGATCCTCCTTGCTCAGCCTCCTGAGTTGCTGGGACTATGGTGCACACCACTGTGCCCAGCTAGAACCTCCTTATATTTTGTTTCTGCCTCTGAAATCGCCCAATTCCACTCTCTCCCTTGCTCACTAGGCTCCAGCCACACCAGCATGCTTTCTTTTCTTTCTTTTTCTTTTCTTTTTTTTTTTTTTGAGACGGAGTCTCGCTCTGTTGCCCGGGCTGGAGGGCAGTGGCCGGATCTCAGCTCACTGCAAGCTCCGCCTCCCGGGTTCACGCCATTCTCCTGCCTCAGCCTCCCAAGTGGCTGGGATTACAGGTGCCCGCCACCTCACCCGGCTAGTTTTTTTGTATTTTTTAGTAGAGACGGGGTTTCACCATGTTCGCCAGGATGGTCTCGATCTCCTGACCTCGTGATCCGCCCGTCTCGGCCTCCCAAAGTGCTGGGATTACAGGCTTGAGCCACCGCGCCCGGCCTCTTTATTTTTCTTTTACTTTTCTTTCTCTTTTTTTTTTTTTTGTGATGGAGTCTCACTCTGTCACCCAGGCTGGAATGCAGTGATGTGATCTTGGCTCACTGCAATCTCTGCCTCCTGAATTCAAGTGATTCTCCTGCTTCAGCCTCTTGAGTTGTTGGGACTACAGGCGTGTGCCACCACACCCAGCTAATTTTTGTATTTTTAGTAGAGGCGGGGTTTCACCATGTTGGCCAGTATGGTCTCGATATCCTGACCTAGTGATCCACCTGCCTCGGCCTCCCAAAGAACCGGGATTACAGGTGTGACCCACCATGCCTGGCCTCTTTTCTTTAAAGTACCAAGCTTGTTCCAGCCTCAGAACATGTTCTTTTCTGCCTAGAACACTTCCCACATACCACTGCAGGGCTGTCTTTTTCCCATCATTTGGAACTCAGTCATCTCCTTGAACCCCTGCCACCTACTCAAAGAAGTGGTAAATCCAACCTAGTCACCTGCAGTCATTCTCTATCCCTTTAATTTTTATAGCATGTAACACCACCTAAAATAGCTGTTTTAGAAATTTATGTACTGCTTGCTTATCCTGACCTAGGATGTAAAGTGATATATACAATCACTTTGCCTATTTTGTTCTTTGCTATGTTTTTGACACCTTGCTGGGCACATATTAGGTGCTTACTGAACGCCATTGAATGAGTGAAACATACCACCTAGTGTCCACCAGTTTGAGAGCTGTAGGTTATGCACTCAAACAGCCGAGGAGGGCTTCAAAAGGCCACTATCCACATGGAGTTACCGCTTGATGAAATCAAGCCTTGTTATCACATCGGTAATATTTGTTGAAACTATTTAGAAAGAGTAGCTTAAAAATGATTTCATGTGACAAACTACTCAAGATATTATTAACTCTTTATTCCAAAGTCCCTGCTGTATCTTGTCAAACTATTTGTTTATTTTTATTTTTATTTTTTTTTTACAAATGACACTGAGCTGAATTTAAACAACACATTTTCTGGTTGCGTGGGACACATGGAAAAAAGTTTGGTAGCACTGACACGGAATGCTCATGTTAAAGAGACCAGTTGTTCTACATTGCCTGGGCTGGTTCAACTTCCTAATGCCCCGTCCTCCTAAAGAAGTTGTCTGAAAATGTGCAACTGCGTTTTCATGGACCACATGGGAAGGGTTCATTTTTCCCACATGAATTGAAGTCTGTGCTGTAATACCTCACAAAGGCATGTATCACGATGAACAGCTGGTCTTTAGTTTGCAACCCTGTGCCCATTCCTGGAGCACAGATTTGGCTGGGAGAAGGCATTCACTAGCTCTAATATCTCCAAGAAGCTTTATATTATAGGAAGGTCAGGTACTCACCAGACTCATCCAACCCTTCTCAGATTCAGAGCCTCTCCTCTTCTCTCAGGTTGCCTAATGATTATTCGAGTCATATTAAGGGATATTAAGATCTTGGTCTTTCCCAGTAGGGAAGCTCTTTCACTCAGGATAGGGCCTTGGGTAAGTTTTGTGCTTCAGCGCTCAATGAGGGTAAGTCCTTCCGTTTTATTTGCCTTCATCGACCGGGCTCTTGTACAAATGGGAAAATCACTCACTGGACAGTCTTTAGGAGTGTGAGAAGGTGAGGTTTGGTTTCGATGCTCTCCTGCTTCTTGCAGCCCTGACCCTGCCAATGTGTCTCCTGCTATACCTCTCTCCACCCTACTCTCACTATTCATCAAGCAAACCTTTATGACTTGGTAGCTGATAATTGCTTCACGAATACTCACCCCTATTTCTTTAAAATTATTTTAATAAGGGATTCCTGAAAATTAAAATGTCTTTATGGTCTAGATTAATCTCTAGTGGTATGATTTCACGTATCAACACAAAATGGGGGTAAGTACTTTAATATCCATGGCCTATATCTATACTTATAATAATTAGCTGGTTGTTACTTCTCAGTCATAATCTATGTTTCACTGTGACCACACATACACACACACACACACAGAAAAATGTTCAGCTTAAGAATCTTGACAAATGAGGAGATGAGATTGGAATAACCTAGCGGAACAAAAACTTTTCTAATTCCTCTACTAACAGAAATCAAGTAATAATTTCCAAAGTTTACATTTGACCATGAACTTGGACATTGGTGTTTTTAAACAGGAAGAAAGATCCATTTTTTTATACTTGAGAAAAATAAAGTATAAATTGGAAAGTACTTAGTAAAAATAACCGTGCAGAAGCAACTCTCTGCACCCTATGAAAAAAATGTTAAACTATTTCATGACTTTTTCTTTTAATATTAAACTTTAAAAATTTCCTTCTTTGAAGAAAATACATGGGAAATTTTTCTCCTGCTCTACTTGACATGCTTAAAGAGAGCAAATAAAGCATTCCACTGTGTATTAGAAAATTCTGTGCAGGAGGGGAGAACATTTTACCAGAAATAATTTGGAAGACGGGAGACTAGACCTGATCAGTTTTCACAAAGCATAACAACTCTGTGAAGGATTAGGGACCAGGAGTAAAAATGTAGTATTTTCTTCAGATTATTTTTCCCTGGTGGTGCTCTCTTTGTGTGACTCAGCCTGACATTTCTGTTGTAATCAGTGGCTCACAAACTTTGATGAGCATCAGAATTATCCGCAGGGCTTGCTGAAAAGGCAGCTCGCTGAGCCATAACCCCAGCTATTTCCAATTACTCTTGCAGTTCTTTTTCATGAGGATCTCAGCTGCTTCTAATGCAGATGATCTTCTCTATAGAAGCTCTGCAAACACTGTTTTGGAGTCTGTGTACTTCTCAGACTGCTTATTAGAAGCCTGGCTAATTTTGAAGTACTGTTATTTTGAACTTTGTGAAGGGTAAACATGGCATTAGTTCTTGTTATTGGTGCAGCCAGATCAGAGACCTCATGCAGAGAACACACGGACAATCTGCCTGGGAATCGTGCCTTGCTCCTGATTTAGGTTTCCATGAGCAGGAGTAGCTTGGCAAGCCTCATAGACACTGAACAGCGCAGGCTCATCAGCTTTGATGCAGAACGACATTGCTTTCTTTGCAGGGGAAAGTGTTACACTAGGAGCCAAAATGGCTTTTCCATGGGCCTCTGGGGAAAACAGGACTTTGAGCTTGGTCCACGGTCCAGGAGGAAGGAAGTTCAGAGGCTTGGCATGTAGCCTGTAGCCCTAATTTCTGTGCTTGTTGACTCAAGCTCATTTAACTTTCAGGACATTATTCTCTCTCATCCTCTTTCTTCTACTTTACTCTTGGTTCATCATTTCATTGGTTCCACTGCCTCTTATTATCTCTGAAATATTTACATTCCTCAGAGCTCCACCATGCCACTGTGCTCATTCATCTGCGTGATCTCAACTATCTTTCCATTGATAGCTCCATCTATGTCTAATCAGGGTCCTAGAGCCAGGAGTCAAAATTCAATCAGAACGTCCTTATCTACTAAGATTTCTTACCAGAAGCTTACAAGAGCAAGTTTAAAACCAAACTCATTGTGCTTGTGGTCTTCATCTTAGTAATATCAACGTTTATGTTATGAACCTTCAGGGTCTCTTCTGAGCCAGAAATCTCATGTCCATGTAAAATCAGGTGCCAAATTCTGTCATTTCAGCTCCAAAGTCTCTCAAGTCATCCTCTGTGATCTTTTCCCACTGCTTTTGTGTCCCTGACTCTAGTACCACCCCTTCCAGATCATCCTCCAAAAAGCCAACAGGATGGTTGAACTAATCAATTAACTAGTTAATCACAGATAATTAGCAATACACATCACAAATCTTGCCAGCAGATTTGCCCCTCGTCTGCAAGGACATTCAACTTCTATCTTCCTTCTTTTCTTTTCTTAGTTACCAAAACCACGATTATTTGTAAAGAAAATGATGATGAAATATTATAGCTAATATTTGTCTATGTTTATTATGTTTCATTTACTGTGCTATGCACTTACTATGCATTATTCCACATGTTTCACAAAACATTAAAAAATAGATGCTGTTATTATTCTCCTTTGCAGATGAAGCCATTGAGGCTTCTAGAGAAATTAACTTGTTCAAGTCCTCATGGGTAGCAGGAGGGACTTTAAAGAAAGTCTGTCTGAATCCAGAGCCTGTATTCTTAATCCCTTTCTCCACTGCCTAGTTTTGTGTGGTTTAAGTAATATTAGCCACTGGGTGTGGTGGCTTACACCTGCAATCCCAGCACTTTGGGAGGCCAAGGCAGGCAGATCGCTTGAGCTCAGGAGTTCGAGACCAGCCTGGGCAACGTTGTGAAACCCTGTCTCTACAAAAAATGCAAAAAATTAGCCAGGTACGGTGGTGGCACTGGCCTGTAGTTACAGCTACTTGGGAGGCTGAGCCTGGGAGGTTGAGGCTGTAGTGAGCTGTGATTGTGCCACTGCACCCCAGCCTGGGTGACAGAGTGAGACTCTGTCTCAAAACAAAGAAAGAAAAAATCATACTATCAAGAGTACTCTTACTATGATACATAACGTTCAAAATAATTTTCTATGATGTGAGGTGGAAAACGGTGATGGGTTTGAGACAATCCATCTATATTCTTTTATTCAGTTGCTGCTGTGAACTTAGCTGGGTCAGGGTGAATTTGTCATTATGATGTCTGTAAAACAAAGTTATGTGTAACAGGACAAAATCCATGGCCCCAGCTTCCCGATGTCATGTTTTCCTTTTTCTGCTGACAATCTTTCAAGTGTATTAGCTGTTAATGACTGAGGGACTTTATAACTCTTCCCATTGTAAATAGGTTGGCTAGTTCAGTATTTTCCAAGTATGTTCAACAGAATACTAATTCCAGGGAATGACAATAGTTGTCATATCAGAAAAGGTTTCTACAAATACGTATGAGAAATGCTGTATTAAAAATGTTAAACACATTTCTTTACTGCAAGAGTCACAGTACATTGTGATTTTCCAAAAGGAGTATAGAGCCGGTGTTGATGCACATATATGATCACGAGGCTCTTTTTTTTTTAGCTTTCCTTTTTACAAAAACTAAAATTTTTTTCAGCAGAGCTCTCAGATATATCTGTTTGGGAAATGCTGTATCAAACAGCTATCTGGTATTTCTGTTCACACAGACTCAATCTTTGTGTTTAAAGCATGTGGACTGTGCTATTTATTTTTATCTAAACCCTATAGATGTTATAAAGGAGCATCACCTTCTTTTATTCTAGAAAGTATGATAACTGGAAGAAATTGCTGTGTTGCAGAAGAAGATGTGGGGGATTATCAACTAAACTGTTTATCTGTGTTGTCAGAAAGCAGGCACCTAGACCAAAGCTTTGAGTGTGTGTGTGTGTGTGTGTGTGTTTAAATTGAGACTCTGTGTTTCTTCTTTGCAACCCTCTCTGCATATCTAATACATCATTTTCATACTTTAAACAAGCTGTTTAATCGGCTGGGACAGAAGCTGCTTTCTGTCATCCTCTTCCTCTAACGTTAATCAAAGCAGTTATAGTAGCAGCAACCCCAGCGTTACTAAATTATGTCTTCTTGAGAAATTGAAGGTGCATCAGGAGAACAAAAGCCGGGCATGCTCACCATGGAGGATTTTTAAATCACAGTAAAATGTTTTGAGAGTTCTTTTCTTACTCAAAACCACGAGGCTTTGGACTAGCCAGTGAAGCCTCTAACCCCCAGCAGGGCAGGAGGTGCTGGTTCACTCTGAGCCCCTAGACTTTAAGTTCCCGAGTGCATTTGATCCAGGGTCCCAGTGGGGACCCACCTGCTTCCATTTCTTCATCCATCCAAGCCAAGAACAGAATACAACCGGCCTCTTCATGTTTTCAGGGAAGCTTTAGCGCTCTCCTGGCTTGTTACCCTTCTGGAATCACGCCACTCATGAAGATGGAGACACTTGATGGGTATTCCTGTGTGGACTGATGTGCGATTCACCAGACTAGATAGAAAACAAGGACTTTCCCCTCCCATCAAACACAATGTAACATCTGCTTTTGTTGGTCAACATTTAACCAAATGTCATGGAAGAATTAGGAAACCTGCTGCCCCAGGGAAATGAAGCAGACTGGGTCTCCAGATTCAGGACAGAGATTTATGCAAGCTTTCTCTGCTTTCCTTACATGAGTGTATATGATCTTCAGTTTAATCACCGGCAAAATAAGACTCCCAGGCCATTTATGAGCCATTCACACATGTCTGCCTCCTTCCTTGTTTTTGGATCTATGATGGGAATTTTAGCAAATTCCTTCCTACCTGATAATTGTAAATTCTTTATTTTCATGTCTCTGGAACCCAAGGGAAGTTGTTTGATTTGGATCCTGTGCCTCTTGGCCTAGTCTTTTAACTTCCCCATATCATAAATACATCAATTTCATCCAGTCAGGGAAGATTTTCCTCCTTCTCCCACTACACTGCTGGATTCTCTTTTGCTTGTAGTATCTTTGAGGCTACAATCTGACCCATGGAGCTGTTCCGTGGAAACAGTTCAATATAAGATGTAACAGACATGCTGATAAATGGTATGTATTAAAGTCACTTAAGATGAAGACTATAAAAGGAAAGAAGAAAGAATACTTCTCAGCTTTGGGTGTTCTTTATGTTTTTATGTATCATAAATAATTTTTCCTTAGAATAACAAATATTGCTGTTTGTTGACTTTTTTAATGTAAAGAAAAACTGCCTTTTTAATTCATGATTTTGTCCCATATGCATCGCCTTCTCTGGACCATACATAAGCCACATCAGGAAGCTTCATCCTTACTTCATTACCTATTTGAGAGCTGGGATCTTTATTCCAAAAAGAAAGTGTAAATTAAAAAAAAAATTAAAAACTAGTTGATTGACTTTGAGACTGGGATATTTATTCCAAAAAGAAAGTGTAAATTTTTAAACAATTAAAAACTATTTGATTGACAAGTAAAAATTATATATATTTATGGTATATAACATGATGTTTTGAGAGATATATATACACACACATATACATACACAGTACACATTGTAGAATGGCTAAATAAAGGTATTTAATACATGTATTATCTCAGAAATTTATCTTTTTTATAATGGAAACATAAAATCCACCTTCATAGCAATTTTCATATACACAATATGTTGTCATTAGCTGTAGTCACTATGATGTACTATGTACTATGATCTCTTGAAATTACTCTTTTTGTCTAACTGAAATTTTGTGTCCTTTGGCTAAGATCTACCCAATCCCACCATCTTCCAGTCTCTCTGGTAACCAGTATTTTACTCTTTGTTCCAATTACTTCAACTTTTTCACCCTCCACATGTAAGTGAGATCATAGGATACTTGATTTGTGTCTGGTTTATTTTACGTAACATAATGGTCTCCCAGGTACATCCAAATGGCTGGATTTCCTTCTTTCTGAAGGTTCCATCATGTATATATACTATATTTTCTTTACCCATTCATCTATTGATGGGCACTTGAGTTCAGATCTTTGCTATTATGAATAATGCTGCAGTAAACATAGGAGTGCACTTATCTCTTCTACATACCAATTTCATTTCCTTTGGATATATAGCCAATAGTGGGATTGCTGGATCATATGGTAGTTCTATTTTTAATTTTTTGAGGAACCTCCATACCTAATGGTTGTACTAATTTACATTTCTACCAACAATGCGTAACGGTTCCCTCTTCTCCACATTCTCACCAACACCTGTCTTTTATCATTTTGATAATAGCCATTCTAACAGGTTTGAGATGGTATCTTATGGTTTTAACTTGCATTTCCCTGATTAGTGATATTAAACCTTTTAAATATATTTGTTGGCATATGTATCCCTTCTTTTGAGAAATACCTACTCAGGTCCTTTGTCCATTTTAAAATCAAGTTATTTGTTTTCTACTACTGAATTGTTTGAATTCTTTATAAATTTTGGACCCTAATCCCTTATCAGATGTATGGTTTGTGAATACATCCTCTCATTCCATAGGCTGTCTCTTCAATCTGTTGGACTCTTTCCTTTGCTGTGCAGAAGTTTTTTAGTTTGATGCCATTCCATTTCTCTATTTTGGCTTTTGCTGCTTGTGATTTTGGGGTCATAGCCAAAAAATCTTTGCCCAGACCAGTGTCATAGGGCATTTTTTCCTATGTTTTGTTCCAGTAGCTTCACAGTTTCAGGTGTTACATTTAAGTCTTTAATTCATTTTCAATTGATTTTTGTATATGGTATAAAATACAGCCTAGTTTCATACTTCTATGTATGGATATACATTCTTGAAGAGACTGTTCTTTCCCCATAATTTTGGTACCTTTGTCAAAAACCTATTGACTATAAATGCATTAATTTATTTCTGGGGTCTTTATTCTGTTCCATTGGTATATGTGTCTGTATTTATGCTAGTACTATACTGTGTTTATTACTATAGCTTTGTAGTAGGTTTCAAAATCAGGTCATGTGATATCTCTCTGTTGTTTAAAATTGCTTTAGCTATTTGGGTTCTTTTGTGGTTCCATATGAATTTTAGGCTTACTTTTCCTATTGCTGTAAAAAAATGTTATTGGATTTTTATAGGCATTATGTTAAATCTGTAGATCACTTTGGGTAGTATTGAATTTTTACCAATATTCTTCAAATTCATGAAAATGGGATATCTTTCCATTTACTTGTGTTTCTTCAATTTCTTTCCTCAATGTTTTATAAATTTCAGCATAAACTTTCACCTCCTTGGTTAAACTTTTCTTAAGTATTTTTTTTTTCAGCTATTATAAGTGAAATTGTTTTCTTTGTTTCCTTTTTGGATAATTCATTGTTAATATAAAGAAATTTATTTTCTTTGTTTTTGCTATTTCTTTGATATTTGCTGTTGATTTTCATAAGTTTTGTATCCTACAACTTTAGTGAATTCATTTTTCTAGTTCTAACAGTTTTTTTGTGGAATCTTTAGGATTTACTATATATAAGATCATGTCATCTGCAAACAGAGACAATTTAACTTTTTCCTTTCCAATTTAGATGCCTTTTATTTCTTTCTCTTGCCTAACTGTTCTGGCTAGTACTTCGAAGTTGAATAAATATGGCAAGAGTGGGCATCCTTGTCTTCTTCCTAATCTCAGAAGAAGAGCTTTCAACTTTTCTCTATTGGATATGATGTCAGCTATGAGCTTGTTGTATGTGCTCTTTATTGTGTTGAGATATATTTATTCTATACCTAATTTGCTGAGTATTTTTTTCATGAAAGAAAGTTAAATTTTGTCAAATGACTTCTCTGCATCTATTGAGATGATCATATGGGTTTTGTCCTTCATTCTGCTAATGTGGCATATCATATTTATTAATTATTGTATATTGAACCATCCTTGCTTCACTGGAATAAATCCCACCTGACCATGGTGAATGATTCTTTTAATATGCTGTTGAATTCAGTTTGCTAGTATTTTGTTGAGGATTTTTGCATTTTGCATCTATATTCATTAGGAATATGGGCATGTAATTTTTTTTCTTGTGGTGCTTTTTCTGGCTTTGCTATCAGGGTAATACTGGCCTGGTAAAATGAGCTTGAGAATGTCTCTTCATCTTCATTTTTTGGTAAAAGTTTGCAAAAAATTGGTATTTTATCCTTTAAATGTTTAGTAGAATTCAGCAGCAAAGCTATCAGGTCTTGGGATTTTCTTTGATAGGAGGCTTTTTATTGATTTAATTTCCTTACTCATTAATGGTTTGTTTAGATTTTCTATTTCATCATGATTCAGTTTTGGTGAGTTCTATGAGACTAAAAATTTATTCTTTTTTTAGCTTATTCAATGTGTGCTGTATAATTGTTCATAATAGTTTCTTGTGATCCTTTGGATTTTTATGGTATAAGTTATGATGTCTCCTCTTTCATTTCTGGTTTCATTTATTTGAGTCTTCTCTTTTTTTTTCTTAGTCTAGCTAAAAATTTATTGACTTTGTTTATTTTTTTTCAGAAAACCAACTTGTGGTTTTGTTGATCTTTTCTGTTTTTAAGTTTCTATTTCATTGATTGCTACTCTAATCTTTATTTCCTTCCATCTAGTAACTTTGGGTTTATTGGAGAGGTTGTAAGTTTTTATGTAAGGGTTTGAAGTAGCTGATTCACACAAATATAAAAACTAAAGAAGTATTAATGAAGGTGGTAGTTTATACTAATTCATTGGAGGTGGGAAAGCAAAATGCAAACCATATTGACCATCTGTGCTAGATACAAGGATTCAACTTGCTGCTGGAAATAGCATGTGTGCTACTGTACACACGCATTTTGTGAAAGTATACATGGTTTGAAACCCTACAGAACTGGGCATAAGAAATCTTTCAAAATAATCCCCCTAAGCAGAAAGAAGGGGGCCAAATGTTTCAACGCCAAAATAAAAGGTTTCATTTTCAATAAAACCACGCAATCTGAGAAAAGTGGAGCATAGCAATATATAATCTTATTTGGAAAAAATTTCTGTGAGCTTATGACATTAAAATAACTTGTATTTTCCATCTCTGACATTATTAAATATGGTCAAGCAGCAGCACTGTTATCACTTGCCATCAACTCTCTTGGTTATCCCTAGTTCCCAGATTTTGGACATTAATAGTATTCTCTACTATTCTTTACTACTTATGGTAGGGAAGCTGATTCCATGTTTTGGGCAGTAAAACAAAGCAAACTGGAATGAGTCTGGGACATCCTGTTATTGCTAGAAAACAAATATGTTTTTAAGAATGTTGGAGACTGTACTAAAACTCTAAAAAGATCGATGGAGTCAAGTTAAAGAGATTCCTGCTGACCAAATTTCGATGATTTGATGAGAGAGAGGGAGAAAGTGAGCGTGAATTATGGTTTACTAAAAGAAGTTGAGTCTATTCTGAAAGGTCATTAGCTTAAAATGATACTTGAAAGAGAAAAGTTAATATAAGCCATATGAAAAGATAGTTATAATTCAAAGAAGGGTAAACCAAATAGGGTATGTTTAATGGGGATTTAACATATGTGGGTATTTTATTTCCTATGAAAACAAATTTACATTCCTTACTATATAGTCGCTATAGTGGGTAGTACAATAGACACAAAAATAGGAACTCAAATTTCCCTTAAAACTCAGTTACCATAATGAAATCAGAAAGACTAACCACATGGGGCCCCACATAATAACTGGATAGGAAAGAAGACTAGCATTTTATTGGTACCAGTGACCACACCGTAGAAAGAAATCAATGGCGATCTCAAAAATGATAGTTTGGGCAAGTGTCCTGAGGAGGAGGACTGACAGGTAGACTGAACGCATTATCTCCTAGCAGGCAATTCTTCAATGGCCCTAATAATCTTAATAAACTATTTTTTTTAAATTTCCAAGAAGGTATTCTAACGGGCCAAGTCTATATATCACAATGATGGGATAATGAACTGGGATTTGCAAAGCTGCTCAAATCAGTTGTGAAGACATCGTGGTAGTAACACACCATTGTAAAAATAAAACAATTTGATATATGTGGATTTAAGTGCAGCTTAATCTGATGATGACTGGCTAGTGTTCGAATCTCCTTAGACACCTGGATCTGTGTCCTCACCAAGAATCAATTGGATCCCGACACAGATCCTGCAGTTGGCTGCTCTCAGGTGGTTCTTTAGTTTTCATTTGGATATGGTAATATTTTTGAACCCTAAGAAGCTATAAAAATAGAAAAATAGCTAATATGTTAAGAATGTAACCCAGGAAAAGACAAAGAAGAAAAGTGTGAGTCTGGACAAGGATCATATTCACTATATTAGCACATTTATAACTGATCTTAATCTAAAAATACTGATTACCTTTGTATTCATATCAATTTGGTGAGAGTTTTGCATATTGAAACGCATTTAAAATATTAGGAAAATTAGATATATCAACATTTTTATTTCAATTAAATGCTTAGAGACATTGTGATCGATTTTTCAATGTTTGGAAAATTTCATTTGTTGGAGCACTAATTTTTGATTGTTAGTTGCATTGAGTAGATAAGTAACCTATAGATACTTGAGAAATGTTGATAATTTTGTTAAAATAAATGTATATTATTTAATTCATAAAGCTAAAAAATGGGCATTAAAGAAAGCACAAAGAGAAATATTTCTTTCTAAAAGCAAAAGAGGTTTTTCTAAAACCCCTTGACATCAATTATTATAAGTATCAATTATCATAAGGACATAGTTTCAAATCCCCCTCAACACACCAAGTAATTGTGGTCAATTTCTAGTTGGGCAAATTAAACTTCCTGAAACTCCTTTTTCTTCTGTGTATTACATCTGAAGGTTGTTTCATAAGAAAATAAGACATTTAATAATTTAATAGAGACAGATCAAGGCTTAGAACTGGTAACAAGTAGAAATTCAATAAATGCAATAGAAAGGTGACTGAAAATTTAATATGGCAGAATAACTTGATTGAAAAATAGTTGTCTGTGTCATATTATTATTTCCTTTATTTAATGAGTTATAAAGCCAGGCTTGGTGGCTCACACCTGCTATCCCAGCACTTGGGAGGCTGAGGTGGGAGGATCACCCAGGAGTTCGAGGCTGAAGTGTGCCATGTTCATGCCACTGCACTCCAGCCTGGGCAACAGAGCAAGACAGACAGGAAGGAAGGAAGGAAGGAAGGAAGGAAGGGAGGGAGGGAGGGAAAGAAAGAGAGAAAAAAGAAAGAAGAAAGGAAGGAAGAAAGAATATGTTTAATCATAGCAGATTCTAGGATTGCCAACATTTCAAAATTATGAAATGAATGAAAATTTGATTAAAAGTTCAGAAACCACAGTACTAACTAATAAGCTTCTCAATTTGGGAGCTGAAAAACACTGGTATTCTTTTAAAATTAGTTCAGATACAGCACTTAGATCAGAGGGGTTAGTCAATTGGGGTGGTGTGTGTGTGTGTGTGTGTGTGTGTGTGTGTATATGTATATATGTATATTTAATAAAAGAGATTTTACAAGGCCTTTTAACCTGTGAGAATAACAAGCTATTTTGAAAAGCTATGTTGATGCTTAACAACCCAAGCTATATCCTTATAAAATAGAAAAATTCACATTTGAAGCTCAATCCTTAAGAATCATCATTTTTCTCATAACATTTTCTGAGCTTTCTGTAATAGCCCTAGGCAGGAACACATCTGACTTGTACTGAATTTTTAGACCTCGATGTATTTACATAAATAATCCAAAGGGAAATAGGTTGTTTCTAACAGCTTTAATTAGTTTTCCATATATGTAGGTCATAATCGGGTTTTACTTAGATATTACATTTAGTAATGGCTGTTAAATACAAATTCAGTGTGTACCTGGGAGCATTAATTTATAGACATCTCCTCACAAAGAATATGGAACATCAACACTGCTTTCCCATTACTCAAAGTTTTATCACTAGCCTGAAATTGACCGACTAAATGACTGTCATGGGTAACACATAACGCTGTAAAACTTATTACAGAATAAAAAGCTTGAGGAATCATTGGGGTGTTTAATATCAGGACTGGCTTGTTTTCCCATTACACTTGATAAAAGAACCAGCCAAACTGCCTTGAATGAAACTTTATTAAACAAAACAATGTCATTTCTATACCTACCCACTCGGCTAGGAGTGTCGATCATTTCGAGCATAATAAGAGCACTTCCCAGCCCTTCCTCATGATTTCTCTGGACAAGAGACTCAAATGAGTATCATGTAAATGACCTGTCATATCATTAAATTGTTATTGCAGTGAATTAATAAAATTAAGCAAGTAATATAATTTCAGTGCAAACTTCTTTACATTCAAATGCCATTCCCTTCTTTCTATCTGTCTAGCATAGCAAAAAAGAGGAAAGAAAAAAGGAAGAAAGAAAAAATAATGATTTTAAAGAATTTTCAGCAAAGAATTATATTCAAGGTCTGAGAGCCACAATAGTCTAAAGATAAAAGAAGAGAAAAATGCTCTGGGCTTCCGACATGTGACATTCTGCACAGTCCCAGGGCAGAGAGCCAAGCCTCTGCTGTTTTGCTGCCAGGGAGTTTAATAGAAAGACCTGCTCTTTGATCACTGTGTGGGGTTCTGTAACTGAGGAAGAGCCCTGGCCCCTCTCCTAGCACCACCAGAGCCTCTGTAAAACTCTTCTGCGGCTTCCACCAGGTGGCAGCAGGAAATAAAGTTTGCACAAAAATTGGTGTCTTGGTCTAGCGTAATGAATGCATTAAAAGAAAAATAAATTCTCACAGTCCTGTGAGAATTCATATTAACAAACTCTGCTTTAAGAAAGTAAAGTCTCCCGTGAAAATGTTTCTCAATTGTGAGTTGTTGCAGCAAAAGAGAAATTTCAACTTTCAGGTGATCTTAAAATCAGAATGGAACATTTTGGAAATAGACGGATCTGTGATACCACATCTATGGTCACCTAGGAGTGTCAGATCCTGTTTTAAAAGGCACCGGCTTAAATGGTAAGCTAAGGAAAGAAGGTTTTTTTCTCTTTTCCTCTTAAGAAAACAAGTGCAACTTATGGAGACTCTTAGTTATGCAATTTTCAGAAGTTAACACAAGTGACTGATAAAGGATTTGCTGAGTATACAGTAGGTTTTCATTAAGTAATCGTATTTCTTTCTGCACTTTTGTAGAAAGTGTGAGTCTCCAAAGATTCCTGGGTCCCCAGAGACTCCTGAGAGGCTCTAGGGATAAGTCGCATAACTGCCATGCTTGAATGTTCTAAGAAATAAACATTATCAGCCTCTTCCTTCAAATGCCAGTATTTTATTTCATGTGTAAAAGGAAAGGTATGCAGAATGTTTGACTGTTTCTGCCCTGGGTGGAAATAGGGGCTGCTAGTCTCTTCACGAGTAAAACGTGTAAATCTCAGTCCACTTTCTCCTCTCTGCCTCTGGTTTCAGTTACGTTCTCTTCTACATGCTAACCTACCTGTGACTCCTAATTCTTCACTCCCACCCTCGGAATGTGCGTCATTCCCACCTCGTTTTCTCCCTTAAGACACCAAATTCCAGCCTGACTCTAGTATAGCATCACATGACAGATAGCGGGCCCTAAAAGAAATCAAAGTATTTTGTCTTAAAAGATATTTCTTTGGCACTTTTTGAAATGGCCCTGCAAAGCTGTCTCTTATGGGGAAAATTTAACTTCCATAGAGAATCCCTTTCCATTTCCAGGTCTTTTCCCAGATCCAGGAGAATATTCACTGAGTCTGGCACCTTTTTAAGTCTGATAAGAAACATTTACAATCTATTCTCTCTAAAGTTGGCTACCTGTAGGCTTCGTATTATAAGAGCTTTGGTCTCTATAACCCCTTATCTTAATCCAGACGCTCCCTTCTATGGATTCCAGATCTTTAGATAAACTCAACCAATTGAACTTACAATAGGACGTCTGGGCAACATCGTGAGAATCTGCCTATGACCTGGAAGGTCCCCTTTTACCCCTGGCTTTCAGTTGTCCTGCCTTTCCAGACCAAACCAAAGTATATCTTACACGTACTGAGTGATGTCTTATGTCTCCCTAAAATGTATAAAACCAACCTGTAGCCCAACCACCTTGGGCACATGTTCTCAGGATTTCCCGGGACCATTGGTCACTCATATTTGGCTCAGAATAAATCTCTTCAAATATTTTACAGAATTTGACTCTTTCTGTTGACAACATCTTAGACCCAGGCAAGTCACATGCCATACAGATCTACAATTCAAGCAAGAGGGGAAACACGATCCAACCATGTGTTTGAAAGAAGCAAGACCAGAGTACTGGTGAACAGGGCAACAAATGTGCAGTGAGAATCATTCAAGGTGTAGACAACATCATTCAATCACTAGAAAAATTTGCCCATTTCTTCCTCATTTTTCCCTTCTACAAATACTGTTCATAGGTTGAAAAAGCCATTTTTTTGTGACATTTCTACTACATTTGAGAGAAAGCAAACATGGTTTTAAAATCTAGATCTCAATGTATTTATTATTTTAAAAAATATATAATTTTTTTCTTCTTGGAAAATCAAGTTAAAAATGTCAAAAATATATTCTCAGGCTGGGTGTGATGGCTTATGCCTGTAATCCCAGCACTTTGGGAGGCTGAGGCTGGTGGATCACCTGAGGCCAGTGGATCACCTGAGGCCGGGAGTTTGAGACCAACCTGGCCAACATGGTGAAACCCTGTCTCTATTAAAAATACAAAAATTAGCTGGGCATGGTGGTGGGCACCTGTAATCCCAGCTCCTCAGGAGGCTGAGGTAGGAGAATCGCTTGAACCTGGGAGGTGGAAGTTGCAGTGAGCCAAGATGGCACCATTGCCTGGGCAACAAAAGTGAAACTCTGTCTAATATATATATATTCTCAAATCATAGGTGTAAAAAAAGAATGTTAAAAATAAATATTTAAAACTCCTTATTATTTTAGATTGGATGAAATAGAGAACAGGAAAATTATGCAATTTAAAAAAATCGGCCAGGCAGGGTGGCTCAATGCCTGTAATCACAGAACTTTGGGAGGTCAAGGCGGGCAGATCACCTGATGCCAGAAGTTTGAGACAAGCCTGGCCAACATGGCAAAATGCTGTCTCTCCTAAAAATACAAAAATTTGTCTGGCATGGTGGCACACATCTGTAATCCCAGCTACTTGGGAGGCTGAGGCATGAGAATCGCTTGAACCCAGGAGATGGAGGTTGCAGTGAGCTGAGACCATGCCACTGCACTCCAGCCTGGATGACAGAGCAAGATTCTGTCTCAGAAAAAAAAAATCAATGATTATGTTTTTGGGTACATTAATCTTTTTACTATCTGAAAACATACTCTATTAAAATTAATATTGTAATATTCTATTAAAGTTGAATCCAACTATACTAACTCTGTGGTATAATCCCAGACTTTGTATGAGAAGGAATTTATTTTGGCAGTAAAACTGGTAAGAAAAACAAGAACAGAATGAATCATCGAAAGCTTGCTGAATTTTATTTTTAAATGAAATAGTGTATATCAACTTCAAATTGGTAACTTGTATGTATGTAACATAATAGGAAATACTTGGATAAAGCTCTTGTTTATTTTCTAGTTTAGGCCAATTCTAAAGAGATACAATTAGCCAGGTGATACTTTTATTGATGAGACAATTCAGTCAAAATGTGTAATTGTATTGCCTCCATTTAGTCTTGGGCGTATGGTTTTATATCTGAAAAAAAGAAAGATTTTTAAACAAACAACGTACTAGTCCTGGTCTGTGAAAGACTCTTAAGGGGCATTTTGAATTTGTTAATTTGAATTTCCCCAGGGTTTCTCGAAATGGGAAGAGCTCACAACCTTTATGGTCTGTGTCACACAGCTCTCAAGCAGCAAAGCAGGGAACATGTGGGGAAAAACAAAAAGAGGCCCAGAAATTATCATTCATAAAAATTAGGATTTGCCTTTCAGAACCACAGATAGAAACGTGCATAGAATCAAATATTTCCTTAAATATGAATTAGAACTTTCATATTGTTAGTATGTACGGTAATTTTTTTTTTTTTTTTTTTTTTGAGATGGAGTCTTGCGGTATCGCCCAGGCTGGAGTGTAATGGCGTGATCTCAGCTTACCGCAAAATCCACCTCCCAGGTTCAAGCGATTCTCCTACCTCTGCATCCTGAGTAGCTGGGATTACAGGCATGCACCACCACACCCGGCTAATTTTGTATTTTTAGTAGAGAAGGGGTTTCTCCATGTTGGTCAGGCTAGTCTTGAACTCCCGACCTCAGGTGATCCACCTGCCTTGGCCTCCCAAAGTGCTGGGATTACAGGCGTGAGCCATCATGCCTAGCCTGTATGTATGGTAATATTAATATTTCTCAAGCTTGAGGGAAATCCAACATTGTGGTTCAGATTGCTCTGTTTGATCCAGTCTACCCCATGCATACAGAGTTTGTGCTGGTAAAACTTTATCCATACAGCTAGATGAATGCCAAGAAACCTTGTTTCAAATAGATTGCTAACATTCACTGCATTTACTAATATTTGGTAGGAGGCAGAGGCTTCTGCAGTGGTGGAAAGTAAGAGGGGAGATATGAAACTGATGAACACAGCTGACTTAGAAGTCAGAGCTATGGGCCGGGCGTGGTGGCTCAGGCCTGTAATCCCAGCACTTTGGGAGGCCGAGGCGGGTGGATCACGAGGTCAGGAGATTGAGACCATCCTGGCTAACATGGTGAAATCCCGTCTCTGCTAAAAATACAAAAAATTAGCTGGGCGTGGTGGCGGGCGCTTGAGGCAGGAGAAAGGCGTGAATCCGGGAGGTGGAGCTTGCAGTGAGCCGAGACGGCACCACTGCACTCCAGCCTGGGCGACAGAGCAAGACTCCATCTCAAAAAAAAAACAAAAAACAGAAAACAGCGCTATCATAGGTCTACACCAGAGTTTCTCTAGTTTGGCATTCTTGACATTTTGGACGAGATCCTTCTTTGTTGGGGGGCGTTGTCCTACACGTTGGAGATGTTCAGCAGCATCCCTGGCCTTTACTCTCTAGATATCAACAACACGCCCTACTCCCCGACTTGTGACAGGTAAAAATATCTCCAGTCATTGCCAAACGTCTCCTGGAGAAAAAAGTCACCCTCCAGTTGAGAACTACTGGTCTCCGCGGACATTATTTGCCACCCTTGAATCTTAACTGTACACTTCCTGAAGACATCACTTTTTAAATATTTCATTTAATTCTAGGGTTTTCTGTAATAACTTAAGTCTTTCATTACATCAGATTATGTGATTTATCATTTATATTCATTCTTATCGCCCACATTCTTCCTTTACAGGACTTTACTTGTCTAAATACCTGTGAAGACTGTAGGGGGAGGATAAATGAGAAACATCACAGAATTCAGAGACATACAGGCTACTTTCAACTCATCACCAAACTCTTCCAAATATTTGATTTGAAATTTTTGGCACCACTTTGATACCAATATTTGAATAGCTCTGGAGTGTAACAACGGTGTTATCTGGTTGCTTTCCCAAGCCATAACCAGGTCATAAAATCAAGGGATTTGTGGAATTACACAGTCTGATCCCTCTGTTTGGGGGGATTTGAAAACAAGTTCAGAAAATACAAGATTTTTCCAGTCAATTACAGCAACCAGAGGCAAAAATCCAGATTCCTTTTCAAACTGTGTTGTTCTATCTCTTTAAAAGTT
>NW_012115154.1:16335222-16342514 GCF_000951035.1 Colobus angolensis palliatus | reverse complement strand
CATTCCCAGAGCCTCAGTGAGTGCCTGAGACTTCAGGTAGTACTGAACCATATATGTACCATCATCTCTCACTATCTACGGGGGATTGGTTCCAGGACCCCCTTCTATACCCAAATCTGAGCATATTCTAGTCCGAAAGTGAGCCATCCAGAACGCTCCCAGAGGAAAAGTCAGTCAGCTCTCTATATACATGGGTGTCAAATCTTGTGAATACTGTACTTGTGTCTTGCTTTGATTGCAGGTTCAAAACCCATTGATATGGAGGGACAGCTGTATTTATTGAAAAAAAAAAAAAACCATAAAAGAAGACCTGCACAGATCAAACCTGTGTTGTTAAGGGTCAGCTGTACTATATTTTTTTCCAGTACATACACATCTATGATAAAGTTTGATTTATAAATGAGGCACAGTAGAATATTAACAGCAGTAACTAATAAAATAAGATAGAATGATTATAATAATATACTGTAATAAAATAAGGATTTTTTGAACGGAAGCACTGCAATACCTCTATTGTTGAGCCAATAATTCAGAAGGCTACTAAGTGACTGAGGAACAGGTAGCAGCTACCACATGCATGTGCTGGACAAATGGCTGGTTCAAGTCCCTGGTGGGACGGTGTAAGATTTCATCATACTACTTGGAAGAGCACACAATTTAAAACTGATGAATTATTTTTGAAATTTTCCATTTAATATTTTTAGATTTTGGTTGATCTCTGGTAACTGAAACCACAGAAAGTGAAACTGTAGATAAGGGGAAGACCACGGTATTATGGTTTCTACATTAGAAGCATGAGAATCCAATGGATATCTCTCTGGTGACACATGAAGCTATCTTGTACTATGCAGCCTACCAGCTCATATTTTACACAGTGCATTCTAAACTTTCAGTGTATTAGACCAGTGATTTTCAACTGGGGGCAATTTTGTCCCCAAGGGTCATTTGTCAATGTCTGCAGATATTCCAGTTGTCGCAATTGGGGGATGTGGTGTGTTAATGGCATTTAGTGGGCAGAGGCCAGAGATGATATGACACATCTTAAAATACAAAAGACAGGCCAGGCGCGGTGGCTCACACCTGTAATACCAGTACTTTGGGAGGCTGAGGTGGGTGGATCGCCTGAGGTCAGGAGTTTGAGACAAGCCTGGCCCCGTCTGTACTAAAAATACAAAAATTAGCCGGGCGCGGTGGCGGGCACCTGTAATCCCAGCTACTGGAGAGGCTGAGGCAGGAGAATGGCATGAGCCCGGGAGGCGGAGGTTGCAGTGAGCTGAGATTGTGCCACTGCACTCCAGCCTGGGTGACAGAGTGAGATGCTGTCTCAAACAAAAACAAAAGACAGTCCACAACAAAGAATTATCTGTCCCAAAGTATTACTAGTGCTGAGGGCGAGAAAACCGGTAGAAGGCATTCTGCTAATCCTTTAGATAATGGGTTGGCAAACTATGGCTCATGGCCTGCTGCCTGTTTTTGTGTGACCCACAGGCTAAGGATGGCTTTTGTCTTTAAATGGCTAAAGAAGAGATTTTTTAAAAAATTATTTCCTTACACATAAAATTTGCATGAAATTCAAGTTTTAGTGTCTATAAAAAAGACTTTATTGGAGCACGACCAATACCCATTTTTTTTTTTAACATATCTTGTCTATTTCTGCTCTCACAATATGACGGCAGAGTTGAGAAGTTGTGACCAAGACCACATGGCTCGAAAAGCCTGAAATACTGTCTGGTCCTTTACAGAAAAAGCTTGCCAAACAAATCCTGCTCTACAGACACATCAAATGAGTTGTCCTCAATATAGGAAGGTGGTAGGATAGGCTTTAGCTTAACTCTGAGAAGAGTTCCATTGCTTGGAGATTTAGAGTGTTTATTATTTTCTGAACTCAGGGGTGAAGATAGAAGGGAGGATATGAAGAAATCCTAAAAAACAATTACAAATCAGGCTGTGACAATAAATAAGTATGTGTGTGGGGTGGAAGGGGTAGGAGATGCCACGAATTATTGCCACCTGAAATAAAAGATCATTGTTTACATGATTAACTAATATGCTAGTCAGATAATGAGTAAGCAAAGCTATTTGTTAAAAAGCACAGGGTCAGTGGTCCAGTCTCTTGGAAGTTTTTATAGCTATTCAAAGAGCACACCACAACCTTGAAGAGTGAACTACCCATGAATTTTCAAATGACTTCTCCAGCTTCTGTTTCTTAGAAAATAAATAAGCCTCAAGCAGGCAATGGTGAATTGAAGACTTGTACACAGCATTTATAAAACTTATTGACAGTAGAGATTGCAGAGGAGTTTTCACAAGGTAAGTATTTATGGAAAAAGAATCAAAATCCGCAATTCATACCTGCAGAAATGGCATTAACGTTACTCTTTTCCTTTTAGGATGGTTGCCAATGACACTGAATGGCAATACTGCCTGTGAAGCTGTCTGTGAAGCTGTCTGCCTAGGAATTCCACTACTCTAAAAAGTATTTACAGATGATTCGCACCTTCCTCAAGACATTACTTTCTGCTTCTACTGTTTCTCTCACACTAGATATTTTATCCACATTTTTTCTTTTTTGTTGTGAGATGGAGTCTCCCTCTGTCACCCAGGCTGGAGTGCAGTGGCGCAATCTGGGTTCACTGCAACCTCCACCTCCTGGTTCAGGCAATTCCCCTGCCTCAGCCTCCTGAGTAGCTGGGATTACAGGCACCTGCTACCATGCCCAGCCTTTTTTTTTTTTTTTTTGTATTTTTAGTAGCGATGGGGTTGGCCGGACTGGTCTCGAACTCCTGACCTCAGGCAATTCACCTGCCTTGGCCTCCCAAAGTGCTGGGATTACAGGCGTGAGCCACCGCACCTGGCCAGCTTCTCCTGATGATGTGTGACAGGAAGATATTGGTACTTGGTCTCATAAAATTGGGATATGTTTAGGGGAAGAGTGAAAAGCTATCAAAACGATGCTCTACATTTGAGCCACGAGAAATTTATAATAAACATCATTACAAAATACTTTATATTTGAAGTGGAAGAGGCTAAACTCTAGTTTTTGTGGGGAAAATTTTTGAAAAAAAAAGACAAATTCAATGATTAAGCGGAATTTTAAGACGTATTCGTTTTAGTATATTGGAGGTATGAGGGGTTGGGAACAATACCTTCTAATTCAAATAATTCCTAATTCACTTACCTGATATTACCCAGAAATAAGAAATATTTTCCATATAACAAAGCTTACCAACACCAGTAACATTTGAATAGTGTATTCCAGGATAAAAATTACTTTGGCATCAGAATTATTCAAATGCAAAACTGTTTCTTATTTTATTAATTAATTAATTAATTAATTAATTAATTAATTAATTAATTAATTTTAGAAGGAGTCTTGCTCTATCATCCAGGCTGGAGTGCAGTGGTGCGATCTTGGTTCACTGCAACCTCTGCCTCCTGGGTTCAAGCAATTCTCCTGCCTCAGCCTCCCAAGTAGCTGGGACTATAGGTGTGCACCACCACGCCTGGCTAATTTTTGTATTTTTAGTAGAAACAGTGTTTTGCCATATTGACCAGGCAGGTCTCAAACTCCTGATCTCAGGTGATCCACCTGCCTCCGCCTCCCAAAGTGCTGGGATTACAAGCATGAGCCACGGTGCCCAGCTCAAAATTGTTTCTTAAGAAATAAAAAACATTGAAAAATATAATCAAAAGTTTAATTAAAAGTTATTAACATAGGTTCACTGTTTTAACAGCAAATTCATGATTTGAATCTTCATTCCATAATGTGCTAGTGATAGACTTCTCAGCGCAAGGTCTATTTCAGAGGATTCTATGTCCTTGCCCTTTTAAACAAATTATCAGTTTTTATTTGTCCTTGTATTTGTTGTATTTACATTTAATATCTTCATCTCAGCATCTACAATTCACTTTTATTATGTTGTGGACTTTAAGCCAAAGAACTAAACATGATAAGACTGATATTCTTAGCAGTATAGTATACTAGTTGTGGAGCCTGGATTGAAATCTGAGCCATGCCATTTTTTAACTATGGGATCTTGGGGAATTTGCTTAGTCTGCTTCTTTATCCATAAAATGGGATGATAATAGCTTACTTATAGAGTTGTCAGAAAATTAAATACGTCTACATATGGAAAATGCTTAGAATAGTGACTGGCATGTATTCAGATAATACTTAGAATCTAATTTTTAGAGCAAGTATTTTATTAGACACACATTTTTCACCGAATTATCTTAGTTTTGGAGAGCTGAAATGGAGATGAGATGCCTATCTCCCCTCCCCTTTCTTTTTTTTTTTCTTTTTCTTTCTTTCTTTCTTTTTTAAGAGGAAGTCTTTCTCTGTCGCCCAGGCTGGATTGCAGTGGTGCCATCTCAGCTTACTGCAAGCTCTGCTTCCCAGGTTCAGCCATTCTCCTGCCTCAGCCTGCTGAGTAGCTAGGACTATAGGCATGTACCACCACGCCAGGCTAATTTTTGTATTTGTAGTAGAGGCGGGGTTTCACCGTGTTAGTCAGGATGGTCTCCATCTCCTGACCTCATGATGCACCCACCTCGGCCTCCCAAAGTGCTGGAATTATAGGCGTGAGCCACCGCGTCCAGCCTCCCCTTTCTTTTTGATTTCTTCTGTCCCTCTCTTGTCGTTTCTCCAGAAGTTGTCTACTGGGATTTCTTAGACCACAGAAACTTCCTTCACCCTTCTTTTCCCTGTCTCCACTCAGAGCATTAATTACAGATTAATCCTGAAGCCTGGGGGCCTAAACTGACATCCAGGAAAGCCTTAGGAACATTTGCATACACTTATGAAGTCCTTATGAAGCTTCACATTTTCATTAGCTGACAGCGGTTAAAAACCACAAGATTAGAAACTTCTACTTCCAGCCAAGATGGAGTAACAGGATTTTACTTACTCTTGTCTGAAACAACTAAAAGACTGGACGAAACATATAAAACAGGCATAGAGATCAGGCAGGGCAGGGCAGTTATGTCTGAGAGATGGACACAAACAATGCGAGCCCCGCAATTGCTTCAGCTTATTGCCTGATACAATTTACAGGGTCTCAGTGCAGGGAAGGGAAACTCAGGAACCTGGTAAGCTCCTTACTTGAGGAGACAGAGTTGGTAGCCTGGGGTCTTCAGGACAAAATACCAGATAGGAGAGAGCTGTACAGAGAGAAAACTTTAGTGGTCTGCAGAAGTGTCCCTTAAGTCTTCAGCAGGGTACCAATAAATTCATTTGTGTAATAAAACTACCTGGGTTGGAGAAAACTCACCTGAAAGGAGCTGAGGGAACAACCTACTCACACAGATTAAGAATAATTCATGTTCCCACCAGTCTGAGTGCAAAACCTTGTAACTCAGGGCAGTAGGTACAGCACTCAAAAGGAAATGACAACATTATTGGGAAAAAATCAGCCCTAGATAAGAGCTGTGCTGGTCTCAACCTCACGAAGTCTAAAAGCAAGTTTTGAAAGGATCAACTGTTTTCAATAAGTTAATTTCATCCCAGAACAAAGCTCAAGTATAATATAGGAATATAAAAATATCTACACTCAACAAAGTGAAAATGAGTACCCAAAGCGTGAGGAGGGAAAGTCCACTCCTGAACACATACTCTCACTGGGGAACATGAAAATCCAGACCACAGGAGCAGAATTTAACCTTACCTAGAGCTGAAATGAATTTAGAGAGCCACGTGAAATACCAAACTAGAAGCAGCAACAAAAAGAGCCCTGTAGGCACTCCTGGTGCCCAGGGAAGCCGTTTCTGACTATCTCATAGGGGTCCTTGGGGAGGGCTGCCAGTGGAATTGGGGAAGGACCACAGGGAAAAGGAGACTTCCAGCTGAACTTTGTAATAATTTTGACCAAGCAGGAATTTTCCTGGGCCCAATCTGGGGCAGGGATGGGGTAGGAGGTAAACAGAAAGTGTAGACATGAGCAAAGAAGCTGCAGCAGGTCGGGAGAGGTGGGGCCTGAAAATCCTGCTTGCTTTCTCAGTTGGGAGGCTTGTAGTCTGGAACAAGACCTCAGCTCTGCTCACCGGCACCTGGATATAAACTCAATGCTACTGGTGGGATGCAGTAGGAGGGAGACTGGCCTTACTGGCTGTGTGGCAGGTGAGTGAGGTCAGTCACTGATGACTTTCCCCCACTTCCCTGGAAACCTATATGACACCGCAGAGGCAGCCATAATCTCCCTGGGAACATAACTCCATTGGCCTGAGAACCACACTGCCACCTGCAAAGTGGCTGCACCAAGCCCTGCCCAAGAAGAGTCTGAGCTCAGACACGCCTAACCCTGGCTCCACCCAGTGGTCTTTCTCTACCTGCCCTGGCAGCTGAAGACAGAAGACACGATCTCTTGGGAGCTCTATAGTCCAACCCACAACCTGAGAAGCCCAAATACCTATCCAGGCAACCTTAGGACAAGCTTGTATCAGCTGATGCTCTCTTAAAAGTGCCACCTCCTGGCTGGAGGCCAACTAACTGCTAGCACAACCAACACAACCCATGCACTAAACAAAACTACAACTAAGGACCCTCACAGGGTCTACTTCACTTCCCTACTACCTCTACCAGAGCAGGTGCTTGGATCCATGGCTGAGAGACCTGAAGACTGATCATGTCACAGGACTCTTTGTACATACTCCTCAGTACCAGGTCAGAGTCCAGTAGCTCCACTGGGTGGCTAGACCTAGAAGAGCAATAACAATCACCGCAGTCCAGCTCTCAGGAAGCCCCATCCCTAGGGGAAGGGGGAGAGCACCACATCAAGTGATCACCCCATGGGACAAAAGAATGAACAGCAGGACTTGAACCCCAGATCTTTCCTCTGAAATGGTCTACCCAAATGAGAAGCAACCAGAAAAACAATTATGGTAATATGACAAAGCAAGGTTCTTTAACACCCCAAAAGATCACACTATCTCACCAGCAATGGGTTCAAACCAATAAGAAATCTCCAAATTGTCAGAAAAAGAATTCAGAAGGCTGATTATTAAGATACTCAAGGAGGGCCAGACACAGTGGCTCACGTCTGTAATTCCAGCACTTTGGGAGGCTGAGGTGGGTAGATCATGAGGTCAGGAGATCGAGACCATCCCCCCGGCTAACATGGTGAAATCCTGTCTCTACTAAAAATACAAAACATTAGCCAGGTGTGTTGGCAGGTGTCTGTAATCCCAGCTACTCAGGAGGCTGAGGCAGGAGAATGGCATGAACCTGAGAGCAGAGCTTGCAGTGAGCTGAGATTGCACTGCACTGCACTCCAGCCTGGGAGACAGAGTGAGACTCT
>NW_012115154.1:16263929-16335017 GCF_000951035.1 Colobus angolensis palliatus | reverse complement strand
GGAGGCTGAGGCAGGAGAATGGTGGAGCTTGCAGTGAGCTGAGATCCAGCCACTGCACTCCAGCCTGGGCGACAGAGCAAGACTCCATCTCAATTAAAAATAAAAAAAAAAAGAAATTTAAAAACTAATATAGGATATGGACAAAAAAATCTCCAGGGAAATACATAACATAAATAAAAGACAATCGAAACTTCTGGAAATGAAAGACACAATTAGAGAAATGAAAAATACACTGGAAAGTTTCAGTAGAATCGAAGAGGTAGAAGAAAGAAATTCAGAGCTCAAAGACAAGGCTTTTGAATTAACCCAATCCAACAAAAACAAAGAAAAAAGAACTTAAAAAAGGAACAAAGCCTCAGTGAAGTTTGAGCTTACGTTAAATGACCAAACCTAAGAATAACTGGTGTTCCCAAGGAAGAAGAGAAATCTAAAAGTTTGGAAAACTTACTTGAGAAAATAATTGAGGAAAACTTGCCTGGCCTTGTTAGAGATCTAGACATCCAAATGCAAGAAGCTCAAAGAACACCCGGGAAATTCATCACAAAAAGATCATCACCTAGCACATAGTCGTTCGGTTATCTAAAGTCAAGACAAAGGAATGAATGAGGCAAAAACATCCGGTAACCTGTAAAGGAAAACCTATCAGATTAACAGCAGATTTCTCAGCAGAAACCCTACAAGCGAGATAGGATTGGGACCCTATCTTTAGCCTCCTTAAACAAAATAATGAAAAGCCAAGAATTTTGTATCCAGTGAAACTAAGCTTCACAAATGAAGGAAAGATGGTCTTTTACAGACAACAAATGCTGAGATAATTCACCACTACAAAGCAAGCACTATGAGAACTGCTAGAAGGAGCTCTAAATCTTGAAAGAAAATCTTGAAATACACCAAAATAGAACCTCCTTAAAGCATAAATCTCACAGGGTATATATAATACAATAACACAATGACAAAAAAACAAGGTATTCAGGCAACAACTAGCATGATAAATAGAAGAATACCACCTGTCTCAATACTAATGTTGAATGCAAATGACCTAAATGCTCCATTTAAAAGACACAGAATTGCAGAATGGATAAGAATTCATCAACCAAGTATCTGCTGTCTTCAAGAGACTCACCTAACACATAAGGACTCACATAAATGTAAGGTAAAGGAGTAGAAAAAGATATTACATGCAAATGGACATCAAAAGCAAGCAGGAATAGCTATTCTTATATCAGACAAAACAGATGTCAAAGCAACAACAGTTAAAAAAGATGAAGAGGGACATTATGTAATGATAAAAGGACTAGTCCAACAGGAAAATATCACAATACTAAATACATATGCACTTAACACTGGGGCTCCCAAATTTAGAAAACAATTACTATTAGACCTAAGAAACGAGATAGACACCACCACAATAATATTGGGGGGCTTCAATATTCCACTGACAGCACTAGATATCAAGACTGAAAGTCAACAAAGAAGCAATGGACTTAAATTATACCCTAGAGCAAATGGACTTAACAGATATTTACAGAACATTCCACCCAACAACCACAGAATATACATTCTACTCATCAGCACATGGAACATTCTCCAAGATAGACCATATGATAGGCCACAAAACAAGTCTAATAAGTTTAAGAAAACTGAAATTATATCAAGTACTTTCTCAGACTACAGTGGAATAAAATTAGAAATCAATTTGAAAAGGAAGCCTCAAAACCATGCAAATACATGGAAATTAAATGATCTGTTCCTGAATGATCATTTGGTCAATAATGAAATCAAGATGGAAATTTAAAAATTCTTTGAACTGAATGATAATAATGACACAACCTATCAAAACCTCTGGGATACAGCGAAGTTTTGGTGCTAAGAGGAAAGTTCATAGCATTAAATGCCTACATCAAAAAGTCTGAAAGAGGACAAACAGACAATGTAAGGTAAAACCTCAAGGAACTGGAGAAACAAGTACAAACCAAACCCAAACCCAGCAGAAGAAAAGAAATAATAGAGATCAGAGTAAAACTCAATGAAACTGACACAAAAATACAAAAGATAGCAATGTTTTGTAGTTTTCCTTGTAGAGGTCTTTCACTTCTTTGGTTACATATATTCTTGAGGTTTTTTTTTTGTTTGTTTTTTTTTTTTTACAACTATTATAAAAGGCGCTGAGTTCTTGATCTGATTCTTAGCTTGTTTGCATTTGGTGTGTAGCAGAACCACTGATTTGTGTACATTAATTTTGTATTCTGAAACTTTGCTGAATTCATTTATCAGATTTAGGAGCTTTTTAGTTGAGTCTTTAGGGTTTTCTAGGTATACAATCATATCCTTAGTGAATGGCAACAGTTTGACTTCTCTTTGCTGATTTTGATGCCCTTTATTTCTTTCTCTTACCTGATTGCTCTGGTTAGGACTGAAAGAAATCACAGATAGAACAAACAAATGGAAACACATCTCATCCTTGTCGATAGGTGGAATCAATATTGTCAAAATGACCATACTACCAAAAGCAATCTATAAATTCAATGCAATTCCCATCAAAATACCACCATCATAATTCACAGAGCTAGAAAAAACAATCCTAAATTCATACAGAACTAAAAAAGAGCCCACATGGCCAAAGCAAGACCAAGCAAAAATAACAAATCTGGAGGCATCACATTACCTGACTTCAAACTATACTATAAGGCTATAGTCAACCAAACGGCATGATACTGGTATAAAAACAGGTATATAGACCAACGGAACAGCATAGAGAACCCAGAAAAACGCCAAATACTTACGGCCAACTGATCTTCAACAAAGCAAACAAAAACATAAAGTGGGAAAAGGACACCCTTTTCAACAAATGGTGCTGGGATGATTGGCAAGCCACATGCAGAAGAATGAAACTGGATCCTCATCTCTCACCTTATATAAAAATTAACTCAAGATGGATCAAAGACTTAAATCTAAGACCTGAAATCCTAAAAACTCTGGAGGATAACATCCGAAAAACCCTTCTAGACATTGGCTTAGGCAAACACTTCATGACCAAGAACTCAAAAGCAAATGCAACAAAAAGAAAGATAAATAGATGAACCTTAATTGAACTAAGAAGTTTCTGCACCCCAAAATAAGTAATCAGTAAACAGAAGTTATCTATGTAACCAAACACTACCTGTTCCCCAAAAACCCATTGAAATAAAAAAAAATTAAAAAAAGAAAAAATATCTGGAAAGGGCTAACAGCAGATTAGACACTACAGAAATAAAGACAAGACACTAAAGAAGAAAAGATTAGATAACTTGAAGACAGTGATAGAAACTATCCAAAATGAAAAACAGAGAAAAAAAAGTACCAGAAAAGAAAAAAGAAAAAAATGAAAAAACACCAATGAGCTGAAGGGCAATATCAAGTGGTGTAATATGTATAATGGGAATTTCCAAAAGTGGGGGTTGGGAGAGTGATGAAAATATTTGAAGAGATAATGGCTTTAAATTAAAACACTAATGGAAGAAATTACACTGAGGTATATCATAAGTACATTCTTAAAAGCAACCAGAGAAAAAGGACACAATTGCCCATAAAGGAGAAAAGATATCAATGACAGATTTCTTACAGGAAATAACACAATCCAGAAGACAGTAGGGCCACACCTTTAAAATAAGAAAGAAAAAAATAATGAACTTCAACCTAGAACTTGATACCCAGTGACAATATCTTTCAATAAAAATAATATTCTGATTGATATGTCTATAGACACTATACATGGAATTCATCCATTTTGCCTAAATTTTCAAATGCTTTGGGCAGCTTTGTTCATAGTATTCTCTTATTGTCATTTAAAATGTCTGCTACCCATGATTATCTCCATTTTCATTTCCTGTATTAATTATTTGTGGTGTTCTCCTTTTTTCTTAATCAACTTTGCTGGAGGATTTTCTGTTTTCAAGAAAATAACTTTTGATTATGTTGATCCTCCCTACTATAACTTCCAGTTTTGTTTCATTAAGCTCTGCTCTTACATCATCACATACTTTTAATTTATTCAAGTTTAGCTATGAGTTTCTAGCCTTAACTCATTTTTTACTTAAGCATTTAAAGTATAAAATAAACTATAACTACCTTTGTCTTGCATCTCATGAATTTTTATTTATAGGATTATTTATTGTCCTTCAGTTCTAAGTATTTTTAAGATGTCTTCCCCTAGAAAGTCATAAAATGTTATAAATATTTCATTTATATCTTAGAAGAATGTGTGTTCTTTATTTTGTTTAGACTCTATGTCAATCCAATTTTTAAATTATATTTGTGGAAACCTCTATTTTTACTTATTGTTGTATGCCTAAATGATCAGTTCTGAAGTTAATTAATATGCAACATTTTCTTTTATATTTGAGTTATCAATTTCTCCCTGCACTTCTGTCAATTTTTGCTGTATATATTTTGAGAGTATTTTGTGAATTCAAGTTTAAAATTGCTACGTTTATCTGGCAAAATGAATCTTTTGTCATAATTCATTATCCTTTCTATCTTCTAAAAAGGTTTTTGTTTTGAAGTCTTGCTACCTGCTATTACAGTTACCCAGTTTTTCCTTTAATTATTCTTTGCATGTTATGTCTCTTTTCATTATTTTCCATTCAGACTTTCTGAGTCCTCTTATTTCAGATGTATCTTATAAAAACCACTTAGCTTCTTTTAAAACTTATCTGACAAGATCTTTTAGCTAGTATATTTAGTCCACTGCCATGGACTAAACACACACACACACACACACACACACTATCTATCTATCTATCTATCTATCTATCTATCTATCTATCTATCTATCTATCTATATCTGTTTATCTATCTATATCTATCTATCTATCTCGACTACACATACACACACACACACACACACGTAAAAGCAAGACAGACAGACTTGCTCCTATTGTCTTATATTGTTTTGTCTTTCTGCATAGATGATTTTGATTTGTTTTATTAATCCATTTTTCTCCCCCATTCTGGTTTTGAAGTTATATATTATTTAATATTAAGTGGGCACTTTGAAGCCTGGGCGTGGTTGTTCACGCCTGTAATCCCAGCACTTTGGGATGACAAGGTGGGTGGATCACTTGAGGTCAAGACTTTGAGATAGGCCTGGCCAACATGGTGAAACCTCATCTCTACTGAAAATACAAAAAATTAGCCAGGTGTGATGGCATGCACCTGTAGTCCCAGCTACTTGGTAAACTAAGACAGGAGAATTGCTTGAACCTGGGAGGTGGAGGCTGCAGTGAGCCAAGATCATGCCACTGCACTACAGCATGGGTGACAGAGTGAGACTCCATCTCAAAAAATAAATAATAAAAATTTTAAAAAGTGGGCACCTTGGAATTCTATCTTACATACTTAAGAAAGTCTAAAGTTAATCAGTCTTTTAAATCCTTTTAAACTACAAGGATCTTAAAAAACTAATTTTGATTATTCTCTTTCTGATTTACAGACTTCATTTTTAATTGTTTCATTTACTCCTTTTTAAAACACATTAATTTTGATGTTAATATTTTATTACACAGTTTTAAAAACCTTTAACCTATATCTTCATTAATGTCTTTGATCAATACTTCTTACATCTCAGACATTTTCTCTGGGTTTCTTTTATATAAAAAATTAAGTAAATCCTTTAGAGATTGCTTTAATGAAAAATCTTTTGGTCTCAAACTCTCAATTTTTGTTTCTCTTTCTCTCAACACTTTGATCATATCATTCTGTGGTCTTTTCTTTCAACTATTGCTTTTGAGAATTCTATTTTTATTTCACTTGCTGTTACTTTTTCTCTGACTTCCTCTTTGGTACTCAAGCCTGGTAAAAGACAGAGCTGAATTAAACCTTTGCTGTCTGGAGAACAGAGCCTATACTTAACTATTCTATAATACAACCAACAGTGTTGAGGATCTATAACAAAAAGCCATAGCATACTCTAAATTATAAGCCTTAATTTTCAAGCAGTAAATATTGAACACATGGAAGTGAGCTGATTTTACCTTGTCTATTAACTGTTAAAATATGCATACAGATTTAAACCAAATAATTGATTTTAAACTGAAAATATTTTTGTAACAAGAGTTACTATGTTGATACATCCAAATGAACCTAAAGGAGAAACAATATAGTTTGTTGTCTGGAAAATTCTAATGGATAAAGGATTCAAGGTATAACTATTGAGCAACAAATATTTATTGGCTACTTGCAAAATGTTCCATTTTATGAGAGCTAATTTAGAATTGCAATTGTCTGTTCTATTAGAATTGATCAAAAGCTTGAGGTCATTTAATATTACCTAATATATATATACATAGTATGTAAATATACATATATATAAAGAAATCACTTAAAAACAAGCAAATACTTCAGAAAAATTATTACTACTGCGAAATAAATATAAAACATTTATCTAAAATCATTTAAAACAGTTTTAAGGTTCAAAACGTTTTTATTTAATAACAAGCTTATGTAGATGACTTTAAAAGTCGATGTGGCTGTATTTACAAAATAAGTGACATTTTCTCAACAGAGCAAAGCTAGTGGATCAATTAATGCCTTAGTTACAATACTTTGCTGAAATAGTTAAAGTGAGTGTTACCGCATTTCTATGTGGTTACAGCTTAGAAGTTCAAAAACTCTGCAAATGATGCTGAAAAGAATATAATGAATGTATGAAAAATGACCATTCCTGGAAATGTAAGCTGGAGCCTGACAGTATTCATGTTATTTTACATAGAACTTTACCTTACTATAACTGTCAAAGTACTTAATAACCTTGACCAATTTTTAAATTTTGATATATCTTAATATGTACTCAAGTATTAATTTGTATCAGATATATTCTAACTTGGTGCAGACTTTGTATCAAGTTATATGTATTCCTCTCCTTACTAAATATATATAGAATTTAAATATAAATATATGTATAGTATATACATATTTTAAAATACATACAGAAATTTCTTTTGAGAGAAGAATATTTCTGCTACTGTTTTTAAATAACCTACACGAAGAAAAAGTCTCAGATTATAAGTATACAGCATGATGAATTTTCTTTTCTTTCTTTCTTTTTTTTTTTTTGAGACAGAGTTTCGCTCTTGTTGCCCAGGCTGGAGTGCAGTGGTGCAGTCTCAGCTCACTGCAACCTCCCTCTCCTGGGTTCAAGCGATTCTCCTGCCTCTGCCAGAGCAGCTGGGATTACAAGCATGCGCCACCATGCCCGGCTAATTTTGTATTTTTGGTAGAGAAGGGGTTTCACCATGTTGGTAAGGCTGGTCTCGAACTCCTGACCTCAGGTGATCCTAGTCTCCTGGGCCTCCCAAAGTGCTGGGATTACAGGCGTGAGCCACCGTGCCAGACTTTCTGTTTTTGTTTTCTTTTTGAGATGGGGTCTCGCTCTGTCACCCAGGCTGGAGTTCAGTGCCGTGATCTCCACTTCCTGCAACCTCTGCCTCCTGGGTTCAAGTGATTCTCCCCCCTCAGCTTCCCAAGTAGCTGGGACCACAGGAGTGTACCACCACACCCAGCTAATTTTATATTTTTTTGGTAGAGATTGGGTTTCATTACATTGGCCAGGTTGGTCTGGAATTCCTGACCTCAAGCGATCTGCCCACCTTGGCCTCCCAAAGTGCCGGGATTACAGGCATGAGCCACTGCGCCTGGCCCTTGATGAATTTTCATAAAGTGACACACCCATGTAACCTGAATCCACATCAAGAAATGGAACATTATTAGTGGCCCAGACACCCTCTATGTGCCCCTTTTGTTTATAACCATCTCCCTAAGGGTAACAACTATTTTGTCTAACACCTGGGCTATTTTGAATAACATTTATTATATCAGGCATACAACGCTAAAAACAAAAACAAAAAAAACCCTATCCTATGGGAATTAAAATTTGAGTGAGGTCATGTACTCCTTCTTCCCGTTTTCAATTTATTTGGCTCATTTCTGCACCAAAGCCAAACATCTTCCAGGCCCTCTGCAGCCCCCTAGTCCCTTCAGTCAAGCGATACACCTTGCAAGGAAATGACCACTCTCGGCTATGCAGACCTGGTTGCACATGCTCCATTCCTGCCTGAAGTTTCCTGTGTGCAGAGGATAGTAGGTGTAAAACTATGGGCCATAAAGAGCCAGGTATTGCCACATGAACTATACTCTGCCTCTGAAATGCCCAAGATTTGGCTGCCCCAGGCTGCATCCTCATCTCCTACAAGCCACCCAGGACATTCCCAGGCAAAACAAGAAGGGCCCTGGAGAGAGGATGCACACAGAGCTGTTTAACCGTGTGTGGAGGGGATGGTTTCTCCCCACACGCATAAACAGATGCTGCTAGGACAGGCACGTATTCGCACCTGCCTGTTTTCTCTGCTCTGGGAGAGTCTGAGCTTCGATAGTTTGCCAAGTCTTAATGGAAATCTGTTACTTGTGATGAGGCATGAAAGACTAGCTTCACCTGAACTGCACAATTGAACACCATGCTCTCTCTTCATATACTAAGTCATGTTATCAACACACTCTACAGGGTATATATTTGACTTGTTTGTGAATAGCTAGTTTTTGTTTTAAGTACTTCTTAGCAGGATTATACCAATAAACTTGACACTGGGAAAGGAAAATAAAAACTTGGGACCTCAGTTCACTACATCAAAAGCAAACAATAATAATAATAAGCTGGAAGCTGAGTCATTCAGGAAGCTGCCTTTTTCTTTGTTCTGAAGCAGATAGCTACAGAAAAAACATTTCTGATAGAGAATTAGAAGCTCAGAGAGGTTAAATAACTTCTCCACCATCACACAGTCAAGGAGTGGCAGCATTATGATTTGAAACCAAGGTTAGTTTAACTCTAAAACCCATGCTTGTCTTCTAGTAATACTTCTGAGACACTGCAGAAATACAACAGTTATTAATCAAGAATCTTTAACCTTCAGTTCCTTCAGTAAGTTTTATCTGTGGGTAGGAGGCATAGTGTTGCCCGCATTCTTTTTCCTCTCTATTATTCACAATTCCAAATAATTATCTTTGACTTAAAATGCTATTAATATTTATAATCTGCTACCATGTTACATCCACATTGGGCTTTATACTTAAAGATCACCTCACACTCATAAACACATTCTAACCTAGGTTAAAAGGGGTGTGTATTACTACCCTTATTTTACCATGAGTTCTTCTCAGGCCGATGAAGTCTCGAATTTAGTGAGACCTCACGTCAGGACCTTTTGACCCCAGAAATGCTGAAAGTCTGTTTTACGGCGTTGTCTCTATTCCTTGCTGATGTGTTATCCACACGCCGACTATCCAAGCTATTGAGCAACTCATCCTCATGGAGACCTGGGACACTCAGAAGCTCCCGGCTAAATGTATACCTGGCTACCTGCCCACCGCTTTGTGAATTCTGCTTCCTCATGACTGGTACCATCTCAGGGTTTATGATGTCTGTGACTCTCCTAACTTTTTTTTTTTTTTTTTTTTTTTGAGACGGAGTCTTGCTCTGTCGCCCAGGCTGGAGTGCAGTGGCCAATCTCAGCTCACTGCAAGCTCCTCCTCCTGGGTTTACGCCATTCTCCTGCCTCAGCCTCCCGGGTAGCTGGGACTACAGGTGCCCGCCACCTCGCCCGGCTAGTTTTTTTTTTTGTATTTTTAGTAGAGACGGGGTTTCACTGTGTTAGCCAGGATGGTCTCGATCTCCTGACCCCGTGATCCGCCCGTCTCGGCCTCCCAAAGTGCTGGGATTACAGGCTTGAGCCACCGCGCCCGGCCACTCTCCTAACTTCTAAACTATGTTGACAACAACAGTGGCTCTTATGTATGGGAGTGACTGCACTGAGGGCTGTGAACACCACTCAAGGCTCATAGCAATGAGAGGGTGGACACAGAGGAGAAAATGAAGACTCGGAGAAGTTGAGCAACTTTCCTAACGGCAAGCGGTGAAAATAGGATTCAAACCCAGGTCCGTTTGGCTGTAAAGTTTGAGCTTTTAATTCTAGTGGATCCAAAGCTTACCTGAGGATTGGGCTCTAAAAGTTGTTGCAAAACTGGAAAATTAAGAAAAGCCAAGGGCTGCTCTGGAAATCTCTTCAATCGCCCTTCAAGTACCTTATCCCATTACTTTTTAAGGATGCCAACACAAACAGTCATACTGCAGCACAAAACAGACTAGCATACTTTTGGGTGGGCAACGAGAAGTGGTTGTTTGTGTTTGGGACATATATTGTATGAAAATATTTGAACCACACTCAGCCCAGCAAAAAACTTACCCCACCGATGTTGCGGGAGGGAACACAGATCCTGTCTTCATCTCATATTTATTTAGGGGCATATGCTCAGTGAGCATGTTGCAAGAAAGACAGATGGAATCAAGTTAGCAGATATGCTACTCTGGGTTCACTCCTACTTGGGATTTCAGAGAATGTCCTCCACTCAGGGAGAGCATTCTAATTGCTACTGCATATGTATAAGGTTTATACTGTTAAAAATGTAATCTTGATACCAGCAAAGCTACGATCTAAGAGACAAGCACTTTCAGGGGTCAGAGAGTGGTAGAAACATTTCTGCAATATCAGTGAAGTTACAGCTTTGGCTTTTAGATAGAAAACTGACTGCATGCTTTTGGGGTCAATGTTGACTGAAACACACCCCGGAAACCAACCATATCAAGCATGAAAAATCCATGAAACATAAAACGGCTGGAAAATTCCGCAGCAAATGGAATGGCAGAAGAAATTGCCCACAACGTTTAAATTCTCTTCTCTCACTCTCTCACCAAAGCTCCCTCCCTTCTCAACGAGTATGCTAAAATTTGCAAGGGAACAGAGCCCACTCTATAGGATGCTATACAGTCTGTATGTCTTTTACTCAAAGTCACAGAGAGAAGGTTGGAGTGACTCAGTTCATTGCTATTCAACACAGAGTTGGCAGAGTTCTCATGAGAAGCCATGTGAGAGGGTACAGGCCAAGTTGCACATCACGGCCTAAGGAATGAGCCCCGAATCCCGGGTTAATTAGCTGTGGCCAGGTTATCAAGGCTATACATTGTAAAATCATGGGTGCCTAAATATAAGAAACCCATTGGCTCCTTCATTTAAAAGAAGGTGATGGGAATGGTGAAGACAAAGATGTTCATGGACTAGTCTCTACTGCAATGCTTTTCCTTCTTAACTGCAATGTGTTAACTTGGCATGTGGCTGAAACAGTCTTTTCGTGGTTCAGAGAACAGTTTTGAGTGGGACAAAACAGGACTACCGTTTATCCTTTGTCTTTATAAGCAAAATAATAGTTGTACCTAATATGTATTTAGGTGTTACTAGGCTCTGCATTAGGTGCCTAATCTCCTGGAAGGGAAGGGCTCTCATTGTCCCATTTTACAGATAAAGAAGCTGAGGAGTAGATGAATAAAACAGCTCTCTAGAGATCATGGATTTGGTAAATGACAGAACTGGACTGCAATGAAGATTTGGCTTGCTCCACAGCACCATGGGCCACTCTTTTAGATGACATAGGTGCATAGCCTCCTGCCTTAGAAAACAGGAGAGTAAGTTTCTATAAGCTATTGGAGAGATTTGTACTGGGTCCAACCCAAAGTGCTTCAAAAGCTAATGGTCAGTTACCATCAGCAAGACTATTTAAATAAATATTAAAATTTCAAACAATTATCTTTTGCAGATAGCCTACAAAGTCTGGTTGTTTTAAAAGGCCATCAAAGATGCCTATTCATAGGCTAGGCATGGTTGCTCACACCTATAATCCCAGCACTTTGGGAGGCTGAGGCGGGCAGATCACCTGAGATCAGGAGTTTGAGACCAACCTGGCCAACGTGGTGAAACCCATCTCTACTAAAAATACAAAAATATTAGCCAGGCGTGGTGGTGTCCACTTGTAATCTCAGTTACTTGGGAGACTGAGGCAGGAGAATCGCTTGAACCAGGGAGGCAGAGGTTGCAGTGAGCCAAGATTGTGGCACTACACTCCAGCCTGGGTGACAGAGTGAGACTCCATCTCAAAAAAAAAAAAAAAAAAAAAAATTCCCTATTCATTTACATACTGGAGAAAGTATGTTTTGCATCTAACCAAGCTTGGAAGGCTTACCTGGACTCTACATGGCTCAAAACCAAGCATTACTTGAGAGGTTTACTGATATGGTTTCTTTCTGTCCACGGTTTGCAATGTGTTAGACTTCGTTTTAAAAGTTTTCCCAGGGGATGATCAGTATAGAACTATAGATCTTATTGACCATGTGAACACATGCTGGAGTCAGTTTTTTAAAGGAAAAGAGTTGGCCTCTGCCCTCTGCCAAAGTTGTAGTTAGGAAGCATAGAGTAATTTTTCAAATATTTCTGAGCGTTTGCTAAAGCTTATGTGCACATCTTCTATCAGAAACCCAGAATGCCTTGCACTCTAGTTGCCTTTTAGTAATAAAATTCTAAGCTCTTTATTATCCAGTTGCATAAAAAAAAAAAAAGACCACTGACAGAAGTCATAGTGATAGATTCTTTAAGGACTGTATAGTCTAGTCCCATTTTGTAATTAAATCAGATTACTAGATGCATACATATTAGACTCATTCATATTTTACAGATGAGGAAACTGCCTCAGAGAAATTGTCCACAATCCCAGAGCTAATAAGAAGTGGAATTAGCCAGGCATGGGGCTCATGCCTATAATCCCACCACTTTGGCAGGCCAAGGTGGGCGGATCACAAGGTCAGGAGATCCAGAACATCCTGGCTAACATGGTGAAACCCCGTCTCTACTAAAAATACAAAATATTAGCCGGGTGTGGTAGCGGGCGCCTGTGGTCCCAGCTACTGGAGAGGCTGAGACAGGAGAATGGTGTGAACCCGGGAGGCGGAGCTTGCAGTGAGCCGAGATGGCGCCACTGCACTCCAGCCTGGGCGACAGAGCGAGACTGCGTCTCGGGGAGGGCGGGGGGTGGGGGTGGAAGAAGTGGAATTAGAGCCACAACACCCAGTCTTTTTGGCTTGTAGTTCTCAGCCTTTTCCATTATCTCAGCCTGCTGAAATGATAACGTCACAAAGTAGCAAGAAGAAAACACTCTCAATATCTAAATATTTTAGCCTTCATTATTTCAAAAGAAAATTTACAGTAATTCTTATTACTATCCAACAATCCATAAAACGTATTACCTTTCATTCTATAACCCTAGCATAATCATAAAATTTGAAGTGATGAAAACTAAACAATACATCTTTGGAAGTGAGACCTGACCCCCTTTTCAAAATATTACTTATGGTAACATTAAAAATAATTTACCAGCATAATGGTATAAAAAGTAATAATAAAAGCAAAAAATGTCCCAGATTTTCTCTTGTATTTATTGGTCATTTAATCGGCTCCTTCTTCTGCCATCTATCTTTTGCCAAAGCAGGTAAAGTACGGTGAAAATATTTATCATACAACAAACAAAAATCTAGATAATGAGCTTCATTTTTCACAAAATTGGCAGGAATTTTGGCTTTAAATAGGCACAGCCATAGCTGACGATATGCCAATATTTAAAATTATACAATAATACTGAGAAGAAAATGAAGATTTATAAAACATTAATTTCTAGAATATTATCCAGTTTTACCATTTTGAGATACATACATTTCCTAGATTTAAAAAGATAAGATAGCAGATTAAAGGAAAACAGTTAAGATCCACATTTTAAAAGTATATGAATAATGTGTATTTTACAGTATTTGGAATAATCAGAAAATCATAAAGAAAATATAAAGTTCCCATGTATTTACTGACAAGAAAAAAAATCTGTTAACATTTTCATTTTAATTTTCACAGGTGGAAACACATATTTGTAAAACTGGGATAACAGTCTATCAGTTTTCTATCATAATTTCTTATTAAAATTACACCAATATCATGCTTCCATGTTAATAGTCTTCAAAAACATTTTTTTAGGTGATGTTTTTTGTTTTTTTGGGACGGAGTCTAGCTCTGTCACTCAGGCTGGAGTACAGTGGTGCGATCTCAGCTCACTACAATCTCTGCCTCCTGGTTTCAAGGAATTCTCCTGCCTCAGCCTCCCAAGTAGCTGGGACTACAGGCATGCACCACTATGCCCAGCTAATTTTTGTATTTTTAGTAGATATGAGGTTTCACCATAGTGGCCAGCCTGGTCTCAAACTCCCGACCTCAAGTAATCCACCTGCCTTGGCCTCCCAGAGTGCTGGGTTACAGGCATGAGCCACTGTGCCTGGCCTAGGAGAATTATTTTTAAGGAATACCACTATATGGCTAAACTTAAATGTATTGCACCATTTTCCTCCTTTCTGGGTGACAGATATCATTGATTTGCATTTTTCTCAATTATATATAACTCTATGATAAATAATCTGTAAAAAAAACTTGCATCTAGTCTACAAGTATCTCTTTGAAATACAATTTTAGAGTTGAAAATCCTTGCTCAAGAACTACATACATTTTAAAGATTATTGATCTGTCTTGCAAAATTGCCTGTCAAAAAGGCCTCATGATTTTCTGCTTATTAAACAAAACCAACCCAAAATAAAATATCAAATTCTTATTTTTGTTTGTATTACTTTGATTGGAAACGCATTTCACACCTTTACTGAACGATCACGGATCTTTCTTTTCCTGTGACCTGGTTGTTCATCTTTTACTTTTTGTTGCTACTTTTAAAAACATATTAACATATTATGGTTTTCTTTTTTTTTTTTTTTTTTTTTTGAGACGGAGTCTCGCTCTGTCGCCCGGGCTGGAGTGCAGTGACCGGATCTCAGCTCACTGCAAGCTCCGCCTCCCGGGTTCACGCCATTCTCCTGCCTCAGCCTCCCGAGTAGCTGGGACTACAGGCGCCACCACCTCGCCTGGCTAGTTTTTTGTATTTTTTAGTAGAGACGGGGTTTCACTGTGTTAGCCAGGATGGTCTCGATCTCCTGACCTCGTGATCCACCCGTCTCGGCCTCCCAAAGTGCTGGGATTACAGGCTTGAGCCACCGCGCCCGGCCCATATTATGGTTTTCATATCAATGTATTACAAATATTTTTCCAGTTTCTTAGTTTGTTTACTTCGTTGATTTTGTACTTACATGAACTTTTAATTGTTATGTTGCCATATCTCCGTATCTACCAAGTTTCCTTTGTCTGTACGCTTACAAGGGCTTTTTTTTTTTTTTTTTTTTAAGATGGAGTCTTGCTCTGTCACCCAGGCTGGAGTGCAGTGGCGCCATCTAGGCTCACTACAAGCTCCGCCTCCCGGGTTCACGCCATTCTCCTGCCTCAGCCTCCCCAGTAGCTGGGACTACAGGCGCCTGCCACTGCGCCCGGCTACTTTTTTGTATTTTTAGTAGAGACGAGGTTTCACCATGTTAGCCAGGATGTTCTCGATCTCCTGACCTCGTGATCTGCCCACCTCGGCCTCCCAAAGTGCTGGGATTACAGGTGTGAGCCATCGTGCCAGGCCACAAGAGTTTTTTAAAATTTAGACAACAGAATAATACACAATTGCTTTTAGTATCACTTTTCTATGCATTCTTCCTCTTTGCACATTAAAGTCTGCAATTCTTTGGAATTCATTTTAGCATCTAATGTAAAGTAGAAACTATTTTTTAAACTATAGTCACATAATTTTGTTAGTGAAATTTGTCTTCATCCTTGTTTATTTCAGAATTTTACACTGCAGGATCCCTGTTCATTTAAATTGCCAGTTTCAGTATGCACTACTTCTTATGTAAACAGTATTCTGACATTCTAATTAGTTCCAGTGATCCTTCTGCCTATTCTTGCATTTGTGACATACTGTTTTAATTACAATGGCTTTGTATTTATCTTTAACATCAATAGGTGCAGCTTCTGTTTTCATTTCAATGGCAATCTTAAGAAAAAAAAAAAAGAAAAGAGAAAGCAAACATATTGCATATCTTCAGGATGGCTACTTAACAAGCAAGTCCCACCAGGACATAAATGCTCTCATTTCTGTCTGTATTTGCTGCCAAATGCTACTACTTTAATTTTGGTCAACTGTTGAGGAAAGAACATAGGCCAACTTAATACAGAAATGATATCTGGCCCAAGTGAAAGCAAATTATATCAAAGTATGCTCTGTGGGTGGAAATTTGATAGTAGTTTGATTAGAAAAAAGTAGTGGCAAAATTGAATTATCACAAACATAGTATAGGCAAAACGAATTCAAAACAAGCTACACTGAAAAAATTCTCATTGAAACTGGCAATTTAGTTTACCAATATAGTCATGCATTGCTGAGTCTGAATGATGCAGATGCATTCTGAGAAATGTGTCCCTAGGCAATTTTGCTGTCATGCAAACATCACAGAATGCACTTCACAAACCTCCATGATATAGCCTACTACATACCTAGGCTAAATGGTATGGCCCACTGCTCCCAGGCTGCAAATTTGTACAGCATGTTATTGTACTAAATACTGTAGACAGTTGTAACACAATGGTATTTGTGTATCTAAATCTATCTAAACATAGAAAAGGTACAGTGAAAATACAGAGTAAAAGATAAAAAGAATGGCACACCTGTATAGGGCACTTACCATGAATGGAGCTTGCAGGACTGGAAGTTGCTCTGGGTGAGTCAGTGAGTGAGTGGTGAGTGAACATGAAGGCCTAGGACATTACTGTATGCTAATGTAGATTTAAAAAATACTGTATACTTAGGTTACACTAAATTTATATTAAAAAACCCTTTTCTTTCTTTAATAAATTAACATTACTTTACTGTTAACTTTTTTTACTTTACAAAATTTTAATTCCTTTTAACTTTTTTACTCTTTTATGATAACACAGCTTAAAACACAAGCACATTGTACAGCCATACAAAAATATTTTTTCTTTATATCCTTATTCTATCAACCTTTTCTCCTATTTTGAATTTTTTCATTTTTTTACTTTAAATATTTGTTGTAAAAACTAAGACACAAACACACGCATTAGCCTAGGCCTAACAGAGTCGGGATCATCAATATCACTGTTTTCCTTCCACACCTTGTCCCACTGGGAGGTCTCTGCCATCTCCTCTGCTAACAATGCCTTCTTCTGGAATCCCTCCTGAAGGACCTGCTGAGGTTGGTTTACACTTAATTTTTCGGTTTGTTTGAGACAGAGCGTTGCTCTGTCACCCAGGCTGGAGTGCAGTGGCGTACTTACTGCAACCTCTGCCTCCTGGGCTCAAGTGATTCTCCTGTCTCAGCCTTCTGAGTAGCTGGGATTACAGGGGTGCACCACTATGCCTGGCTAACTTTTGTATTTTTAGTGGGGATAAGGCTTCTCCGTGTTAGCCAGGCTGGTCTTGAACTCCTGATCTCAGGTGATCCACCCGCCTTGGCCTCCCAAAGTGCTGGGATTATAGGCATGAGCCACTGTACCTGGCCTGTTTTACAGGCAATTTTTAAAAAATAAGTAGAAGGAATACAATTGAATGATAAAAAGTATAATATAATATAGCAAATACATAAACCAGTAACATAGTCAAATATTATCATTATCAAGTATTACCGTATATAATCATATAAGCTACACTTCTGTATGGCTGGCAGTGCAGCACGTTTGTTTACACCAGTGTCAGCACAAACATAGGAGTAATGTGTTGTGATAGGACCTTAACAACAGCTATGATGTTACTAGGCATAGGAAATGTTCAGCTCCGCTATAATCTTACGGAACTGCCGTTATCTATGCGGTCCACTGTAGACTAAACAACATTGTGTGGTGTGAACTATACAGCCTATTTCATTACATTCACTTTACTAGTTTTAATTTTGTTGGTTTTGTAATTTTTCTTATATTCAAATTTGTATATCATAAAACATTAAAAAAATTTAGAAATCTATTAGCAGGAGTGTATATCTAGAATTCTTTCTGTACATATATAATTGATATTATAATGTTATTTAGGTCAACAGTAAGAGTTTATAATAACTTTTCCCTTCAAAGTTGTCCATAAATGACTCAAATTTGAAAGCTCAAAAGGTGAAAAGTGTAATAAGCTAGCTTCATAGCTTCACTACTGACTTAGCCACTTTTTTAATTTTTTTCTTGAGATGGAGTTTTGCTCTTGTTGCCCAGGCTGGAGTGCAATGGCACGATCTCAGCTCACTGCAACCTCCGCCTTTCGGGTTCAAGTGATTCTTCTGCCTCAGGAGCCCAAGTAGCTGGGATTGCAGGCACCTACCACTATACTTGGCTAATTTTTTTTGTATTTTTAGTAGAGACAGGGTTTCACCATGTTGGCCAGGTTGGTCTCAAACTCCAGACTTCAGGTGATCCATCAGCCTCGGCCTCCCAAAGTGCTGGGATGACAGGCATGAGCCACCGTGCCCGCCCAGTCACATTTTTATGGCTATTACCTTACTGATATGTTAGACTTGTTCTCTCAAGAGTGTATAAGGGAGATTTTATTTCTCAGGTCCTGGCCACTTAACCAGACCGACTCTAAGACTCACATCAAGGAGAGCCCATGAAAGCCAGCCTTGAGCAAAAACACCAGCTCCAGCCATTGGCCCAGGTTTGCTTCTGTTTTTCTTAGCTCACACACTGCTCACTGTTCTTGACTCCCAGGCCACCTGGATCTAGCTTCCTTCTGTTTGCCTGTTTTAGGCGATCTTCTCGAATTCCCCTCTATCTCTTAGCTCAATTTGCACATCCTTTGATCCAAGAGGAGCCAGAGTTCTCAGTAAGCGACACTCCCCTGACATGCCCCAGCTGCATGGATTCCGTACTGGCTGGGCTGACGCTGACCCTCACCCAGCCTTCCTGCCATTGGACTGGATTCTGTGAAGAAATGTCAAAGAAGCACACATGTGCTTCCCTTAGATGGTTCATTAAAGGGAAGGAAGAGGGGGAAAGGAAGTGGTGATTGGGTTGGGGAAGTTTTTCATTTTTAAATTGAACATTTATAAAAGACAATTGTTATGAAACATAAGCCCCCAGAAGCTGAGTGATACAGCTCTATGCAGCTGCATGACAGCGATGTGGTTCTTGAGTTGATCACATCCATCCCAGGTCAATGTGTTACTAAAAGTAAGGCACCCAGTGGCCGGGCACGGTGGCTCACACCTGTAATCCCAGCACTTTGGGAGGCTGAGGTGGGTGGATCACGAGGTCAGGAGATGGAGACCATCCTGGCTAACACAGTGAAACCCCGTCTCTACTTAAAAAAAAAAAAAAAAATTAGCCAGGCATGGTGGCGGGCACCTGTAGTCCCAGCTACTGGGGAAGCTGAGACAGGAGAATGGCGTGAACTCGGCAGGCAGAGCTTCCAGTGAGCTGAGATAGCGCCACTGCACTCCAGACTGGGTGACAGAGCCAGACTCGGTCTCAAAAACAAAACAAAAAGGTAAGGGTAAGGCACCCAGCTCATACCAGGTGCTCACTAAATTCCAGTTGCCATCTATAACCAATCCCAAGTTGAATTGTGGCTTTTGTTTTTGTTCAAAAGGATGATATAGTCAACCCTCATTATTTGTGGATTCCATGTTTGCAAACTCATCTACTTGTTGAAATTTATTTGTAATCCCCAAATCTATACTTGCAGTGCTTTCATGGTCGTTTGAGGACATGTGCACACAGGCTGGCAAAAAAATTGAGTGGCGTAACATCTATGATCCCTACTGAAGTAGAACAAGGTGATGCCCTGCCTTCTTTTAGCTCATACTGCAAACAATTATCTTTTTCGCGGCCTATTTACTCCCACATTTCCCCCTGACAATTTTGTGCTTTTCTTTAATTGGTGATATTGCTGTTTTAAATGGCCCCCAAGCACAGTGTTGAGTGCTGTCCAATGTTCCTAAGCACAAGAAGACTGTGATGTGCCTTATGGGGAAAACATGCATATTAGATAAGCTTTTTTCAGACATTAGTTATAGAGCTGTTGGCCATGAGTTCAATGTTAATGAATCAAAAAATATGTTAAGTAAGATGTCTTAAAGCAGAAACACACATAAAATAAGGTTACGTATTGATAGGTTGATGAATATACTGTGACCAGAGGCTTGCAGAAACCTAACCCTGAATTCCCCCTAGGGGCAATGATCCAGTATTTACTCATTCAGTGTTCACAATGATTTTATGGATCATACTCCTGTGAATAGTGAGCGTTGACCATAATTAATGACCAATGGCAAGTAGTTATCATGTAGCACGAACTGAAGAATCAAAAGAAAAGGAGATTTGGAGAGAAACAGCCTGGTTTCAAGAAAGGTAGGAGTTGGGGAGGTGGGGCCCAAGGAGAAGCATCATTTAGGTCTATTCCCAATTCACCAAGCACCATGGTTAACAGCTATTCTAGGTAGAGAATTGGTACTACTCTTATATCTGATGATTAGTACAATCATTTAATAAAAGCTTTTGTATTCCCAAGAGTAAAAATACTATATACTCTTTCAGAAGAGACTATTCAGTTTCACAAATGAAAAATTGAACAACATTCTTCTGTGTTTGAAACAGAAGCAGTTGGCCTACATTAATAGAGATTATAGAACTATTCCAGAGAAATTATACTTTTAGAATATTTTCTGCATTTTGATTCAAATTTATAAATACTAATTAAATGCATTAATGTTAAAGCATGTTATGAAATATGTAACTTCCCCTTTGTTCTTGAGCTGGGTGGCTTCTACAGACTGAATTATCAGAGGCTTAAAAACTTGAATCCCAGGCAATGATGTAGCCACCTACATTAGCTTGGGGTGTCAGGCAGCCAGAAAGGAAAAGTGACAAGTCTAGGAAAGCAGAGAGTAACTACATTGCCTCAACCAGAGTTGAAGGTAAAACAGAACTGAATGATAAATTAGAATCGTATATAAAATTACGCCAATGTAAATGTTATAGCTAAAGATATTATAACCTATAAATTGTCTATCTACATATAACTACATATAGCTTATATATGGATATAAACTACACATTATACACACACTCATACACACACACACATAATGTGTAGTACTATAATTGTTCAGCAGCAAAACAGATTTTGCCCTTCATATAGTTAACTAAGAACCAGGTACTGGCTGGGCACAATCGCTCACGAGTGTAATCCCAGCACTTTGGAAGGTTGAGATGGGAGGACTTCTTGAGTGCAGGAGTTTGAGGCTGCAGTGAGTCATGATCACACCACTGCATTCCAGCCTGGGCAACAGAGTGAGACACTGCCTCAAACAAAAACAAAAACAGGTGCTATATTTTGGTAATAATATTGAAGGAGAGTGTTAGAGGAGAAATTCTGTCTTGCCGAGCAATCCTATATCTAATTTTGATCATAATGTATTATGTAATTACTTATGTATTTTTGTGCACAAACTCTTTTTATTATATCCCTGTCATTAATAAAAATTATTCTTCTTATGGTTGATTTTATAAGGACAGTAGTATCAAACATATTTTACCACTTTGTGAGAAGTTTGATGTGTCTTACTTCTGACACCATCTAATATATGAACAGTTTATCTGTTGGGTCATTTGATATGGCTGGCCTTGTATCATTGCAATGTGTGTGATTGTGTAATTGTTTTATTTCCCATTATTTGCAGTCCCTGTAGTGTCTATTATAGTTTCTCATATAAGCTAGTTGCTCAGTAAATATTCACTGGAAGGCAGCCAAGTTTCCTTGCCTAAGGCATAATGACTTCTTACAATTTTATGTTGCCTGGGCATCCATTTTGATTGTAAGTTGGACTTTCTCATAGTAGAAGCAGGGCTTAGTGAATCGTTACATAAGTTCTCTGCTTCCTCCTAGCTCCTCAAGGTTGTCAATCCAGATATCTGCTGGTGCCCACCTCCCCTAGGTGACAGCTCAATACAACCTACCTGACTCACCCCCAAGACCCCTCCCTCCGCGGGGACTGCACAGAGATGCCACAGTTACCACCACTCAGTCACAGTGTGGCTCCATGAAACTGGTACCGGTTGCTGTAAACTCTCCTCCTTGCCCATTAGAACTCTCTGCAGGAAACCTGCTTGGGTCATGCCCCAAACCCCAACAAAGTATTAGGCCCCGAGGTCTCTTGTGCTCTCTTTTGCTCCCCACACTGGTGGAGCCTGCATGTCCAGGACAGCTCCCCTTTCCTGTTGGCCCTGCAAGGCAGGCTGCCCTCTCTGCTCTGGATCTGTGAGTCAAAAGCTGCTTCTGTTATTTCATGCGTTTTGCTGTACGGTCTCCTCTGTGTCTCACTTGATCAACACACTCGAACCTAACTCTCCTTCTGCTCAGAGCTCTCACAGAGAGTGATTCTCTTGGTAGGAATAAGCTAGTCACGGGGCAGGCTGGGTGCAGTGGCTCCCGTCTGTCATCTCAGCACTTTGAGAGGCTGAGGTGAAGGATTGCTTGAGTCTAGGAGTTTAAGACCAGTCTGGGCAACATAGTAAGATGTTGTCTACAAAAACAAAGCAAAACCCAAAACGAAAAAACAAATTTAAAACCAAACCAAAACAAAACATACACTAGACACAGAGCAGACAAGAGTCATGTCTCAGTCTGTTTGGGCTGCCATAAAAAATGACTTAGACTGGGTAATTTGTACACACCACCACCACCAACGGATTGCTTACAGTTCTGGAGGCTGGGAAGCCCGAGACAGAGGTGGCAGTAGATTTGGTGTCTGATGAGGGTTGACTTTCTGCTTCATAGATGGTGCCTTCCAGCAGTGTCCTCACATGGCAGAAAGGTGAACAAGCTTCCTTGGGCCTCTTTTATCTGGGCACTAATCCTGTTCATGAAGGCTCTGCCCTCATTACCTAATCATCTCCCAAAGGCCCCGCTTATTAACAGCACCACGTTAGGAATGAGGTTTCAATTTACGGATTTTAGGAGGATAGAGACATTCAGACTATAGCAAGCCACAAGGACGTCTGCCAGTGTAAACAGGTTTTCTTGTTTGTAGAAAACCTGGCCACAAGTCAGATGTGGGCATCAGGCCATCTGCCAGGATAAAGAAGTATCCAGTTAAAGGCACACTAAACATCCACAACCACCTCCCGGGAACCCCCTCAGGTTGGAGCTAGAACACGGAGACCCTGAGACCAAATTAGGAAAAAAAAAAAATACAACCTAAGGTAAAGTAACTAATAAGCTATTAGTTGGCCAAGTTAGATTTGAACTCAGATCCACATGGGTCTAATGCGTATACTCTTCATTTTTACTATGTTATCTCCTTATGCTTTTTGTTTGATTTCCTAATACAACAGGTTTACCATGGGTCATTTTTATGTCTGTTACAAGCTCAAGTGAAATGTATCTTTAACCATATAAGACATGAAAAATAATTTATGAATTACAAAGTCAAATATGCCACGGAATAGTCAAATATATCCCTTTGTGCAATGAGGGGCAGGCACAAGAAAACTGAGTAAAGGCTAAAAGGGGTTATGAGAAGATTTAGAAAATCATCCTTGAGACTCTAAAATAAGTATTTGGCCTAGTCAAAAGGATACTGGTAAAGAAAGGTTGTATAAGATACTTCAAGTAAGGAAAGAATAATTAACACAGGGGTTTCAATGGCATGCAGAAACAAAACAAAGCAAAATGAAAATATGAGAGACTTTCCCAAGCACATCTGGTGCAGGTCAGGAACCTACTTAATTGTCTAAACAGCAATTAAAATAGGAAGAAAGGGAAATACAGGGAGAGAAACAGAAATGTTCAGATTAAAACTAGAACTAGTCTTTTAACTACAGAGCCGAAGAAAAACAGATTTCTTATCCTTTGTAAGACATCCTTTATTATTATAGTTAAGGCAATTGGCAATGATTTTTCCATAACTCAGCAATCAAAGCCTTAGCTTGACAGGTGAAAGCCAGTGCCATACAAGGAGCAGCTCTGAGCCAATTAAAGACACAAAGGAAAACGAAGAGGCCCCCTGTGTGTTTCGTATATCAAGAATATGTATTTGCTTGCTGGGTAGTCTTATAAAAATCAATGTCTTTGTTACATATGTTGATCACAGCACATGATTTTATAATGGTTAATAATAAGGGAATCAGAGGTGTGCTGATTATTTGCCTTCCTGGGGGCAATTGTCAAACAGCCTTTATGTGCTTTGCAAGGGCTGTAAAGTGGTTTAGCAACATATTTAATTCTGAGTTAGTGACGCTGTGACTCACTGGGAGGTGGCAATGTGTCAGGCTGATGGAATATGCATCACGTCAAAATGTCAGAGATGTAGTGTCAAACCATGAAGAGATGCTTTTAGCAGGTAAAGTCTTGCATCAAAGCTGATATTTGAAATTGTCTAGAGAGCATTTAAATTTGCACATAATTCTCAAAGGGACTTTACAGAACATTTGTGTGGCATATGAACAGCAATATGCTGAAGTCTAAGACTCACATATCGGAAACTGCAACATTTTCGAGACTGTTCTTGGTTTAAAGTCATTCATGGCTTCCTGCTTCTTGGAATGTATAGGTGGGGTTTTAAGCATTTTTCAAAATACAGTGACCATAGCTTTTAATTTGCGGAGAAAAATGGATACACGTTACGCAGGTATATTGAGGATACCGAAGACGGACAAAGTAAACAGCAAACAGCCTGGAATAAGAGAAGAACAGTCAGCTGGGCCAGGCACGGATCATGAATACCCAGGAGGTGGTGTGGTCTAGTGTCCGTGAAAAGCAGAAAATAAGTAAGTTTGACAGAGATCTTACAAATGGGAACAAAACAGAGAGGAAAAAGAACTGAGGGCACACCAAGTTAGCAGAACGTGGGTGCAGATAGAACCTGGGCCTCTTTGGAGTCAAGTAGAGTTCAGCACCTCCAGAACCAGGGCTGGGTCTATCCTTTAGGGATATGAAAATGGGCTCTGATGCTAACACGCTTAGAAGCAGAAGCCAAAGGGAGGACTGAGCTTTAAAAAGAAGTCAGGCAACAACTCCTCACTTCCCCCCCCACCACGCCCTGGCGACCTGGCAACCACCTACTCTGTTTTGATATATATGAGTACTTTGGATACTTCGTGATTTAGAGTTTGGGTTTGCAAGATGAAAGAGTTGTGGAGACCAGATGCACATAAGCATGACTCTACTTAATGCTAGTGAAGTGTGTGCTTAAAAATGGTTAAGATCGTCAATTTGGTGTTATGTGTTTTTTATCACAATTGTAAAAAAATAAATAAATAACAGAAGTAAATCAGGCAAAAGAGTAGGCAGCAGCTCTGCTGGCATCGTGGCCTTCTGTACCTTCTGCTGGCCTTTCAATATTCCCAGCACCAAGCACAGAACGTGGAACTTGACTTGACATTGGTGTAGTGCATGAATACATTTCTGAATAATGATGGATCGCAGCTCACTCAAGAATGTCTGTACGGAAGAGTTTCTCAAGTTATATCCGGTTTTTAAAAAATAATTTGTTATTGCATATATTCCGTGGAGGTTCTATCTCATTCTACCTTTTTGTAACGTTTGCACCTACCGTAACACCAGGTTGAAAGTGGGTTGCTCAACTGATGCTTGCTGACTAAGGTGTGACTATTTTAAACTGGAGATAGTTTGCAAGGAATTACGTGCAACTATACTAATGATATTCTTCCCATAAACAAGTTGTATTCTGAGATCGCTCATAATCAAAATTTAGTTATGCATTTGTAGGAACTTCATGGAGCTATAATGTGATACAAAGAAGAAAATAGGAGCTACCAGAGAGAATATGACATTTTAGGAAAAATGTTTTACTCTCTACAGTTCCTCTTCTTGCATACTGGCAGCAAAAAGGGAGACTCAGATTACTCTAGGGTTGAAATGCCATGGTTCTCAGTTCTGCTTGCTGCCTCTACTCCAAATGGGCTCCATGTTTGTGGCCCACCACAGCTTTTCATGTCTTTCAAGTTGGTGCCTTTCCAAACCCAGTAACTTATTTCCTCTAACTACATCTCCATGCACATGACAGTCAATCCTTCCATTAAGGGTTTGGGGGCTTGCTGTCACACTGCGTCCACTATTTCCTGTTAATTGCAGTTGTAGGCTTTCTCTCCAAGACACTTTTTATGAAAGGCCTATATTCATTTGCCTGGAATTACTGAGGGGTTGGTTTGTCTGAAAGCATAGCAGTGGCTAAATAAATATGAATGTCCCTTCCCACTAAAGAATAATCACAGTAGTGTCAATCTTGTTTCCAGATCAATAATAAGACAGGCCAGCAGGCCTGCAGAGTCACATTTTGCTTTCACAGAAGCTTTGTTTATTTAGGAATTATGTCTTTATGCTGTACATCTATAAACTATGAACAGAAGTCATGATGGAAAGTGGAAGTATACGATGTACAATTTTCTAAAACCATTAGGTACACTTGATTTTGCCTCCAATGATCCTCCTGCCTTAGCAACCCAAAGTGCTGGGATTACAGGTGTGAGCCACTGTGACCAGCTGCCTCTTAAAAAAAGAAATTGCTCTCTTCCCATTTCCTACCAAGAGTTGTTCCCATCTCTGTGCTTCCTACTCTCCACACCTAGACTGGGAATAGCTCTCTCGGGGTCAGGAATAGCTTCTTGTTTGTGCTGACCGTCATGGTTCCTTGCACGAAGCCAAAATTCAACTTATTGATTGAATGAACATACAAATGAATGAAATTGTGTGTGTGCTTGTGTATGTGCATGTGTGCAGAGCATACCTATTTTAGGAAAAAGGCGGGGTGTGTGATAGGACTGGTAGAAAGCACAGTCATGCAGTCAACATCTATTGAAATGATTCAGAATATTGTTCATGTCATTTCTTGACTGCAACCATTAGAACCACTGAGAAAGTTGAAAAATATTGATGCTGGGGCTCTTTTCCAGAGCAATTAAGTCAACATATCTGAGGATGGATCCTTGGAATGGAAATGCCATGTAATGAAGTTTCATCTGAGGTAATTTCCTGCTTTTTCTTTAAGGCTTTGTAGAAGAGAGACATCTCCATGGTTGTAAGCTTATCTTGAGCATACATTATTTTCAGTTTAGTTCAGAAAGTTAAAGCATTATCATTTTAATGCTTTTGCTTATTTTGGAGAATTTTCCATTTATTTGACTTATTTTTTCCCTAAGCTTATTTTGGGCACATGGTTTTATTTTAGAAATCCAAACATTTGCCTTAAGCTAGATGTGAATTTAAAGAGCAACAAGTGAATTTTAAGTAGGTGAAAACCTCAAGAGAAAGAGCCGGCATCTGAAGCAACTAACAAGTTCTAATTTATATAAGGTTGGCTCTGTGGTCAATTTAGAGAGAGAAGGGATAGTTTTGTTTATGCCCAAGGAATAAAGCTGCTTTGGTAGAAAGAACAGAGAATACTTCCTAATAAAGCTTCCATTTAGTAATTCAGGAAGCAACTACTATAGTAAGATGTTTTCTGAACTGGTTTGTGAGGAAACACGTTAGAAATGAAGGTGATTGTTCAGCCTCAATCCTGTTGCTTTGGCATCTCTGAAACTCTTAGATGAGAAAGCAAAGAGTCCTTGTATGTGGCTATGGAGCCAATGTATACATGAAAAAGCTGCTGAAACCTCAAGAAGTGACATGAATATTGGGTTGCAAGCATCCTTAGCTCTTTATCATGTCCCCACTTCTCAGTAGGTGCTGTGCAATGATGGTGCACAGCATGAGATGGGGGATTGGAAAACCTAGAGGTTGGTACTGGTCCTGCCATTGATTGACCACATGACCTGGGGGTAAATCACTTATCTGTTTTTGGTGCTCAGCTGCTGTGATGGTTAAATTAAGGAGTCAACTTGACTGGATTAAGAAATACCTGGAGAGTTGGTAAAACATTGTTTCTGGGTGTGTCTGTGAGGGTCTTTCCAGAGTAGATTTGTGAGTGAGTTGGCAGACTGAGTGAGGAAGATCCTCCCTCATGTGGGCAGGCGTGATCCAATTTGCTGAGGTCCCAGAGATAACAAAAGGTAGAAGAAAGACAAATTCCTTTTTGTCCTCCCAGAGCACTGACACTCTTCTTCTCTTGTCCTTGACCATCAGAACTCCAGGTGGTCTGGCCTTTGGACTCAAACTTACATAGTGGCCACCTGGGTTCTTAGGCCTTCAGCTTCAGACTAAGACTTACACCCACAATTTTCCTGGTTCTGAGGCCTTCAGATTAGACTGAGCCATGCTACCAGCTTCCCTGGTTCTCCAGCTTGCAGAGAGCCTATTGTAGGACTTCTCAATCTCCCAATTGCATGAGCCAATTCTTCTAATAAATCTCTTCTTATGTGTACAGATATAGATATATATCTGTATTGGTTCTGTCTCTCTGGAGGCCCTTAACTAATACAAAAAGGATTTAACAAAAAGAGGGCCTGTTGTGGGACTTAGCCTTCATAATTGTATGACCCAATTTCCCTAATAAATTCCTTCTCTATCTATCTATCTATCTATCTATCTATCTATCTATCTATCTATCTATCTATCCATCCATCCATCCATCCTGTTGCTTCTCTCTCTCTTTGGAGAAGCGTAATACAGTTGGATTACCTGCTTTAATGCAGTCAGTTGCCATCACGCTTAATGGGGTTTCTATGGGCATCAAATGAAATCATGGGAAATACTCTTAAGCTCTTATATAAATCTAATTAAGGAAACATTTAATGGGTACCAAACATGTGGAGGGGTAGACTAAACTCTTGAGACACAAGGATACTATGAGATGATCCTTGACTTCCTCTAGTGATTCACTATTTGGGTAGGGAAACAGAAACGCCAAAAAAAGGTGTGACTGAGAAATCCTTTCATAAAAATAGAACTAGATGCTATGGGAACTTCAATGAAGAAGAAGCAGTGGATTCTGCTGGGATGAGAGGGGATAAAAGGGGATGTTGAAGAGACTTCCTAGGGTCATAGATACTTGAACTTAGTCTCAAAAAATCAGAGAATTTTAACTGCAGAGGAAGCTTGGGAAAGGTACAGATTCATGAAATGCATACAGTGTTCAAGGCAGTCCGGATGTTGTGGAGTGATTAGCATCTGGGGTTGAAGTGAAGCAATGCAGTTGATGGGGTTGGATGGACAGGTTGAAGCATCAAACTGAATTGCCTTGAAGACCATGCTCTATGGTTTAGATTATATTTTGTAACTAATAAGAAGATATGGAAAGGTTTTGACAGAAGAATACCATGATTGAGTGTTTACAGATATAAACTATAATGATACATTTGTTTATGAAAACAAATTAATTTTTATTTTCTTTTCCTAATTATATACAGAAGTCCTAAAATTGTATAGCAGTTTCCCCCTTATCCATGGGAAATATGTTCGAAGACTCCCAGTAGATGCCTGAAACCACAGGTAGTACCAAATCCTGAAAGATGCTCCTCCACTTACAGTGGGGTCATATCCCAATAAACCTACTGTAAGTCAAAGAACATGGATCACTATCCACCATTGTAAAGCTGAGAAAAATTTTAAGTCAAAACATTGTAAATCAAGAATCATCTATGTATACTATTTTTTTTCCTATTCACACATATCTATGATAAGCTTTAATTTACAAATTAGGCACAGTAAGAGATGAGAATGATAAAATAGAACAATTATAACAATGTACTATAATAAAAGTTATGTTAATATGGTCTTTCTCTCTCTGTCTCAAAATACTGTAATATTTTCAAGCCATGGTTAACCACAGGTAACTGAAATTTCAGAAAGCAAAACCGTGGACAAGGGGGACCACTGTATTTATAGTTCAATAAAGATTTTATACGAGTTGGAACACTAGTAGCTAGACTTAGAGTTCAGTGAATTGAATGATCATTGTGCTTATTTTTTATCATTGACCTAGATGTAAACCATTCAAATGTATTACAAACCAAGAGAAGCAACTAGTGGGCACACAGTTGCAGATTGGACATGACCCAGAGACATTCTGAGACACATACTGTCTGCCTTATGATTTCCTTCCATTATATTAAGTCAGAAGCCAATTGCTGCTCCTTTTAAATAATTCTGTACATGAAGAGATTGGCATTTTGGAAGGATTTTGACATAGTTTGAGATGACGGGGGAGGGGAACAAGACATAAGTGACTTCTGCTTTCCAAAAACTCATAAGACAAGGCCTTAGTAATGTTTTCAAATGTTTGAGTGCTATGCCGTCTATCTTTGAAAATACCGATCAGTGGGCAATACTGGATGCTGAGCTTAAGGAAAATTTAACAAGAGAAAATGAAAGCCCTCATGTAAAACTTCCTAGGATAAAATGTTAAAGAGGCTTAGCAAATCTTCTCAAAATAGCTCTTCTAAATTTGAAAGAAAGTAATCGGAATTATTACCACTTGTGCTAATTATGTAACAATTAGTTATTCGATGAGAATTTTTAGCTATTAGATATCAGTCACATTTAAATTTTAAAAAACCCCTTAAAGTTGGCTTTATGTGTTCTATATGTTGACTCTGTGGAACTTTGAGATCCCTTATAGAATCAGACATTTCCATCCATTTTATGGAGTTAGGTAATAGTAGAAATCACATGGGACTAGAAAGTAGGAATCAGAATTCTAGACTTGATTCTGCAGCTAATATATGATTATGAGTAAATAACATAACTGCTTATCTTAATCCACTTTGTGTTGTTATAACAGAATACCTGAGACTGGGTATGTATAAAGAATGGAATTGTTTTTTGTCATAGTTTTGGAGCCTGGGACGTCCAAGATCAAGGTATCAGCGCCTTGTGAGGGCCTTCTTGCTGTGTCATAACATGGTGGAAAAGCATCACATGGAAAGCATCACAAGAGAGAGAGCAAGAGAGGCCAAACTCATCATTTTATAAGCAATTCACCCCTGAAACCATGAGCCTACTTCTAACATAATGGCACTAATATTTTCATGAGGGCAGTGCCACCATGATCCAAACACCTCCCTCTGGGCCTCACCTCCCAACATTGCTGAATTAGGGATCAAATTTCTAACACACGTACTTTGGGGAACACTTTCAAATTATAGCATTTCATCCCTGGTCCCCCAAATTCATATCTTTCTCACATGCAAAATATATTCAATCTATCTCTGTAGACTCTAAACTCTTCACTCATCCCAGTCCCAACTCAAAGTCCAAAGTCCAGAATGTTATCTAAATTAGAAATGGTTGAGACTAACAGCATGATTCACTTGAGGCAAATTTCCCTCTAGCTATGAGCCTGTGAAGTTAAACAAGTTATGTGCTTCCAAAATATAATCCTAGGACTAAAACAGGCATAGTATAGACATGCCCATTTTGAAAAGGAGAAATAAGCAGGAAAAAAGGGGTAGCTGGTCTCAGGTAAGTTCAAAAAGCCAACAGGGTGAACACTAAATCTTAAGACTCCAGAATAAAGTTTGACTTCTTGTGCTGAACACACTGGAGTTGAGGCTGGGCCCTCAAAGTCTCAGGCAGCCTCACCCATATAGCTTTGCTGAGTTCAGCCCACATAGGAGCTCTCATGGGTTGGAGTTTCATACCTGCATCTCTCCCAGGCTGGGGCTACATGCTGGTAGCTCTATAGGTCTGGGGTCAGGGTTGTGGGGTTTGCCCTACACCCATGGCTCCACCAGGCATTGCCATAGTGGGAAATCTGCTATGACTTCTCTCTGTACCAGGTTTCTGCCTGGGTCCTGAGGCTGTCCAACACATCCTTTGAAATCTAGGTAGAGGCTACCATGGCCCACAGCTAATATACTTTATGTGCCTAAAGAATTAGCACCACATAGGTACCACCAAAGATTACCCTTACACTTTCTGGAGCATCAGCACCAGCTGTACCTGGGCCCACCTGAGCCACAGTTGGAGTGGTCGAGGACTGCTACACTGGAATGCAGGGAGCAGAGTCCCTAGGCAGCCCTGGGCAGAGAAACCAAGGAGGGCACTCCAGGACCCTCCTCTGAAACCATTCTGCCCTCCTAGAGCTCTGGGCTTGTGATGGAGGGAGAGCCTCAAAGATCTCCAAAACACCTTCGGGTAATTCTCCTACTGTCTTGATAAATAACACGTGGCTTCTTTCTAGCTGTACTAATCCCTTTATTAAAAGGTTGCTTGGCAGCACCTTTACATGGCTGTTCATTACATGGCCAGGCCACAGATTTCCTAAATCTTTCTGCTCTACTTCTTTTTTAATTATAAGTTCTATCTTTAAATCACTTATCTTCTCTCTAATCTTACTATATGCAATTAAAAGTAAGCATGCAACTCCTTAATATTTTGCTTAGAAATTTCTTCCACTAGATATCCGGGTCCATTACTCTTCAATTCTGCCTTCCATAAAGCCCTAGGGCATGAACAATTCAGCCAAGTTCTTTGCCAATTTATAACAAGAATGGCCTTTACTCCAGTTTCTAATAAGCTATTCCTCATTTCTGTCTGAGACCTCATCAGAATGCCCTTTATTGTCCATATTTCTACCAACATTCTGATCACAACAACTTAGTAATCTCTACTTCCCTTATAATTTCTTCTCATCTGAGCCCTCAACAGAATTACCCTAAGTGTTCTGTTCATGGCAATGCATGCTTTTCCTAGCCTACTCCTCCAAATTTTCCAGGCTTCTACCCATTATACAGTTCCAAAGCTACTTCTACATTTTCAGGTATTTACTATAGCAACACTGCTCTCTCTGGTACCCATTTTCTGTCTTGGTCTGTTTTGTGCTGCTGTAACAGAATACCTGAGACTGAGTAAAATTTATAAAGCACAGAAGTTCAAGATCAAGGTGCTGGCATCTCGTAAGGACCTTCTTGCTCTGTCATAACATGGTAGAAGGCAAGAGGGGGTCAAACTCATGCTTTTGTAAGAAATACACTCCCAAGACCATGAATCTGCTTCATGAGAGTGGTGCCCTTATGACCCCAACACCTCCCATTAGGCTTAACCTCCCAGTATCCCTGCATTGGGGGTCAACTTTCCAACACATGCACTTTGGGGGACACAAACCATAGCACTGATAATGAGGACATTAGACTGGGTGATTCCAAATTTACTTTAAATTTTATCCCCTTATAACCTCTAATATGGGTGCTGCACACAGGAAATTCTATCACTTGAAATTCATCTGTTCACTTTATCTCTATGTTAACCTGATAGACATAGATGTCTCATTTATATCAAAGCATTTTGTATCTACTCTTCTGCTAATAATGATACCAGGAACAGGCATGCCAGCGTTGCTCACTTAAGAGTTTTCTTGTGATTTCTGCTATGACTTTGTTTATTCTAGAGTTCTTTCTTTAAGAATTCTCTTTTTCCTTCTTCTATCATGGTGAATGCTTTCTCTAATGTTTGATGATCACTGGCTACCTGTTCCTCCTTGAAAGAGTTTTTAAATTCCCTCCTTGGCAGGAATATAGGAGAGGGGTAAGAAGAGGTAATATGCTTGGCTGCTAGTTTCCTGGGAGGGAGAAGATTTAAACATATGTGGGCAATCCACCATCCTTAGCTCACAGCCTCTCTCTGTGTGTAAATGTATATGTGCATACACTTGCACATACTATCAAAAATGCAATCTGACATAATTTATGGAGAAATTAATAGTGAAAACAAACTGAACATGTTAAGACTCTATTCTAATTTCTTAAGGCTAATGTGTGTAGTCAAAAATCTAACAGATTGAAACATTCCAAGCAATAGACATCTCTAAATGATGTTGCCTTGCTCAGAATCTCAGGAGTAAGCATGTTCTCACTCATAAGTAAGAGTTGAATATTGAGAACACATGGACACAGTGGGGGGAATAACACACACTAGGGCCTTTGTGGAGTTGGGGGTAAGGGGAGGGAACTTAGAGGACAGGTCAATAGGTGCAGCAAACCACCGTGTCACATGTAACCTGTGTAATAAACCTGCACATTCTGAACATGTATCCCATTTTTTTAGAAGAAATAAAGGAAAAAAAAAACAAATCTCAAGGGTAAAAATGTCTCTCTGGAGATTGGGGGTGGAGTAGGAGGAAGTGTGCAGGAAAGAGATATATCTTCTAAATTATGAATAATTTCTTATTTATTTTACCCAATTATAATGTATATAGACTTAGAAGTATTTTTAAATTCAGCAATGAGATAGAAAAGGAAGGAAATCTGGCAGGCAAGCAGATACAGACATGAAAAATCTGCTCAGTGGCAGTAGTTCTGTATTATATAACTTTTTTTTTTTTTTTTTTTGAGATGGAGTCTCTCTCTGTCGCCAGGCTGGAGTGCAGTGGCACAATCCCGGCTCACTGCAACCTCTGACTCCCTGGTTCAAGTGATTCTCCTGCCTCAGCCTCCCGAGTAGCTAGGATTACAGGCATACGCCACCACATCCAGCTAATTTTTGTATTTTTAGTAGAGCTGAAGTTTCACCATTTTGGCCAGGATGTGTTATATAACTTTTTAAGGTCTATGAGCCCTTGCTAGGTGTGTGGCTGGGTATTATTCTAGACCACTAGGGAACTTGGTAAATGGGAGAGTCACTGAGTATTGGGATCCAGTCATCCCAATCACTCTGGTTGCATGGAACTTGGCTGATATTCAGCACTCTGTGCCTTTCACGAATTCATGGACTACAACAAAACGAAATGATATAAATGATTCAAGCGTCAAATTTTTGAGCCAGGAATATGGGATCTCTTCATTAAAGAGTGGGTTTTGTGTTGAGGGGGAATTTCTCAGAACAAAGTGCTCATCTGTTGGGAGCAAGCCCCCCAAAATCCAGTCATAAATTGGCCCCAAAACTGGTCATAAACAAAATCTCTGCAGCACTATTGCATGTCCATAATGGCCCTAACACCCAAGCTGGAAGGTTGTGGGTTTACAGGAATGAGGGCAAGGAACACCTGGCCCGCCCAGGGCAGAAAACCACTTAAAGGCATTCTTAAGACACAAACAATAGCATGAGCGATCTGTGTCTTAAGGGCGAGTTCTTGCTGCAGTTAACTAGCCAAACATATTCCTTTCATTCGGCCCATCCCTTTGTTTCCCATAAGGGCTACTTTTAGTTAATCTAATATCTATAGAAACAATGCTAGCGACTGGTTTGCTGTTAATAAATATGTGGTTAAATCTCTGTTCAGGGCTCTCAGCTCTGAAGGCTGTGAGATCCCTGATTTCCCACTTCAGACCTCAATATTTCTGTGTTTGTGTCTTTAATTCCTCTAGTGGCGCTGGGTTAGGGTCTCCCCGACTGAGCTTGTCTCGGCACTCATCAACATAGAAAACCCCTAAAACTGGCAAGCAGCCTTCACGTCAGCAGGTGAGGTGAATGGCTTCTCATTGGTTCTCTCTTCTGCTTAGTGCCCAAGGGCTGCTGCTTCTGTGGGTTGGCTGCTGTTGATCCTTCTTTCTTCAAGAAAGAAGGAGCAAATGCAGAGGATTTCTTTGTTTGGGGAGATGTTTTGCAAATAAGGTGTCATGTTGGGACCTTGAATGTTTCCCTTGGGTGTCTCCTCCCAGATGTCGCTTCTCCTTTGTTCTTTTGGTTCTTTGTATTTCCTCTGATTTTGAGAGATCTGAGCAGAGAGGCCATGAGTTCTCCTGGCACCTCTCATTGGGCTCCAGCACAGTAGCTCCCTTGGTCTGACTCCTACCCTCTCTGTCTCTTGCCCTTGTACACACCAACCACATGCAGAGTTGCACACACTGATGTGATGTCAAGCTTCAGGGAGAGCCCAGAAGCTTTGTCTGAGACACCATCTGTACTTGCTGGCTCTATTATTTTCTTGAAATGTTAGTTCCCCAGTGTCCCTGTAGATATCACAAACATCTTTCAGTGAGACATAGATAGACTGTCAATGTCTCCCCAATAGAGCCATGACCACAGCCAGATTAGGACATCCTATTGCATCCGGAACATCTCTACCAGGCAGATTTCCCCCATTGCCTAAGCCCCTCCCTAGCATTAAGTTAGATGTTTAGGGAGGCACATTAATTCTTTCAGACCACTGGGGAAACATCTAGGGCACCACGCAGCTGCAGTCACAGAGTCAGCACAGACAGATGGGAGGCGATTTGTCGACTTGCAACAATAAAGCCTTGATGTTACCCTGGAGACCTGGAAGGGTTGAATGATCTTCCCTAAGTAGCTCACTTAGCTCTAGGGAGTGACATAGACTTAGGGAATGAGAGTTTATTGTGATATTAGGAAGAAACAATTAATGTCCTCTCTGACTGAGTCTCCTCCTCAGTAAATCAAGGGTAAAAATACTGCCATTCACTTCAGAGAGACTGAGTGCAGCCAGGAAAAAGGAAAGAGGTGCACTGTGTAAATTCAGCATCTGGAAATGCCTTGTCCACTCAGCGATCTCAGCGTATGGTACCCAGGAAGGCTATTCCCCTGGGCAATACCACTGACCCTGGGCGGAACATTTCTGTATCTACTAGATGCTATTAATACTTCTATTCAGTGCATTAAATACATTTCTGCTTCTGTTGAATACTACTGATTTACTTTCTATTAAGAAGCACTTAAGTAGTATTTCTGTTACTACTAAATACTAAAGAAAATGTTTAAAGTATGTGTAAGGTGTCATGATACAATAACCAGCAGATGACCCACCTAATTTTAGAAAACAAGACCTCAGCATTATCACTGAAGCTTCCTGTTGATCAACGAGGCCTTAAGTTCCTTTCAGCTTGACTAAACTTTATACAGGTTTCTCCCTGACTGTAGGCCTTTGACTTCTCTTTTCTTAGAGCATTTACATTAGAAAACTTGCAATTGTAAATTCTTACTCTGCCCTTTGAGATGTAAATCTTTTACAGCCCACGAGTGTTTTTCTCAAGGACCTCGGAGCTGTCTCTTTGAAATGTTGTTATCAAGAAGAGAGGGCCCCAGCCTCTCAGCCTCTGTGGAAGGGTAAGGAGCCTAAATTCTGGAAGTGCCAGTTAGCAAATGCAGATGGCCTAATCACATTGCCCCACCATCTTCCAGTACCTGTTCTCTGGCTCACTCCATGCTTGAAAACTTTCCAGTCTCTTGTGCCAATGGAGTCGAGTTCAACCTCTCCTCTACTGCAATAGTCTTAATCCATATTACAATCTTTTCAAAGAAAGTCTTCTCTGCCATTTTTAATGAGTGTCTGGTGCAATTTTTCTTTTATGCTATGTGCTTCCGCCTGATTCCATCCACTTATTTCCTCCTGACTCAGATGAAACTGCTCTCCCAGATTTGGGGTTTATGGTTTCCTTGATTTTCTTTATTGTTGACCACATTTTGTAGTCCTATATCACTTAATAGTTTATTTTTGTTTTTGAACTTCATCTAAATGAAAATATGCTGTACACTTCTCACGAAATTACAAGAATAAACTTTACCACTTGCCAAAAACAAAAGAGCTGGATAAAGAAAATTATTACCAAACAATCATGTTTTTTGTAACTCTACAAACAAAGGAATGGGCCCAGAACCAGAAGAATTAAGAATATATGTATTTTTTAAAACTTAGAGAATCCCTAATCCTCTGATTCTTACTTGAATGATACTTTCCTCAAGCATACATAATTCCTTGACATTGAATTTCCCCAGCATATATATTCAGTAGTCCCCATTGGTAGATAACTTCAACTATTAAAGACAATGAAACTTTTCTTTAACTCTATATTTTAAAAGAAAAAAAATGGCATATTAAGCACATTGACAATTCCCCTTTCTTTTAATTAGATTCCAATACTTTCTTTCCCCATGCAACAATACAATATGCACAATGATTAAGAAACTCTAATTGCAATTCTAGTTTCTGATTTCACAGAGACCTAACTGTTACATCTTGGTTGATGACATAGAATAATTCAAATTAGAGAAGTCAAAAGAGGATTAAGAAAAACTCCAAAGGGCCAGCAGCACTTGGTAATTGAACTGGGCTATAGCAGCTGGAAAGCAACACAGCCAGATACAACGCCTAGACTAGAACTTGGAAGATGCGATTTTCCTGGCATACTCAAATGAATTGGAAATTAGTTAAAGGTTATTCACTGAGTGTCTGTGCTCTGAGGATTTCCAACCAAAGAGTATGATATTAAGAAGAAATTGACTCTAGGATGTAAAAATAATTTTAAACACTTAGAACATCTCCTGTTCTTCTCCACCACAATCCTGCCAAACATAAAACAGTACTGGACATATACCTTATAGGAGTCTTTGCAGATAGTTGTTCTTATGTTCATATCTGGTCACAGAAACAACTCCTCAACTTCTATCATCAAACAGTTGGATAGTCCTCACAGAGCTAAGCACTAGGACCCTATTTGACAAATGTATATGTGGTGGAATAAAATATGGTCATACATTCCCTGAGACTACCATCAAGTCAAGGTATTATATTTGCAGGTGCAAAATTGTAATTAAAAGATAGTATGGATGCTATGCCGATATTTATGGAAACCATCAAATGTAGGGTGGCAACAATATCTCCATTAACCCAAAGTGTTTTCAGAATGAATTTATATAGAGAAATTGTTATATAGTTTCATTTCAGCAGCTATGTAACTTGTGTCTAGCTGTTCACAGCATTAAAAATTATATGCAACTCCTTCATTTCTCTAGAGTGTCCCAGATGGAAGTCAAACCTATATATTTTTGGCAAGCATAACAAAAGAGATTCACACCTATTGTTGGGGGACAATTAGCAAACTCTGCAAAAGAAAAAAAATCCATATTTTCTGCCACATAATGCCTCTAAGACTAATTAGAATATTCCTTTTTATAGCTGCTTTTCTAGCTACTTGGTGAAATTTATAACTAACATCAAGCATAGAACTTTGGAGTTGTGCACGTGTTTATTTTGCTGAGCTCACTATTACCTGACTAGAATAATCAAAAAGGGAAATTTACGAATGCAGCAGATAGAATGGTAAAAACTCACTCAAATTAACATTTCCTGAAAGAGGTAAGCGCTTTGTCCAAAAGGACATCCAGATTCTGGGAGGGCACAATCTTTTTCAATGACTGACTGAAAATAAGGAAATTTTAATAATGAAAAATGGAAATTTTGTACAAAATATGATTGGGATGTTATTTGGAGAAATATGAAAACAAAAGCATAATGTTCTCCCAATTGTCATACTATGATGATTTCTCTTCCCCTAAATCTAAAACTGAAGGCGTGTGTTCTAGGAACAGGGGAACTGAGAGCCATCAGTTTCACGGCTTCATACCGTAGAATATCTGGGGAGATGGTGTCGTTTCCAAATGCATTCTGTTTGGAAGGCTTGGAGGTTGACGTGGTTAAACCTGACCTTGGGATGCACAGGATGGATCCATGTGAACCTGGGTTGTGAAGTGAAGGCTAAGCCTGATTCTTTTTACTACAAATTCAGTGCTCATTATCATACTCATTATAATACTCAGGTTGTATCTCACTTTATTCTGCCTACACAGAATGCTTTAAATGGCTTTTCTACACTGAGAAGTATATAATATATATATATTTTTGAGATGGGGTGTTGTTCTGTCACCCAGGCTGAAAGGCAGTGACACAATCATGGCTCATTGCAGCCTTAACCTCCCGGACTCGAGTAATCCTTCCACCTTGGTCACATTTTTGCTGTTCGGGGGTCATCAGTTTGATCTGGGACATTGGTTAAGACAGCCTGGGTTACAGTGACATTTCCCATATTCCTGAAATCAGCCAAGTCATCAAAATGTATGGAACATGAGATCTACCAGTTGGCAACCTTGATTATTAGACCTCACTCTTCTAAACAGAACCTGATCTCCCTTGGAGCACATGCATTTGTTCTTGAGAGAATTCAGTTATTCTAGTCACTTTCTATGACTTTCCAATGATTGCAAACGAGTGAAAGTTGCGTTTAGGGGGATATACTATTTTAGTGAAAGTAACCGTATGACACCGATTTCGTCTATACAAAAAGAACAGTACAATTACATTTTTAAAGGTATGAAAAACCTTTAGTTCAGGTGGGCACTCATTTTTGTGAAAATTTTGAGATTATTTCATATTTTGAGGTTAAGAGAATGTTTATGAGTGTGAAGGAATCCTACATTTTTAAAATAGTTTGTGGCTCTACATCCCTTGATTTGATATCATCTATAGGTGTTATTGAGGTTGGGAGAGAATGGAAAGTGACTTCTGAGATTAACATAAATAATCATTATCATTTTAGGATCAGCAAAGTCAAGAGTTTTGGAAATTGAGAGGCTCAAGTTGAGTGTTTCAACCTCAGGAATAATTTTCAATTTATGTTTTGTAACTGATAGGAATCAGTCAACTCTTTTAAGACAGGCTACGAAATCCTTTCTTTTTTTCATATGTGACCATGTATAATCAAAATCAATCTCTTTACAAAATAAAATCATAGGATTGTATCGGTGTTTCTCACATTTGCTTGATGGTATGGTTGTTACAAGTACAGATTCTCTTGTGTCTGATGAGATTCTGACTCCACAGGTTGGAGTGGAGACTAAAAGTCTGTATTTTCAACACATTCCCTGGTGATTGTTTTCATTTGTCAAGTAGGAAAATAAGGGACCAGATGACTCCTGTAAACTCTTCCAGTTGTAACATTCCATGAATCCATAATCACTGTCCATCCTGGATGTCTGCCTTAAGACAAATAAGAACAAAGTCTTTTCTGATTGGTAAACAGACTGTCAAAAACCTTAGGTAGGCTGAATTTGAGAGAAAGAAAATTAAGAAAAAATTCAGAGAGCAGGAGAAGCCTAAAAGTGCTACATAGATTCTGTTGGCTAAACTTCTCACTAAGTTATCATGACAACTTTCATATACACTTGAATGTGAAGAAAACTCGATATTAATCTGAATAGGCCTATGGAGAAAGAGATCTTTCAGAGAGAAGTACTTATTTAGGCTGTTTTGTGAACCACACACCCAGTATTTCCATTAGTTCTTAAGTGGGTCTTGTTTAGATCTGAAATCTCTTGCTTTTCTTACACACAGTCATGTGAAAACTCACAGAGAAAATTAGGGCTAGGGTGATATTTGTTGGTCCAAAGTCCCTTAGGTCAGAAACTGCTCTATATTTTGCATCAAAGCCTCTGTTAGTATGTGAGAAAGCTCAAAACAAAACAAAACAAAACAAAAACAGTGACTGCTGCCTCTACTCAGAGGATGAGCTTCGACATTAATGGTATGAGAAAGGGTTGTGGCAGGTTTCAAATAGTTAGACAACAATTTGGTTTTGACAACATGAGGTTTTGGTAGACCTCAGGTGCTGATTTGTAGTGTCATTATTTTCAAACAAGAAATCTTGCTAGCCTATAGCAAGAGGATTAGGGTTCTAACTTTTATTGGAATGCAGAAGTTTTAAACTTGAGTCTTGTAGAGTTTTCAAACTGTATAAGGTGGGTGGGTATCTAGTTCAAACTCTGAATTTTAAAAACAAGAGATCCAAAGCCCAGAGAATGTAAATAGTTTTTTCAAAGTGCAAAGACTGCAGGAGGCAAAACAAGAATCTGACTTACTCTTTTTACTACAAATTCAGTGCTCATTATAATACTCAGGTTGTGTCTCACTTTATTCTCCCTACACAGAATGCTTGAAATGGCTTTTCTATACTGAGAGGTATAAAATAAATATATATTTTTGAGACGGGGTCTTGTTCTGTCACCCAGGCTGAAAGACAGTGATACAATCATGGCTCACCGCAGCCTTGACCTCCCAGACTCTAGTGATCCTTCCACCTCAGCCTCCTGAGTAACTGTGACTACAGGCATGCACCACCACACTAATTTGAAAAAGTTGGTTTGTAGAGACGAGGCCTTACTATATTGCTCAGGCTGGTCTCGAACTCCTGAGCTCAAGCAATCTGCCTGCCTCGGCCTCCCAAAGTGCTGGCATTACAGGTGTGAGCTGCCGCACCTGGCTAGTATTTTTTAGAGTACATATTTTCTTTACTTTTTGGGGTAAGCTGTCATTTCCTAGAAGGCAGTGATGTAAATCTGCCTGCTTTGTCCTAAGGGACGAGGGTCCAACCTCTGCCCTTGCCTTACCTTTTCCTTTCAGATCAAAAAGTCTCCTGCTGTCCTGGACTGGGGCAAACAATACAGTGTGACAACTTTAAGAAGGAGATTGTCACATACCAATATATTAGCAAAGCCTAAACACATTAGAATTGGTCATATAGCCACATAGGCATCTTAATATAATTTCCAAAAATACTTGTTTTCAAACATCTCTTTATGAAAAGGATCCTGCTATTTTCTCTCATTATGGATAATTTTTTCATTCATTAGGCTTAAGATGAGATAAATGAATTTTGGGGAAAGGTCACTTAGGATCCAATTATAACCTGCAAGTTATTACAGAGAGAGTAAGTGTAATGTTATTGCAAGTAAGTAAGTATAAGAAAGGTAACAGAGATTAAATAGTCGAGAAAGGTTGAGAAGAGGGACCCTAGATTATTTTGAGTACTAAGGTAACAGGAAGTATTTGTGTAGCAGCCTCATGGGTTACTTTTGCCTGCTGCTCAGAAAAGTCAATGCATTGAGTATAGCAGGTATTGCAGCAAAGAAAGAACTTAATTATAGAAGGGCCAGCCAAGAGAAGGATGAGAGACATTAAAGCTTGGAGGCTAGTGTTTTTCAAGGTAATTTGGTGGGTAGGGGGATGGGGAATGGGTGCTGCAGATTGACTGGGGATTAAATCTTAGGAATGTCCAAAATGGTCTTTGTGCACTGAGTCAGTATCTGGGTGAAGGTCACAGGACTGGTCGAGCCAGTTCCCTGGTATGAGTCTTGGGTTCAGGTGGCATCAGCTGGTCGAGCCAAATGCAAAAGTCTGAAAAATACCTCAAAGCAGGTTTTGACCATACAGATATTATCTAAAGGAGCAGTTGGAGAAGTTACAAATCTTGTACCTCTGGAACAGTAGCTATGCCTATATCTTAGCAGAATGCAGGCCCCTCCCATAATCCTAATCTTATGTCCTTTCATTAGATTTACAAACATGGTTTCGGTCCCTAAGCAAGGAGGGGTTAGTTTCAGGAAGGATGTTTCATTTTTGTTTTAAAGCTAACAAAGTCAGCTAGCTTGTGAGGTTAGAAGCAAGATGGAGTCAGGATAGATTCCTCTCACTGTTACAATTTTTGCAAAGGCAATTTCATTTGTTTCCACCTCTGACTGCCTGTGAGACATGAAGTTCAATCCTTGAAACCCAAAGAAAGGAGAAGGCAGGGGGCTGAGTCCTAAGAGCATCACTGTTGGTGTGGCCCAGGGAAAAAGATGGCTGTCTGTGAAGGACTTCCTGTACTTTGATGGATATGAAGAATAATAACATCACATATGCAATTTGATGATTCTCACCTTCACTAAAAACTTGTAACATGCTATAATAGAATTATATGAGTTGGGTTATAGTGTCTGTTTTGGGGTCAAATAATGTAGAAGAAAACTAAACATTAGCAGCATGGTAATAACATGTTGAATAGTGAGTGTAAAAGTTCGGTCCTTCCTGAACACTCCCGGAAGTCATTGATAGTGTGAGGAACAAACCTGGGTTTCCCACAGTAAAGTGTCACTGAGGCACCTTATTCAGATAGAAATAAAGACGGCAGCCCCCAAGGCTGAAACATTTGGAGACACTGTGTTTCCAGTATCATGCAGCTACTTACATAGCTAGAAGTGTGTGTACACCACACCTCATTTTCTTTCACTGTGGCTGAGAGATACGTAGGAGAACAACAGATGAAGAAACATGCCTAGCGGGTATGGAGGAATTTCCAAATAAACTGATTTTTCTGGGAAGCTGAGCTGTAACTACTTTGGGTGTCTGGAATTTTTCATTCTGTATCTAGCCAGTTCTCCAAGGATTAATTTTTTTTTTTTTTTTACATTTTAAAGGTTGATCTGTGTGGGTGATTCACAAGGGGAGGAATTGTGTAGTAGACTATTTGTAAATTGTACTCCCAAGGCTATAGCATAAAAAGGCAACATGGTCTACATCTAGATGTTGTTATATAGTCAGGACAGTGTCAAGTGCAGGCCTCCCTTTATGTGAATTTGAAAGATCTTTCAGTTCTGTAATAAAAAGTCTTATTAAGTTACTCTTATGGCCTTTCCTTTCTTCACCACAAATGCAATTTCAGTGTCCAGAGAGTTTTGTATTTGGGAGGAAATTCATAAAATCCCAGAAGGTAGACTTACAGGACTTTCCAACCCAAATTGTAAATTATGAATGCTCATAAAAGGAGGACTTTCAGGGAGTTGGTATAAAGATTGATGTGCAGACTTTAAAGGAAGTCCCAGGGACGGCAAACAGCATCCAACTTCATCCAATGGCTTCATGTGCCACAAATCAGTACGTTTAATCTCTGACCTGGCACCTCACAGAGTCCACCAAGACATCTCACTCAAGAAGCTGGTGCAGCTGTGTGTGCTTTTCATAGTGTGAAATGAAGCATTTATTGCCTCATCTCCCCTAATCTTCAGCAGCCTGGGTGCATTGTCACCTACAGGGTTTATTGGCATTTCTGTCCCAATTCAGGCAAACATCCTCCAACCAGATAAGAGGAAACACTCAGGGGAACAGAAATAAAAAGAAACATGGAGATTCATTACAACAAAACAACAGATGAATATTTAAACTAATTTAAGTATGACCAATGAGCTGCATAAACTGTATCATTAATCACTCTGGCACACATGAGCATGCTTTCTAGGCTAAAAATTATGCCATTAAAATTCAGTAAAACTTAGCCACAGTGCATCTCTCTCTACTGAACACAGTTAGCATTGATTGCTCCCAGGATTACAATGTATTTTGTGCATTTCTCGAGAGACCTTTGTCTCCCCTTTTTGCTTTTGGGTAGGGAAACAATGGAGATATTGGAAATGGGTAATTTCAGAGGATCTATGGGAGCTGAGGTTTAATTCAGAATGACTTGTCTCAGTTTTCTAACATCTTTATAATTGTCATTATGGCAGTGCTGTGTGATAATGATGATGGCAGGGATGGGGATTGCTACAAGTGAAACCCAAAGAAGTGACGGAGCACAGGAGTCTTAAGCTATTACTGCCTATGGGATATTTAACGGTGCTGTATAGGCAGTGTCACAGGGACGCACTTCAGGGGCGTCGGTTGTATGTTCAGATTTCAAGCACGAAGACACTCTTTCTGATAATCGGGCTTCGAAAGGTCTGTTCCCATCATCATTTTCCTAGCACTGATGATTGGGCAGACGGTGTGGCTGCAAGAGAAACTGCAGACACAGGGGGTCCTGCCAGGGAGACGAGAGCATTAGACATCCATTCGCAGAGTCATGAAAAAAAACTAGAACACTCCATGAGCAGTAATAAGGGAAAAACAAAAATGAAAACAAAAAAACTGGCCGTGCCAATGCAGCCCAGACTAAAACCACACAGGGCACACTGATGGAACACGGGTATTCCCATAGCCATGGTCACCAAGGTTATTACTCATTCCAGAGGGAGAAGTCACACTGGATATTCTTTACTGATTTTTTTCTTTTCTTTTTTGAGACAGAGTCTTGCTCTGTTACCCAGGCTGGAGTGCAGTGGCGCGATCTCAGCTCACTGCAAGTACCGCCTCCTGGGTTCAAGCAGTTCTCCTGCCTCAGCCTCCCGAGTAGCTGGGACTACAGGCGCCCGCCACCAGGCCCGCCTAATATTTTGTATTTTTAGTAGAGACGAGGTTTCGTCACGTTTACCAGGCTGGTCTCCAAGTCCTGAGCTCAGGCAATCCACCCGCCTAGCCTCCCAAAAGTGCTAGGATTACAGGTGTGAGCCACATTTTTTTTTTAAAAAACCCTCTTTTTGTCATAAAAAAGCCTTGATTTAAATAACCCTAACGACAGGTTTACATATAATACTTGGATCAGGTTGGGGCAGAGGCACTGGAAACGGGAAGGGAGGAGAGAGGCTGCGGGCCTAGAAAGAGAGTGTCTGGGGAGAGAGAGCAAGATAAGTCCTGATCAAAACCACTGTGGAGGGGCCACAGTGTTCTGTTCCTTTGGGCCCATCCTTTCCACCCACAGAGGAGATGGGGGCAGCGAAGTAGTGCCTGTCATGACAACAAAACAAAAGGGAAAGGTGGAGCAGGTATACCATGTCTGATGCCCTTCCCCACCCTGACCCGGCCTCTGCCACTGACTCGGTACAGCTTTGGAGCAATCCTCCAGGTACTGGGGGAGAAGGTCCTGATCTCCCAGGTCTAAGTTTGGTGCCCTTCTCTGTGAGCCACCAGATTCCTGCACTGTGAGGGCATTCCTGCCTTCCTGCCACCCTGTCTGCATTCTCTGTTCCAAGTCCTTCGAGAGCACAGAGTAGCTTTCCAGCTCACCAGGGACTGGATCCCCAGGGGCTAGCGCCCTCTCTCGCAGGTGGAGATGCCCAACGATAGTTGATCCATTGAATAAACATGAGGCCCTCCGTTCTCCCATAAGTCAGGTGTTTTCTCCACTCTGGCACCCTGGAAATGCTTCTCATCTTTTAGGATTCAGCGTTAGGGGCATCTAGAAAGCCATACCCCACGTCTCCCTATTCATGTAGACTGACTATGGTCTGTCTACTTGGGCCACCCTGGGCTGACTTCCAGCATAGTGCAGCTCACATTTTATTTTACTTACCTGTTTACAAGACTATGTCTTCCTTCTAAACCATAAGCCTCTTTCAGTAGGGAGTATATCTTATTGTTCTTCTGTGTCCCTAATACATGGCCGACAGTGGCATGTAACAGGTGTTCAGGTGTGTTTAATAAATTTCTTTGATATGAGGGAGAATAAGTTCAAAAAAAAAAAAAAACCCCAAAACCACTACCAACAAAAAAGCATCCTACCTTGGTTCTGAAACTGCTTGTCCAATCATATTGTCATTATTTTTCCTTCTGGCTTTATTATTAGAAATTCACTCAACAGTCTACAGAAGGTGAAAAAACAAAACAGGTGCTAATTAAAATGTGATGCCTTCCTGCTTAACGTGGGCACAAGGTTGAGAAGAAGAAATGCAAGAAAGTATTCAATAACCAATTCAATGATTGATGGTCTCAGCGCAAAGTGGCAGGTGGCACCTGTTCTCGGGAGTTGCCTGAGATTTACCACATTCTTGTTTTTGACCTTTTTAGCTTTTCTTTAATTATGGTAGCATTCAGTCATGCTGGGCTCCTTTTTTACGCTCACCTCAGGAGACAAACACATTGTGTGTTACAACAAAGTAGTCGGAAGGAAGATAATTAAAGGTGTTTACTGTTAAAAAAAAAAAAAAGGAAAATACAGTTGCTTTGGCTTAAGCCAGATTCTATGGTTTTAAGGTAGATCACAAATATATTGCAGGAAAAAATATTGTTTTACTGAAACTGTGGGGTAGACAACCATATAATTCACTCCTTTATTCACTGAGTCCTCCCAATGTTAAAAAAGAGAATAAAATGGCTTTAACTTGTATACTTCTTGACCAACATTAATATGAATTCTCAAAGATGATTTATCAGCAGAGTGAGAATATGATAGTAAAAGTTCAGTCATTTATCTTCACCAATCACAACTTGCACTTTATTTTGCCGTATTATATATGTGAGGGGAAATACGCCTGCCTAGATCACATAGATATACTATATAGTAAACTCGAACATGTAGTTAATCTGAGACTAGTGATAAAAGTAAGATGAATTACCCTTGGTTTTCTTTGTTTCCAGTATAGAAGAGAAAACTTTCTTTTCCTTGTTTTAGCATGCTACTGCAGGTGAAGATTTAAAGAAGAATAAAAGTAGCACCTGCCTTCAAAAGGTGTGTAAGCCAGGATAGGAAACCAACAAGTGTACTGCTGATGATGAGGTATGCCTCAACGACATGGCAACTAAAGGTGAAGCAATATCCTTTGGCTTCTGGTTACTCAGAGAATTAAATAAAGAATACTGTGGCTGGGTGTGGTGGCTAATGCCTGTAATCCCAGCACTTTGGGAGGCAAAAGCTAATGGACCACCCTAGGTCAGGAGTTCAAGACCAGACTGACCAACATGGCGAAACCCTGTCTCTACTAAAAATACAGAAATTATTAGAAATTACAGGTGGCAGGCACCTGTAATCCCAGCTACTTGGGAGACTGAGGCAGGAGAATTGCTTGAATCCAGGAGGCAGAGATTGCAGTAAGCAGAGATTGTGCCATTACACTCCAGCCTGACAGCCTGCAGTAAGCAGAGATTGTGCCATTATACTCCAGGATGACAAGAGTGAAACTCCATCTCAAAAAAAAAAAAAAGAACACCCTGAGGATGGGTGCGATGGCTCACACCTGTAATCCCAGCACTCTGGGAGGGCAAGGCAGGTGGATCACTTCAGGCCCGGAGTTCAAGACCAGCCTGGGCCACATAGTGAAACACTGTCTCTACTAAAAATATAAAAATTAGCCAGGTGTGGTGGCAGGCACCTGTAAGCCCAGCTACTCAGGAGCCCGAGACGCAAGAATCTCTTGGAGCTGGGAGGTGGAGGTTGCATTGAGCCAAGATCTCACAACTGCATTACAGCCTGGGTGATAGAGCTAGACTGTCTCAAAAAACAAAACAAAGCAAAACACAAACACAAAACAACTCCAAATGAGGGAGATTACAACAAGGCACTGAAGAATCAGTAAGATGTTGGGAGGCAAGAAGCGAAAGCAGCATTCCATACCTGCATGTGGGAATTTTCAGGCCTGTTGGGAGGACACTGGGTGGTCCAGGTCCTAGATCCCATAGGAGAGGGAGAATTCCCAGACTGGTGCTGGGAGGTCCCGTCTGAGGAATCCAGAAGATGAAGACCAGGAGTGATTTGGGGCCACACTTATGAGGGAATGTGAATGCCATGCTAAAGAAAATGCAGTGGGAATTCTTTGTAAAATGATTTTCACATCGATGAGATCAACACATGCATTGCTAGGTGTAAATCCAGCAGGTATTCAGGGCCAAACTCTATGGCCGACTGTACCAGGGTGTGGGAGAGGCATGGAGGAGAGCCAAGATGAGAAGAGAACTTGCCACCAAAAATAATGCTGAAGGATTTAAATAGTGATTTCACACAACTCTATGTTTGGAAGAAACCGTGGCTTCACTGGTCTTCAGATTTCTGGAAGCTCTGGATCAATTTAGAGGGAAATGGATATTATGACCTACTTCTTCCCACGACGTTTCAGTTCAGGAAAATGAACTTAACTAACCAAAAACCTTGTTAGACGGAAGCACAGCCTGTGACATTGTCTGATGCTGTTTTGTGGTGAGAGTCCAACTCTCTTTGTGCCAAACATGACAGCGTGGGGCTCCTTCCCATGACAAAGGTCTGGGCTGGAAGTCACTGTGGAGGTGCTCTGGGATGCCTGTATCTGGGAGTGACCCTTCATCCCGGTCACTTTCGCTACTGGGTAAAAGGATGCTTCAGTTTTCTTCTCTCAACATACCCTGAATGTCACTGTAGTTTCATACATAACTTAAATTCCTCAAACATTCATGCCTTCTCCTTTTCCATTTTATTCCTTGTTTCATACAATTCTGGTTCATCGTGTGAGTTTTTCCCCTTAGCTGTTAGCACTTGGTTTCTGAAATATGTTTCTGAACATTCAACCAACAACATGCTTATATTTACTGTCATCCTTTAGAAATGACGTTTCGGCCCCCAGCACAGATAATCACCAGATTTGATCTTACAGCCATACATATTATAAATAAATAAACTGAAATTAAGAAATTATGGGAACTTGACCATTACTATCATCAGCCCATATTTAGAGTCCCCATAAACTACCTGGGATGAACGGCTCAATAAATCAATAGTTAGCAGCGGTTTCAGCCAGGCCTCGGGGTCCTTCTAGATATTCATAAATACCTACAGAGATGAGATGTGAAATTGGTGTCGGAAATTGTAGGTACCAGTCATGTTATTTTCCCCGTTCTGATGAAAAAGATAGTTTCTAGGGAGCAGTAAGAGTTCCTGAGATGGTCTGAGAGAGTTCTAATCTGTGTGCATCTGTGAAGGCTTTTCCCTTTCTGCCTTTGTGGCGGTTTTTAACAGAAAGCGTTTTGTGTTTTAGAAAAACCTGCACAAGAAGATTAAAAATGTCATTCGCTGCCTTTAACAAAGATAAAAACAGAAAGGCTTAGGCCATTATCATTTCGGGTAGGCAAACTTATTTTGGTCAGGCATATTCTTTTACCGGTTCTGAAGCAACATTTTTCACAAATACTATGTATATTTGAAAGAGGGTTAAAGAGACTATAATTTATGACATTCACTGGAATATAATAAACCACTATCAGTTTTTAAATTACTGTTACATGGATGGGTGTTTCTTGTTAACCTCTATAGTGGAAGATCTTGACAATATGCTTTTCTGAGTAGTGTTGTGGTGGTTTTAGTCTGAACTGGTTTAGAGCCTAGTCAGACGCTAGTTACCAGTCGGCTACTACTTAGATTCTAGTTCTGGTTTATATTCTAAAACTAGAACGTGTATACGGAATAGACTTTAGTCCAATTTTATCGTTTATAAACCAAACTAAGATTTCATTTTAATTCACATTGTTAGTATTCTTTTGGTCATATATATTTAGTTACTATCAATTTTTAACATAAGCAGCCTTTTTATATGCTAGATATAAAAATTTTAGCAATTCCAAGTCTCATGTAAACACAAATACTTTTGTTCTCTCTCATATCTGCTTCACTTTGAAATGTGTACTAAAATGTAGTTTCTTTATCAGATGAACTGTGGTAAGTTTCATAACTGCTGTTACCACAGTTCATCTGATACACAAAGCAGCTACATTTTAGTAAACATTTTGATGGATTTTGGAAAGGATTTAGCTGTTCAGGGAAAATGTCCATTTCCCTTTTGTATGTCTCAGTGACCAAGTTGAGTTACCATACGCAGATGAGAAGCACAGACACTGAGATCCGGGCAGGACTGCTGCTGAGCTAATGCAGTTGGTGTAATGTATTCCGACCATCTATCAAGAAAGCTTGTGTGTTGTGTCTAGCATGATTACAGTGCATAATATATGAATCAGGTTTGAGGAACTATCCTTCCTGAATATTTCTCTTCAAATCCAGAATAAATAAGACTTACTTTTTGAGATTTTTTTTAGAGAGAAAGATGCTCTATCCACAGCATCTATTAGTCAAGAAAGGTGAATAATTTGACAAATCTGCTGAAGAAAGGGAAGGAATTGCTATTCCATAAATAACTTCCTTCTTAGAAATCTCCCATTAAAATGCTATAACTTAGGACCTAAGAGCATGAAGAAACCTCTGTGCTTAGGGAAAGATACCTTCTTCCTTGACAACCAGAAATTTCCCTACTACCAATACACCGAAATGTTAGCTGGGTTATGATTACGATAACTTCTTCCTTCTTTAAACTCTGTATTTTCCAGCATTTTGACAATGAGCATGTATAACTTTTGTGATCAGAAGAAGTTATCTTTAAGCAAGCAGTTTCTCTTGAGAAGCCCTGTGATTCTGCTGTCTTCTTTCATGTCTCCACCTCCGCCTCTCTTCAGCGGCTTCCCCCAGATAAGCTAGAGTTTGATACGAATGCACAGTTTGAGACGAACGCTGCTGAAGAGTGGTACTGTGCAGGAGCTGGTGTCACTGGAGCATCCAAGTGTCATCGGCATGGAGACAGAGTGACAGCAGCCATAGTAGGAGGAGGCACATGTGGGAAGGCCACATCAAAGCTATCAGAATAGTTAATCCAACACAAGTCAGGCACCTGGGGTGGCATAGGTGGACAGAGGTATCACAGTCAGCTCCACCACCATGCAGAAGTCAGGCGTTTGCAGTGTAAGCAGACTTCTCCAGGAGGGGATGGGCATGTCCACCTAGGTCCTCTACAAAGGATGTGGAGATTGGCAGGCAGGTGCAAGATGCTGGGTGTTTTCATTCAAAAGTGGTGCCCAAACTGCTGGGACAGGTGCTTTCTTTAATATTTGGAGCCCAAAAGAAATAGAACTGTACAGATCAACCACAGGAGATGTCAGTTTTCTCAGCTTCAAAATACTTTCTTGTAAATGTAGTTGTAAGGGAAAGCTTGGAATCAAATGCTAAGAACCCCTTTCATTAGACTCTGATTCCATGGTTTTAGATAAAGGGAGCTGGTGAATTGGAAAGGATTATAATTTGAATTCCTAAAATACTGAAAATATGTATCTTAATCCACCAGATCTACAAAAATAGTGTTGAAATCTCTCACCTAGAAACTTTCATTTTAAAAACTGCTTACTAATCTCTTTGTCTTCTGTATTGAAAAATCCTGAAAAAAAAATCAATTTTCTTACTGGCATTAAGGCAAAATGCATGCAGAAGGATCTGTCTCTGGAGTAATATGCCCTGTTGAGGATGAAAGTGGTTGGTGTGTGTTGGAACCTGGGGATTTTTAAGGGAAACTTGGAAATGGGGTTCTAATGTTTCCAGGTCAGTTAGCACACTGGATACAAATTAAGGGATGCTAAATAGTGTGGAGGTTCGAAATCACACCGTACATCTGGGCTGTGATCACTTGAACAGACCAGTAGCAGCAAAAAGGCTCATTCTCTGTGACACTGGGTCTCACCGATGCCCACCTTCCTGATTTGGGGACACAGAAGCACCTCTGTGTGCTTGGATTTAGGAGCAGAGCCCACTGTGTGACCTTCACTGCAGGAGAGCTATTTCCTGTTTGTTGAGTTGAATGTGACACAAAAGGAACCTTAGGAAGAACTGTGGAGAGCCAGCTCAGCCTGGAGGACATCAGCCCTTACACATTTGATTCACTAAAAATTCCATTAAAGCTCTTTAGCAGCAAAGAAGTAGGCTGCTATTTGCACCTTAAAAAAAAAAATACTATGTAATGTTCTGCAAATTAAAGGGGAAGATCATGGATTTCCTTCCTGCTTATGGACAGGTATTTTCCATCAGATACATTGACAGCCATGGACAATGCTGTTACAAATAAAAGTGTTTACCCTCAGGAAAAACAAAAACAAAAACAAACAAAAAAAAACCATGCTATCTGGGCTTGCAAACACTCAAGGGCTTGCTTGTGGGGCTCAACAATCATAAATAATAACAGATAATGTTTTCTCTTAACATCCTTCTCACAAGAACTTCACATAAAAATAAAACCAACCCTAATTTTCTTTACTGAAACCTTCTCTCTCAGCTGGGCTTCCTTCAATTGCTCTAGCAGGCATTAGACTGTGGTCTGCCCTAATTCCAGCAAGGCGCTGCAGTTGGCTGATGTTTTCTAGTTGGTTCCGCTGGATTGCTTGCTTTCCTTTAACCCAGAGCTTTTCTTTCTTTAATCATAATTGGCTTCTGTTGAGATCTCCAAGCTGTGCTGAGTGGATTCTCAGTGATTCACTAATGGATTTCAAAACTGTTCATTCTTTGATCTCTTTATATCTACAAGGGGCAGCTGGTGACACATACTCCAAGTGGATTTGTGGGAAGTGACCACACCTTTGTTTTGGTAATATTTGGGGAGTAACAGAGCTATCATTCTTGGCTAAAGTAGCCCATTATATCAGTAGAATTTGAAGTATGGATTTAGGAAAATCGGCCAAAGTTATGGTAAATGGTATTTAGGATCTCTGCCAGATTCTAGTAAATAATTCTATCATAAACAATGATAGTATTGCATTCATCAAATGCCCCTTCTCCAGGTGTCCGTGCGAAGTTTTGTTACTGTTGCTGTTTATTGGAAATAAAACTGTATTCCATTTCAAAGCAGTACAAAGTCCATTGCAAGACCATGTCAAAGAGAGGTGGTTTTTTTTTATGTTTACTTGCTTCAATTTCTTTTTAAAAATCATATTCAAGTATCAAGTTTAAAGTCAAGTAATACTGGGTGGTCCCCAGAGTGGGTTCTGTTCCAAACTTTCATTTGTCAACTCAATGTTTGCAATTCAGAGCTCATTTTCCCATAAATGCTATAGTGAGTGACTTCCAAATGAGGACTCCAATATCTTTAACCCCAACTGAGAGAAAATGAAATAATTTGTGTGGAGAACCCAGCATTGCAATCATTTGGGAGCCCTGCATTATTACATACGCTTCTGAGTATTATCATATCTACGGCTCAAAAACCCAACAATGGCTAATTTCCTTGTACCAAACTACATCAGCTAACTCTACTTTGTTTCCAGGATCACAGTCCTCCATTTCAGAGCAATTTAAATTTTGCTCAAGAACTGCCACCAAGAAATTCCACAGAGGGCCATATTACTCATGCTGTTACTTAACTTTATGACAAACAGTACCATCAAACTTATTTGTTGTCTGCATCAGACACACTTGTGTACGTAATCAATAGCAATTCCTACATTTTCCTTTGTTGCTGGGCATATAATTCATGGATACAAATTGATTAGGCTAAGGCAATAAGGGAAATTCTATTCCCCACACCAACAATTGATTGACCTGGGGTTGGCATATGATTCAGTAATTCAATTTTGGCCAATAATACACAAGAAGAAGTCCACGTAGAAATTTTTAAGAAAGTGTTGTATTTTTTCTTCTTCAAACAGAGATAATAAAATAATAATCTCTTTTCTTCTGCTGGGTATTATGTCTTTGTATCCGTGTGATGCCAGGGACTGTGGTAGCCATTCTGGAAAAATGGGGTTTTAAGGAATATGATGTGAGCACAAGATTTTTTGGCTTCCTTCAAATAAAATGACAGTTAATGCCTCTATCGACTTCAGTTCTTGCGTTGTGGATATATCGGGCATTCACCGTTGACAGCACATAATCTGCTTACTTAGAGCTTTAGTGATATTTTAGTTCTACTATTTATTCTGCATGAAAGAAAGTCCTTGAAACCCCCACACTGGAACAATACCTTCTTACCTTGAATAAGGTCAGTTTGAGAATGAGTTTCTATTTGTCAGCATGTTGGCGTGGGGGTGGAAAAAAAGGAAAGTACATTTAATAAGCTTCTCCTGAACCACATCTCTTCCTCAGCTTTCATCATTGTGAACACCCCCAGATGATCAACTGTTTGTTCACTTCACTGGGGTTAATAATTGTCACTCATGTACAGTTACAGAAAAGCAAATTTAAACTAGCAGTTTACAAAAGGGAGACTGAATGGTATAATCTGAAAGTTAGAAAATTAAAATTTCTCTTACCCTTAACCAGCAGCCCCACCTCCAGCAATATTTCCTATAGGTATACTCTACATAGCCACACAGTACATGCCAGGGTATTAGTGTAGTATTATTTGTGGTGGCAAAAGAGTCAAAGGTAATATTACTTTTACCTTTGGAAGTTAGCTATAGGGAACTTGGAATTTATGGAAGAAAAATAAAAACTGAATTAATTCTTGATAATTAAATGAGAGTGAGGAGTGTGAATGTTTTATGTCCTCATTATGCCTGTAACGCACTTTACTAGGCAACTGTGAATTCACTTATGAGGTTTCGTTTTGTTTTTATTCAGAAAACAGTCTTCAGCTCTTAAAAAAATTTTTTTTATTGTGGTAAAAACACTTAACATGAGGTCTACCCTCTTAACAAATTTTGAAGAGCACAATACAGTATTGTTACCAGCAGGCACAATGTGGATCACCAGATCCCAAGAACTTATGCCTGTTGCATAACTGAAATTTCACAGTGGTTGGACAGCAATGTTCCATTTCCCCATCTCCCCAGGCCCTGGCCGGCACCATTCTACTTCTGATTTCTGGTGTTATGACAGACTAGGGGTTCTGAAAATCTCTAAAATAATTCCCACAAATGTTGCATAAAAATGAACAAGTGTCTTTTTAAGGTATAGCTGGGGACTCGAAAGAGTAAGAGAAATCCCAACGGCAGAAAAAGAAGGGGAAGGGTTGGGTATGGTGGCTCATGTCAGTGTAATCCTGACACTTTGGGAGACCGAGGGAGGAAGATCACTTGACGCCAGAAGTTTGAGGCCAGCCTGGCCAACAAAGCAACATTCCCTCTGCACAAAAATAAATAAAAAATAAAATAAAAAAAAGAAATAAACAAAAGGGCAAAACCAAAAACAAACAAACAAACAAAAAATGGGGAAGAACATCAGAGTGGTAAGCTGGCCCTTAACTGGGGACATTCCTTTATCCTGGAAAGCAAGAAGATTGAATTGCATAGCCTTCCAGGGACAGGAAAATGCCCTGGGCTCCCCTGGGGTGGGAATCTAGAGGATGCACAGGGCTGAGGCCCCTGAAGACTGCGTCTTCAATGATAGAGTGTTCTAGGAAACACAGCTGACTACTGGCCGTAGGAAATGTCTGTCATCTGTTTTGGCCAGAATACTGGATAAGGAAGAGCTACCCCCTGAGAGTTCATAACCACAGGCCTGCCCTCGCAGAGGTCTACAGTTTGAGTATACACTACTTGAGGGTCCAAGAAAATTCGAGCCAATAAGTGAACATAAACCCAACCTAGATTATGTATCAAAGCACCTGTAGGAGCAAATCCAAATCCTCTTGAGACAGAGCAACATCAACCCAAGACGAAATTAGTCTCACACATTGCAAAGTGCAAGGGATAAGCAGAAAGATAATAAAAATAGCAAAACAGATGAGGAAATAAGCCACTGTGAAAAAGTGTGAGAAAAAAAACCTCTAAACCCTCAAGGTAATGTAATAATTATAAAAAAGATACAAAACAAATATACTTAAGACACTTGTAAGACAGACGAAAAGAAATGAAAACCATGAGAAAATAATAAAATACTCTCTAGAAAGTGGGAAGATTTAAAATGTACCAAAAGGAAATTCCGGAATAAAGAAGTATAATCAGTAATATCCCAAAGTGAAAACAGGATACACGAATACTGATGTATTTGTATGATGGGAAACTTTACAGTGATAAAAGTAAACGGACATAACTACACACAAAAACTTGTATGACTATCAGAAACATAATGTTGACTGAAAGAGGCCAGACATAAAGAATTCATACTATATGATTATATATTTTTTTTTCAAAAATGGAAGCTATTGATTTGTACATTGTAAATGGGTGAAGTATACGTATGTGAATTATATCTCACATTATCAAAAATTACATTTCTATCTATCAGCAATCATTAGAAAAAGTAATTTATTAAAAGATACTATTTGCAGTAGCAAAATTTGCATGAATTTTAGTTAGAAATTTTAAGAACTTTATTAAAAATCAACACTATTGATAGACTAACTCTATCAGAAACCAAGTTCTATTATGAAGATGTATCACTAGCATAGTATGAGATTTGTGCAGCATTGACAATATGATCACAGGAAAAAAATATAGAGCCCAAAAGAGATCCTTGTACGTATAAAAACTTGATGGATGTTGACAGCGGGGGAGAATGTGCATATGTGGGGGCAGAGGGTGAATGTGAAATCTCTGTACTTTCTATTCAGTTTTGCTGTGAACCTAAATTGACTCTAAAAAATAAAGTCTAATAAAAATAAAACCTTGATGTATGACAGAGGTGGCTTTACAGGTCAGTGGAGAAAGAATTTTTCCCATGTTTGATGATGGAAAATTTGGCTGCGCATATGTCAAAAATAAGAAACTGAAACCTTATATTATACCATTAAAAAAATTGAGTTCCATGTATTTTAATGACCTAAATATAGGAAAAAGGTAAAACTTTTAAAAGAAAAGAGACATTATGGCATGAGGCACAAAAGATAATATTTTTACAACACAAGACACAGAACATAAACCAAAAAGGAAAATGGATGAATTCTACTATATTCTATTATATTCAAATTAAAAACTTCTACACATCAAAATATGTCATAATTCAAATAAAATGACAGTATAAAGATTAGGAGATGACAGCTGCAGTATATACAAATTATAAACATTAATATTTGGTTTATGTAAATAATATATTAATATAATTATCAAAAAATAGAGACAACTCATATTTGAGGAAACTTGAAAATATGCTCAATCTCACCGTTAATCAAGAAAACCCAGATTAAATTAGTTTAGCCTCATTCAGTTATGTGATCAGGTTGGTAAAATTGAATTTGCCAATACTAACTGTTATGGAGCTAGTTGAGTCAAAATAAAATGAAAACTTACTTGAAAGTATAAATTGGGAAGACAATTTGGAAATATCTAATAAGGTTTGAAACTGAATAATTCCACACCTTCATATAGTTACCTTAGAGAAATTCTTGCACATAACTACATGGAAGCAGTAAATGAATTCTCAGAGGAGTCATGTTTGCAAAAATAAAAAACTGAAAGCAATATATATTTTCAAAAAAGAAGACGTAAATAACTTGTAGTATAGTAATGTGAAAGGAATATCATAAAATAGAAAGAGAAATAAATGGTGACTGCATACATAGTGAGAATAACTCAGAAACATTTTTTGAATGTAAATAGCAAGTTCATAAAAGGATAAGTGTTATATGATGGCATTTATTTAAAGTTTGAAAATATGCAAAACACATACAGAGCACACCCATACACACACACACAAAGAGGCAGTCCTTGCTTTGTACACACTTTAATATGCATAAATTTCAGTTACCATAGTATAGGTAAATACACCAGTCTCCTAACATGGTTCAAATTTTAGTTACTGTGCTATACTAGGTTTGAATAATTGCATAATATAAAATTTAATTATGCATATGGATAGTGTTCAAGTTTTGTTTCTAGCTCTTCTGTCCAAAAACACTACAGATGAACCCTGACTTATGACAGTTTGCCTTAAAATTGTTGTACTTTATGATGGTGTGAAAACCATATGCATTCAGTAGACACTGAACTTCGAGTACCTGTACAACCAATTTGTTTTTCACTTTCAGTACAGTATTCTATAAATCACATGAGATATTCACTGCTTTCTTACAAGATAGGCTTTGTTAGATGATTTGGTCCAACTCTAGGCTACTGTAAGTGTTCTTAGCGTGTTTAAGGTAGGCTAGGCTAAGCTATCATGTTTGGTAGGTTAGATGTATTAAATGAATTTTCAACTTATGATATATTTTCAACTATGTGTTTTCTATGGATTTATTGGGATATAACCTCGTCGTGCGTTCAGAAGCATCTATACAGAAATAGCAGATGAGCATCATAATCAGTGACTAATCATGTCACTTCTTTCAAAATCTATTAAGGGTTGGTTACTCCACATAATGTTATTCTTTCCACACGCAGACAGCAAAGCATGTGGTTGTGTTGCCTCCTTGTTTCCCAGTGATAAGCCCATGTAACATTTTACAAAACTAGACACGAGAAGGGGGAATTGGCCAACAGATAAAGGTGCATCAAGAAACAAAGGGTGATGATGCTGAAAGAGGAATGTGAAATGAATATAAATGGAGTTATAGAAGCAATAGCTGACTGTGTCACTGTTTCAGAGACTCCAGATTTGTAGCCAGAGAAACTCGGGTTAAATGAACTGAGCCACATAAACGAGGATGTATCCTTATTTAAGCCATCCCAAAAAAGGATGAAGCTGTCTCAGAGGAAGCTGAATTAAAACCAGCATAACACTTTGCATTAAAGGAACTCTCAATGATCTTTCATGACACTGAAAGTGGAAAGGATAAAATCTTGGAAGCTGAATTAAACATGGAAAGAAGTATGACAACAGAAAAAAATTTCTTGATCCATATTGTAAGTTGTAGAATGAGAAGAGGAAGGGAAGCATGGTTCTAATTACTCTTGATAGGTTTTTAATCAAAGAAATAAAATGTGTTAATCTCAATGCTTCAAATGTTTTAAAATACAGTTTAGAATAGGCCCTAAGAGTTTTACTAATTTTTTCTTTTTTATACAATCATTATTGACAGTAAAAGTTTTTAGTTATTTTGACAAAAATGTTTAAAGATCATGAAACAGTTGTAATTTTTGCCATTTTTCATATTGCTTTGAATCATTTCAGCTTGCACATCTATTTTTATGTCCCATTACCATGTACAGCAAAGGTTGTGTATATGTATGTCTTATCTATATGTGTACATGTGTATATGTATACATACATTTATGTAATAAACACAATAAAAATATATAAGTGAATGATAAATGACAAATACAGTACTGTATTTCCTTTGGAACATATAGAAGAAAAGAACATGATTAAGGACAGATACAGAGAGAGTTCAATTGTGTTTGTAATGTTTTAAGTATTTAATCTGGTGTGGGCAGCTATTAGAAAATTATTTCATTACTTTATGCCTTTTTGTAAGTCTAATATATTTTATTAGAAGAGAAAGAATAAAGCATGCCAAAAAATAACGTTTTTCCTGGAAAATGTAAGCAATAAATAGGAACGCTGGAAAATATGACTAGCCCCTTGACTTAGGCTGTTGTTAAAGAAAAATTTGAGCTTCTAGAAAGTTCACTGTTTCTTTGATTATAAGTTGCTAAGATTGAGGAAATAAAACTGCACATGGTCACCTAACTCCTTCTATCCAGTTTACAGGCTGTTACATGATTTCAGGAGCTAACTCTGATTGAACTTAGAAGCACTCTCAAAGCACATCAGACTTTATGGTCTTCCATGAAGGGATGCCGACTGAGGGCAGTAGGAAGATTTTAGTATATTGTTGTTGGGTCACAAGAAAGTTAAAAAAGAATCTCAGACAAAACATGCCTTTCCAGCTTTAAAACTTCTCAGACAGGCCGGGTTTGGTGGCTCATGCCTATAATCCCAGAACTTTGGGAGGCCGAGGTGGACGGATCACAAGGTCAGGACTTGGAGACCACCCTGGCCAACATGGTGAAACCCCATCTCTACAAAAAATACAAAAATTAGCCGGGCATGGTGGTGTGCACCAGCTACTCAGGAGGCTGAGGCAGGAGAATTGCTTAAAACTGGGAGGCGGAGGTTGCAATGAGCTGAGATCGTGCCATTGTCCTCCAGTCTGGGTGACAGAGCGAGACTCTGTTCAAAAAAAAAAAAAAATTCTCAGACAATTTACCCTCTAACAGTGGCAAGTTACCACTATTCTAGAAAACACTTTAGCATGGTCTTTTCCTTATGGATCTGGTAAGACACATTTTAGGACTTCATATTCCTTTCCTCTTGTTGCTGTAACAAATTACCACAAACTTAGTGGCTTAAAACAAAATACATTTACCATCTGTTCTGTAGGTCAGAAGTCTGACATGAGCCTCACGGGCCTCAAGGTTTGAGCGGGGCTGTGTTCCTCTGTAGGATCCAGGGGAATACCTCTTTCCTTGTCTTTGCAGCTTCTGGGGACCACCTGCATTCTTTGACTGGTGCCTCCTTGCTCCATCTTGAAAGCCAGCAAGAGTGGCTTGAATCTTTGTATCACATTTCCTGACCCTCTTCTTCTGCCTCCGCCTTCTTTTTTTTTTTTTTCTTTTTTTAGATGGAGTCTCCCTCTGTAACCCAGGCTGGAGTGTAGTGGTGTGATCTCCGCTCACTGCAACCTCTGCCTCCCAGGTTCAAGCAATTCTCTGCCTCAACCTCCCGAGTAGCTGGGATTACAGACGCCTGCCACTACGCCCAGCTAATTTTTTTGTATTTTTAGTAGAGATAGGGTTTCACCATCTTGGCCAGGTTGGTCTTGAACTCCTGACCTCGTGATCCACCCACCTTGGCCTCCCAATGTGCTGAGATTACAGGCATGAGCCACCGCGCCCGGCCTCCTCCTTCTATTTTTAAGGATCCATGTGATTAGATTCTACTTACACAGTGAATTGCAGGAAAATCTCCACATGTATAGATCCTTAATTTAGTCATACGTGCTAAATCCCCTTTGCCAGGTAAGGTCACATATTCACATGTTCTGAAGATTAGGATGTGGACATCTTTGGTGGGGGACATTATTCTGCCTCTCACAGATACCTTTTTAGGCCAGTAGCCATATAGGAGTTCAAGTTCCTTGCGTAAGACCCAGACATTTTATTGTATTGTATATTTAATGAGTATGGAACGCAAGTAAACCCAGCGTTGAAAAACACTCTTACACACTTCATTTGGAGTTTTGAGTGATGATACAAAGGAAGCTAGAATCATACCCTAAAACAAAATACTTAGAGCAGTATAATCACTATTGGCACATGCCTACCACTAATGTAACAAACCATAGAGCACAAGCTCAATCAAGTACCCTAGTCAGTTCTTACGGTACTTAGTCTACGTTGGGGAATAAATAAACTTTTAGTGATTCCAAAGCCGGCCTCAAACCTATGTTCCCCGAGATTTGGCAAAAGATTTCATTTTCACATTTCAATATTATTTTCAGCCAGAAGTACGCATAAATCTGTGGTGTCGGGGCTTTAGATGCAGTGTAGCTTATAATAAGACAGATTATTTCTATATTGTCAACATAAAAGACTGCTTACAGCGGAGAATAGCTTACTTCCTACATAAGCAGCACAAGTTATTTATCTGAACTTTAAAGAATGTAATATTTCTACTCTGGTAGACTACTAAGGCAATTGAAATAATACCCCAAGTACAACACAGTCCTACATTTTCTGAGCTTGCTCTGTTTTGTTGATAGCATTTAGTCTTTTGAAATATGTTTACTTGATAAAAAACAAGGCACAATTTTCCATCAATAAACTCATAAGACAAAGAGATGCAATCATGAAATGCATAAAGCACATGTGCTGCATGTGGCTGGTGCCATCAGTGCAGCAAGAACCGCTGAATTGTTTGGCTCTTAGGCTTTTCCAAGTAAGTTAAGAACTACTCTCTGAAATGATCCTTGTATTTATTATATAAGGCCAATCAGAGGCACAGATGAGTCTCCATAAACATCTAAGTCAAAGATGTAACAGTTTAAGAAAGATGTGCTAGAATGTTCTATATGTTCCTATGAAGCGCAATGAAGCTTAGCCTCAACTTGAATGTACAAATTACTGAGAATATCTTACTTGAAAATTGAGTGAAATTATTTGAATTGCCCACTTTCATGAAACAACGGAATATGAGTTAGAGATTTCTTCCATAAATTATTTTTCTTTTTCCTCTGAGCACATGTTAAAACAAACAAACTAAAGAAAAAAAATGAAAATTATTATCATGAGCCCCTCTGAATCAAGTCTGTAAGCCTAACTCAGTTCTTTTTTGGTCTGGGATATAAAAGTTACTATTATGGCTGGGCGCAGTGGCTCATGTCTATAATCCCAGCACTTTGGGAGGTCAAGGCGGGCAGATCACTTGAGGTCGGGAGTTCAAGACCAGTCTGGCCAACATGGTGAAATCCCGTCTCTACTAAAAATACAAAAATTAGCTGGGCGTGGTGGCACATGCTTGTAATCCCAACTACTCGGGAGGCTGAGGCAGGAGAATCACTTGAACCTGGGAGGCGGAGGTTGCAGTGAGCCGAGATTGCACCACTGCACTCCAGCCAGGGCAACAGAGCAAGACTCTGTCTCAAAAAAAGAAAAAAAAATTACTATAAAGCTTATTGGCATAAAGTATAGGCTACTAGGCTATTTCTCACAGAATTTTGTTTTTTCTTTCATATTCTCTATTTCGCTACACCAATATCCCTGCTTTCAGAAGTTGGCACTGTTGCCCCTGTGCCTGGGTCTGATCCTGTTTTTTTATTAGCCTTTGGGCTCATAGAATATCACTTAGATACAATGGATATATGGAGATTTGTTAGTGATGGGTTCATCTTTTTGTGTTCTATATTGTATCCATTTTTTTTCTAAGATCACGACTATGTGTAGGATTTTATAAAGTGATACAGACTTGAAATCAGTGCTGTCTGGAAGGGTCATAGACTCTCACGAGACTCTATTGAAAGCAGGGACTGTGAATACCAGGAAAAGAAGCCTTAAAGGATTACACTTAAGTACCATGGCTCAAGTTAAACCATCTTAGAGAATATCGGCAACTGAATCAAAACAAAGGCCTCTTCAGTAACTAAGCAATAATACTTCCAAATCGTGCTGGACCACTGAAGCAGCAAAACGTGCACTCATTGGAAAATGAGGACCCTCAGCAGCTGACTGGCTGTTTCGGGCCAATTTATGATAAAGTCCTCATGGATCATATATTTCTAAAATAAGATTGAGCTTTTGGAGGGAAGACATTTGTATGATGCTGTTTCACCTTTAGCCCCAATTTTCCGGTTTATGACATCTGCACACTCCTCTTGGTGCCATTCAGCATTCAAGTGCCCTTCTCCACTTCCCCTTCTTTGACTGGATGCAGGGCTGGTGAGCAGACCCCGCAGCAGGGCTTTGAGAAGAGATTACAGTGGCGATTGTTTGCCCTTTATGAGATGCCACATTATGTGACACATAGAACCCATGACGTCTGCACGGTACCCCTTATCTTCCACTGCTATGAACTGAATGTCTGTGTCCCCCCACAAATTTCTATGCTGAAACCCTAATCACCAATGTAATGGTATGAGGAGTGGGGCCTTTGGGGGGTTATTAGGTCTTTAGGATGGAGCTCTCATGAGTGGGATTAATGCCCTTATAAAAAGGGGCTCTAAAGAGCTCTCTGGTTCTTCCCACATGTGAGGATATAAGGAGAAGTTGGCAGATTGCTACGCAGTCTACCCAGAAGAGTGCCCTCACCAGGACCTGACCATGTTGCCAGCCTGGGCTCAGGCGTCTGGTCTCCAGACCTGGGAGATACAAATTTCAGTTGTTTATAAGCCACCCAGTCTATGGTATTTTGTTACAGCATTCCAATATGACAAAGACAGCAAGTGACCTACAGAGTCTGTAACTGAATATGGGGATAGTACATAAGAAAGAGCAAAACTCAGTCCCTTTAGGATCAGGAGGACAGTAGAATTCAGCACCTTGATTTACTTTGCAATTCCCCCATGCTTGCCTCATAAGCTAACTGGATTAACTAAGGAAGAGGAGCTAGATGCTCGATTATCGGACATTCTTTCCTGGAACAGGTTGTCAAGTACTCCATCTTTCTTCCTGTCTGAAATACTGAGAAAAACTCGAGTTCAAACTATAATAATGAGGTTAAGAGGTTAGAACATAAAACATTTCTGTAACGAAAGATGAAGCATTTTCATTACATATTAAAGAACAGGGCTGAAGAAAGAAGCCTTGTTTGTTATAATGCTTTAAATAGGTACTCCACTGGGTCATTTGTTGTCTTATGAGAACTTGCTGGAAAAGGTTCTACATGAAAAAAATGAGAAAAAATAATTAATGTAAGAAACTAAGGAACTTGTATCTAAACTAACAAAGCTTCTCATATTTCATAAAGATATTCATATTCATTGAAAACTTTGCACAATGCCTGCCAGAATGAGTGTATTATTAGCTGTATTCACACAATTGAGCTTTTCTTATTAATATTTTTAAGACTTAAAAGGCTATTTTAATTCTGTCATAAGTCTAAGAAAAATTTATGTAGTAATAATTCAAATTTACATTTTTATAATTTATGTTATGTAAAGCAGTCAATTGAGAAATACTTTTTAAAAATATAGAAGGCTTAATCACATACTAGAAATTATGTTCTAGGGTTGGTATAATTCTGAAAGAATCTGAGATATTGGAATATTTTCTTTATCATGATTTAAAACATGCTTATATTAAGCTGATAGCATACACACTACATGCAGAAAGATCTTGTATACTTATTACAAGTAAGAAAAATTGATTTGTTAGCTACATAACTTCATTTCATTTGCTTTACTTCCAAGTTACTCTTGCAATGATTTAAATATTTGACATAACCTCTTACTGAACGAACTTTTATAAGTTAACATAAATCCTTTCTCAAATCAATTAATAAATCACTTAGAGTTGTAATAGATATTTTTGTTATCTTCATTCAAGAAATATGCATATTATAATCTTGATTCAGCACAATATTTATGCTAGGCACTGGCCTAGGCATTGGGAATACAGAGATAAATAAGAAGTAGCTTCTGCTGCCAAGAGGCTAACTGTCCATTTATCTTAATTAGTGAAACCCCTAAGAATGAAATTTCTTTCTAAGGAAACTAATCAAACAAGAGGAGGAATCATTATCTAAACTTAACAAATTATGAAGTTTTTTGAAAGAGAGTGGCTAGCCATACAAAACAATTTGTGTTATATTAGGTTTCTACATATACTTATCTAATAGGATTGACAATTGGAAGAATCCTAGGGAAAGATAGAATGTCTTTTCAATTTGTCTTTTTCCCCAGTCTTGACCTCTGGTGCCCTCTCCAATTCTCAATGGTAACCCCTCCTTCCAACCTTGGCTCCTCAATACTTCTCACTCATGGAATCAGAGAGGAAGTATGCTTGCTCTTGTACTTTTGTGATTAAGTTTAGGGTGAATAAATTTCAGTCAATATTTAGCAAATTTATTTTTCCTCTAATGTTAAAATGGAAGGTTAGGTTAGGGAGATTTTAGGTTAGAGAGATTTTAAGCATTAGCAAACAGATAGGAAGTATTAGGGGCTGGGAGAAGTACCTTGGAAGCACATCTATCCCACTGCAAAGTCTTTCCCTAGTAATTCTGATCTCATCCCTTCAGGTGTCTGGGATAAGAAATGGTTAGCAGGATTGTGTGTTTTATCCTGAATTCCTCCAATCTAGGACCCACTGCTTCCTTGGGAAAGACACATAGAGGTTGATGCTCCTTGAGAACTCTTCCTAGGAGCTACTAAGCATGTGCGTCTTCTTCACTAGTTCTTTCCATATCATAGAACCTGTACTGTCAGCACAAGGCTTTTCTAATTGCCTTCTTGGTAGGCCCACTGACTGCTCCCTGCGCTGATCAAAATACCCATTTCATGTTTCTTCCCCAGGTCACATATCTGAACGCAAATGGCCTTTTTGTGTTCAACTGTGAACAAATTTATGAACTTAAATTTTTATATACATACACAGTAGCCATTCCTAAGTTTTAAAATTAAATAACAGGTGTACTGGTAACAGTATTACTTGAGCTCCCTCCATATCTAAATCATCATGCTATGCTCTGTGGCAGATACAGAGATGAATCAGATCCACTCCTGGTCCCCAAAGCACTTGCCCACCAGTGAATAAGCTTAGGTTGTACAAAGAAACCATGGTGGTTGGCTGTGAGAATTTAAAGATCCTAACCTAAAATAATGTATTTTCTTACATGATTTTTTCCCTCAAAAAAAAATCAAGGTTTTGGGCAAAATTAAATGTGTCATCTAAATGAATTTTACAGGCTAACTAGAGTATTTTTTAAGAGAAATAATTAATTATCACTATAAATTGATAAGAAATGTTGGTTCCCAAAGCTGGCATTCTTGGCATGGGGACTACATATAGCTAGCCTTCAGAGGGTTTCAAATCTCTCTAAAATCATATGAAAAATGTTGTGTTTATATAAAAGTGTGCATTTTTTTTCCTAGCAATGAAGGTCATAGATAAGGAAATTCTTAACTTAAGAAAAGGTAAAGAGCCATTGAAATGCTTGTTCTAAATATATATTCAGTCTATCAAAGCTTTATGAAGTTCCTGATGAACATTTTGCTGTCATTTTGAAAAAGTGTATGCTTATCCTCTTCCTACCATGAGAATACACGTGGCTGGAGGGTAGATGGGAGGACTGAAGGAGAAAACATAGTTAAACCATCAAACTCTAAGTATCTTGTAGAAATTGGGAGATGTTCTGCTTTTCTCATAATAATTAACTATACACGCAGCTAATTATAGTGCAGAAAGATAGCATCAAGCCATGGAGGGAAAATTTGTGAACTTAATGATCTTTTTTAGTAGCAAAATAATTTATTCAGGAATAAGCTTTATAGGCATAAAATGACTTATGTTTAATAAAAAATGTACAGACATAGAAGATATCATCCATTTGGAGAACCATAAAATATAAGGTGAGCATGAATTGATGAATAATTAAGCTTATTTCTGAATACAAGTTAATAGATGAAGCTTACTTAACAGCTAAACCATTAAAAAGTACCAACCTGAAAATAAAGACCAGAAAATTTTACAGAAATGTTTTTGTAAGTCTTTTATATGCTTGAATAAAAATACTTTATTTAAAACATTTTTCTCAACAGGACCTAGCTAGATGGCTTCATAGACACACTGGTTATCAAAAGAAGAAAATAATCCTCATTAAGATGCACATTGATATATAGCCTTTCTACTATCGAAATATACATAACTCTCAATTTATGTTCATATATAAAGCATCTTGAGCAAGAAGAGTCCTAATTCTTTTATGTAATGTCATTCTGTGATTGACAACTCTAATGATTGCTTTTGTGACATTAACTACCAAGTCCACTTATACTTCAAAACACATTGTTCACAAGATACTAGAAAAAAAATTGAGAACAATGAAAGTGCTATCAGCAATAACAACAATGTGATGGGATCTTCCAGGTCGGCTGCTGAGAACTCTGCCAAGTGAGTCACTCCCACCAAATCTGTTCGACACAGTGTAGAGCCATGTTATCTGCAAAGAGCTGTGCTGACAGCCAGGCTGAAGGCTAGGGCCCAAGAGACACAGTTGTAGGGCTCCAAGAGCTGAGAAGCTTTCCAGTAGGTCCTGCTCTCTTTTGAACTGGGTAGATGTTTCTTGGCCACTGTAGCAGGTTGAATATCATCCCCCATTCCCAAATTCATGTCCACCCAGAACCTCAGAGTGTGACCTAATTTGGAAACAGGGTATTTGCAGAGGTAATTAAGCTAAGGATCACATGAGATCATACTAAATGATAGTGGGTCCTAAATCCAATGAGTTTCCTGAAATGAGATAGAAAGAACACTCGAACACATAGTGAAATCCTTGTGGAGACAGAGGCAGAGTTGGGAGTTCTGCTGTCATAAGCCAAGGGCTGCCATGAGCCCCCAGAAGCTTGAAAAGTCAAGGAGGGGATCCTCCCCCAGAGCCTTCAGAGGGACGTGGCCCTGCTGATGCTTGACTTTGAACTTCTGGCTCCAGAACTGTTGAGAGAAATTGCTCTAGTTTAAGCCACCAAGTGTGTGGTAATTTGCTAAGGCAGACCTAGAAAACCAAACCAGCCATTATCTTTTCCTCATGTTTGTAAGTCCTCAGCCCGTAATGGCACTGAGGAATCTAGTCTGCTAGAATTCAGCCAGGGAATCTTTCTCCTGTTATACAAAAGAACTAGTTTTTGTTGGGGTCTGGTGCAGCCTTGCTAAACTGTAAAGGTTGAAATTACGGGCTTTGGAGCCAATTTGCCTGGGTGAGATTCCAGCTCTGCCATTCACTGCGTCACTTGGAGCAAATTACTGAATCTCTATCATGGTTTTCCCATCTGTAAAATAAGGGTAATAATATGATCTTCATAGACTATATACTTGTGAGGATTAAATGAGTTCATTTGTGAAGTGCTTAACTAGACCTGACACATGGTAGATACGCAACAGATGCTATCTGCAATCATTATCATACAATTATTATGTGGTCATAGCTGTCAACATCATCCCAGGGTCCTAAACACAAAGGCTTCCTTCCCTCTGGAGGGCAGGCACAGGTAGCCATGCCCATCATACAGAGGAGCTCCAGGAAAGGAGCTTGCTTCCCCTACAGAGAGGAGAACCCTTTCCCTCTCAAGACACTGCTCTGCAGGGGAGCAGTGGGCATCCTCACTGACTCCACATCAGACTGAAGTACCTTCCCTTTATCCTTTCAACAACTGCTAATGGTCCTTTACATAACAAACACAGCCTAATCCTCTTGGAGTTGAAAAGACCACTTGAATTGCACCTCCACATTCTTTGATTAGGAAGTCACTGTATTAGGCTCCTCAGACTACTTTAACAAAGTACCAAAAACTGGGTGGCTCAAATCAACAGAAAGTTATTCTCCCACAGTACTGGGAGTAGAAATCTACAGTCCAAGTTGGCAGGGCTCATTTCTTCTGCAGATTCTGAGGGAGACTATTCCGCGCCTCTCTCCCAGCCTCTGGCAGTAGCCAGCAATCCTTCATGTTCCTTGGCTTAAGTCAGGGCAACTGCAAAACTGCAACTTCTACCTCCATTTTTCCATAGTGTTCTCCCCGTGTGTGTATGTGTGTGTGAGTGTGTGTGTGCGTGCGTGCGCTTTCTCTTCCTTATAAGGACACCAGTCATACACGGCTAGGACCCACCCCAATTCAGTATGACCTCATCTTGACTTGATTATATCTATAAAGACCCTATTTCCAACACGATCATATTCACAGGCATTAGGGGTTAGAACCTCAACATCTCCTTTGGGGAATGTGATTCAACCCACAACAATTACTGTCCACTCATTTGTAAATGAGGCAAAACAGGAAAGCTAGCAGTCATCAACAATTTTACAGATGTATTAAAAATAGTAAGATACTACCTTTTTCCCAAGAATTCTTACACAGTTAAGAAAGATTTGTCTAAAATGAGTAGCTTTGAAAAGTCTTCTTAAAAAAGATTTCTATTGGCTGGGCATGGTGGCTCATGCCTGTGATCCTAGCACTTTGGGAGGCTGAGGTGGGCGGATGACCTGAGGTCAGGAGACCATCTGGCCAACATGATGAAACCCCATCTCTCCTAAAAATACAAAAATGAGCTGGACTTGGTGGTGGGTGCCTGTAATTCCAGCTACTCAGGAGGCTGAGGCAGGAGAATCGCTGGAACCCCGGAGGCAGAGGCTGCAGTGAGCCAGGACCGCACCACTGCACTCCAGCCTGGGTGAGAGAATAAGACTCTGTGTCAAAAAAAAAAAAAAAAAGGCCTCTATTATGAGAATATAACAATAAGTTTTAACTGTGTATTTTCAGTATACCACTGTCGGATGTGGAACCTACTGCAAGCCCTTCATTGAATTACATCATTTTATTAGCAATGTTTCTTTTATTTGTTTAAAATACATATTGGAGAGAGAGAAACTATGTAGGCACAGACCTCTGCAACTAAGCACAAGTGAAGAGTTTAATATTTTAATTAAAGATTAAAGATTTAATTTTAATTAAAGATTACCCATTCACCCCTCCTATTTCTGGCTAACAAACTCTCCACTGTCTACAGACTATCTTCAGCTCTGGGATTATTAGCATTTGTCGGTTTTCCTGGTTCCAACTCAGGTCTCATTTTCTCATTCAAGTGTTTACTGAAAGCTTACTGTGTATTGTTTGCATATTTTTCTACAGGAAAGTTTTGCTTCTTTACGTTTGGCTAATCATTGTCTAATATTCTCCAGCTCACGCCTTCTACCCACTCCACCAATCCCCATGGAAAGTGGTCATTTTTTTTTTTTTAATTTTTTTTTTTTATTGTACTTTAAGTTCTAGGGTACATGTGCATAACGTGCAGGTTTGTTACATATGCATACTTGTGCCATGTTGGTGTGCTGCACCCATCAACTC
>NW_012115154.1:16246738-16263069 GCF_000951035.1 Colobus angolensis palliatus | reverse complement strand
GCGGAGGTTGCAGGGAGCTGAGTTTGTGCCACTGCACTCCAGCATGGGCTGCAGGGTGAGACTCCACCTCAAAAAAAAAAAAAGAAGTGAGCGTGGTGGCAGGTGCCTGTAATCCCAGCTACTAGGGAGGCTGAGGCAGGAGAATCACTTGAACCCGGGAGGTGGAGGTTGCAGGGAGCTGAGTTTGTGCCACTGCACTCCAGCATGGGCTGCAGGGTGAGACTCCACCTCAAAAAAAAAAAATGAGCGTGGTGGCAGGTGCCTGTAATCCCAGCTACTAGGGAGGCTGAGGCAGGAGAATCACTTGAACCCGGGAGGCGGAGGTTGCAGGGAGCTGAGTTTGTGCCACTGCACTCCAGCATGGGCTGCAGGGTGAGACTCCACCTCAAAAAAAAAAAAAGAAGTGAGCGTGTTCTCAGGACGCAGCAACCATGGTGACCACACAGTCAATACAATAAGCTCCAGCATTCGCTTGATAATTGAGCTCGTTCAAGTAAAGCTATCTTCATTAGGGATGTCCCCTGTAGAGAGCATGAGCACTTTGATTTCATCGGTCCTCAGACTTTGTTCATTATAATAGTGTAAAACACACCCCTAGGTGGAGATTTAAGATGTTAATGAGACATGCGATGTATGAACAAGCATGTGCTGCTACTGCGCATATGCACCTAGAGAACCAACCAGAACGTGCTTACTGGTAACACCTCTTTCCACCTCCTTAGGAATAATCAGGTAAGACTCCCCTAAGAGGAGTCTCCTTAGCGCCAGTCATTTCTGTCTCATCCTCACTGGCAGCCCACCCTGACTCCGCTCTCTCTCAGAGCATCCTGTCTATTCTGCACCTAACGTTCAAAATATTCTTTGTCTTTTGCAATAAATTATGCTACACCCCCTTCACTGTGCGTCTCTTGTTTAAATTCTTTTCTGTTTTTTTTTTTTTTGAGACGGAGTTTTGCTCTTGTTGCCCAGGCTGGAGTGCAATGGCATGATCTTGGCTCACCACAACCTCTGCCTCCCAGTTCAAGCGATTCTTCTGCCTCAGCCTCCCAAGCAGCTGGGATTACAGGCATGCACCACCACGCCCAGCTAATTTAGTATTTTTGTTTTTAGTAGAGACGGGGTTTCTCCATGTTGGTCAGGCTGGTCTTGAACTCCTGACCTCAGGTGATCTACCCACCTCGACCTCCCGAAGTGCTGGGATTACAGGCCTGAGCCACCACACCCAGCTGTTTAAATTCTTTTAAACTAAGAAGATAAGAACGAAGGCATCACAACACCGTCAACACAAGGTGTTTGTCTTGGTGTATCTGGGCTGCCTGTAACAAAATATCATAAAAATGGTAGCTTATATAAAATAGAAATTTATGTCTTACAGTCCTGGAGGCTGGGAAGTCCAAGATTAAGGCAGATTTGATATCTGATGAAAGTCTACTTTTTGGCTTACAGACGGTGCCTGCCAGCTGAAGTCTGTCATGGCAGAAAGGGCCAATAAACTCTCTGGGGTCTCTTTTACAAGGGTACTAATCCCATTAATGGGATAGGCCTCATGACCTAATTGCCTCCCAGAGGCCCACCTCTGATACTGTCACATGGGTGATTAGGTTTCAACATATAAATTTTGGAAAGATACAAACAGACCATAGCAGTGCTCAAAATGTTTACCATTGATGACTGACTGAGCCTTTTGTTCACTTTGGATTGTAATTTATTATTTCTGAATGAGTTTAATTTGACAGAAATAATAATGGTTGCCTTTAGCAATTTGCATTTAAGCTTAATTCATCTAGTATTACAAAACTGAGGGTTTTAATTGAGTTCTACTCTTTTTTCATAATATTTATAACTATGATTACTGACAGCTTACTGCAGCAGTCACTGTTCTAAGTTCTTTACGTACATTTGTCTCATTTTATTCCCATAGCAACCTTTTGTACTAGCACAATTATTTCTATTTTACAGATGAGGAAATTGAAGCTTAGTGAAATTAAATAACTTTCCCAATGTCACACTGCTGATAAATGGAGAATTTGAGCATAAGCCTGTCTGCCCCCAAATGTTGTTCTGAGCCTAAGTTTCTACATTTTCCTTGTCAGAAAAATATTCTAGAAAACTTCTTAAAAACAGGTGACTGGGCTCCACTCTGGAGAATCCAAATCAACATCTCTAGCGGAGTTGTCTGGGAATCTGCATGTTGATAAGAACCCCAGGTAATTTTTGTAATGAAATTTAGGGAAAACTCAATAATATGATATAGGTTACCAGTACATATAAGAAGCCCCTGTGTTAAATATTTTTGCTGTATATAGTTTGATTTTCATCACATAAATGTTTCTTGAGGTTCAAACCTATTAGAGAAACCAAGCTTGCAGATCCACCTCTGCAAGGTCTGCCATGCCCCAACGATATTCAGAATCTAGGGTTGACCTTGCACTTTTGCTAGCATGTAGAAACATGGGTGTGTGACCCTCACAGCCTCAGAAGGGCCTGGCACCTGGTTTACTGTCTCTCTTTTAAAATTCACAATACAAAGGGTCCTGCATTTTCGTTTTCACTGGGCTTTGCAAATTATGTAGCTGGTGCTACCCACGGAATAGATGCAGCAGAAACTGCAGGCCATGAGATGCAAAGGATCAGTTCAAGGGAAAAGAGCACAATCTTTTTTCTTCGCCTTCTCTAAGAATTTGGAGAGGGATTATTTGAGGCAGGACAAAGTCAGGCGTGAAGTGAAGTGTGATGGTGTCAGGAGTGTGATGCAGGGTGGTGTGAAGTTGAAGATCTGGATGGGGGATAATACTTCTATAGAAGGGACAGGGAAGAGAGTGTGGTGAAGGGTTTGGGAAGCAGAGGAAGGAGAGAGGCAGCATCCTCATGCTGCAGAAGTGCTTCCCATGGCTGGTCCACCAAGTTAGATTTCAGGAGGGTTAACTGATCGATAAGAATGCCCCACCATGCTGAACTGTTGGTACAAACAATGTGTTTTGTGCTGAACAACTGCCTTTCTTCTGGGAGTCTGGATTTTGGGTGCATGCGTGGTAGGGGGTGCCTTTGTGACCAGTGCCCAAAAAAACTTTGGGTGCTGAGTCTCTAGTGAGCCTCCCTTGTAGACAGCATTTCACACATGCTGCCACAACTGATACTGGGGGAATTAAGTGTGTTCTGTGGACTCCACTGGGAGGGACTCTTGGAAGCTTGTGTTTGGTTTCCTCTGGACTTCATCTCATGCACTTTTCCCTTTGCTGACTTTGCTTTGTATCCTTTTGGTATAATCATATCCATGAGTACAACTTCAGCAGTTCCCCTTTATCTGAGAGGAACGAGTTCCAAGGCTGCCAGTGGATGCCTGAAACTGAAGATGGTACCAAACTCTATATGCACTATGCATGAATTTCTTTTTCCTTCTTCACAATTTCACAGATAGAAGATTTGTTCTTACTATATATCTTAGCAACCTCAGCAATTTTGTTTTTCTTTCTTATTAAGTTGAGAACTTTTACCTTTTCACTTAAGGAAGCACTTTATGGTTCCTCTTTAGCATATCTGAATTGCCAGCATCACTACTCTTGCACTTTGGGGCCATCATTAAGTAAAATAAAGGTGACTTAAACATAAGCACTGTGATGCCACCACAGCCTATCTGAGAACTAATGGGCGGGTGGGTAGCTTTGACAGCTTGGATTCTCTAGACAAAGGGACAATTCACATACTGGGCAAAGTGAAGCAAGGTGGCAGGAGTTTTGATCGTGCTACTCAGAATGGCATGCAATTAATTGTTTCTTTCTGGAATGTTCCATGTAATATTTTCAGACCACAGTTGACCTGGAGTAACTGAAAGCGTAGAAAGTGAAACTGTAGCTAATGGGGGCTACTGTCCATGCTCAGTGCTGAGACCTCCTCGTGGGTCATGGAACCTGGAGGTGATATTGGGGACCCAGACATGGGTCAGGTTATAGAACATTTCCATCATTACAGAAAACACTTTTGAGGAGCACTTCTCTAGAATGATAAGCAACAAACTAGCAGAAGAAAGTAAAGTTCTGGCTTCTTAGTGGTCTATTTCGTCTGCAGTGAGAGCCAATTGCAGAGATGAGGACCATGTCATCTTAATGGCTGACGTGGCAAATGATTCTGCAAAGTCTGCTCAAAAAGCAAGGAATTCGAATTTGTGATTGAATTCTCTTACTGCACACGTGCCGACCTCTTCTGAACTAAGGATTAGTTCATAATTAATATAATGTCTTGACTTTTAAATGAGGAAAGTGATGTTTTCTGCCTGGGTGGATCCATGCCTGCGGGGTCACAGAGCTTTCTCAGAGTTGACCACAGGGTACCCCACCTCCATAGCTGCTGCCAGGGAGTCAACGACAGAAGAGGTCTGACCTCTCATGTCTCTTTGGCTTCCTCTCTATATCTTCCAACTACATTGGTCTCCAGATGTTTTAAGCCCTGAGTTGTGGTTCCCTTGTGTCTTAGTCCATTTTCATGTGGCTCATAAAGACATACCCAAGACTGGGCATTTACAAAAGAAAGAGTTTTATTGGACTTACAGTTCCACATGGCTGAGGAGGCTTCACAATCATAGTGGAAGGCAAGGAGGATCAAGTCACATCTTACGTGGATAGCAGCAGGCAAAAAGAGAGCTTCTGCAGAGAAACTCCCATTTTTAAAACCCTCAGATCTTCTGACAGCCATTCACTATCATGAGAACAGTGCTGGGAAGACCTGTTCCTGTGATTCGATCATCTCCCACTGGGTCCTTCCTACAACACGTGGGAATTATGGAAACTACAAGATGAAATATGGGTGGAAACACAGAGCCAAACCATATTACCTTGGGTTAAAGTAGGTTCAGGATTGAGGTGACTACAGCAGCAGTAATGACAAATGCTAAGTTCTTTTTTTTTTTTTTTTTGAGGCTGGTCTGACTCTGTCACTCGAGCTGTAGTGCAGTGGCACAATCATAGCTCACTGCAGTCTCGGATTCCTGGGCTCCAGTGATCCTTCTGCCTCAGCCTCCCAAGTAGTTGGGCCACAAGCATGTGGCACCAAACCTGGTTACTTATTTTTATTTTTTTGTAAATACAGGGTCTTCCTATGTTGCCCAGGCTGGTCTCAAACTCCTGGGGCTCCAGCAATCCTCCCACCTCGGCCTCCCAAAGTGCTGGAATTACAGGTGTGAACCACTGTACCCAGCCTAATGCTAAATTCTAAGCATACCTGCATATGTGCTTACATAAGTATATCCGCGTGTGTGTGTGTGTGTGTATGTGTAATCATGCCAGAAGGAAGGGCAAATCTGTGTGAAAGCAGAAATGGTAGAGACTATATTACTTTATTCTGAAATATAGTGTCATCCATTTTTTTTCTTGATTCCTTAATAGGTGCTTCTTGTGAAGGGGGAAGTAAACAGGTAGGAAGGAGGCCTGGCTATTAAAGTTAGGTAGGTTAGAGGAGTTAGAGGAGCAGTGGAGAAGTGTTCTCAGATATACAACATCCTGAAAACTGACATTCCAAACTGAGATACTTTTGTTGGGATCTCTTATCATAACAACATAACTCACCAATTTGTAAAGTTATAAGACAAAGTTGGGTTTAATACTGCCCACCACGAAATGACTGGTTTCAGATGTGATACGGCCATCTAAAGTTCAGGGTGAATCAATAGCTCATTCTCTTTCTCAACACCTAAGTGAAGGTGTAAAGTTGGCTTTCTTATAGATATTACCCTGAACTACAGTTTCACTTCCTATGGATGTTCAAGACACAAGCGACTTCTTTTTGGGATTATCAGCATAAGCCAAGCAAACTGTCAATTCTTCAGGCAAATAAAATACTCAGACTTAATTTTGGAGCATCTGTCTATTGTACTTAAATAATAACAAATGAATTTTTCCATATGTAGAGTTGAAGGATTAAGAGGAAGGCTATGTCTTTTTGAAATATATAAATAAAGAATAAATAAAGATACCTAAGTAACAAAGTAAAATACAACAGAGTATCTTCTTGGCTCTAATGTTCAGGTCATTTTCTCTTTTTACAAGTTCAATGCCAAGGTTTAGGTTATTTAATACAAAGTGTTGGTTTTTGCCTTTTTTAAAATGGAGAATACTGAGGAAGTCAGAGCAAATTTAGTATCTTTGGCTAAACCAAAAGAGCAAACCTTTAAATTCTAAAGGTTTAGATACCAGAAAACAAATTGATTAGGGTAATCTACTAAAATTGAATTAAGGAATACTTAATACTTTACACATAGGGATTACAGAATAGATTATTGAGCCACTTCATTGTTTAAAGCTTGAGTAAGTCAAGAAAACCCTGAAGGAGGAATGGCTAGATTCTTAACTGGTGCATGACTTTTTCATAAAAAGATTAAGCAATCCTCTCCAAGTCTAGTTGCTCTATTCACCCTTAGAGACTGAGAGAGATTCTTGGTTAAGTGTTGGTCTAGTAACTAATATTCCCACCACCCCTTATAGGTTAGCTGGAAGACATTCATTTACTTTAGCACAACTGGCCTTTGGACTTACTCAATAATAAACTATGGATGGGACACAGGAGTCCCCTTTTCTTCTTAACTTGGGACTAGGTATCTATTCCAAAGAGCAATTTGTCATACCAGTAGGTATGCCAGTTCAGATGCACTGTTTCCTATGTACACATACCTGGTGACTTCCAAACTAGGATTTATTTTAGAGATAGAAATACAGGCTAGGAATGGTGACTCACACCTGTAATCCCAGCATTTTGGGAGGCCGAGGTGGGCAGATCACTTAAGGTCAGGAGTTTGAGATCAGCCTGGCCAACATGGTGAAACTTCACCTATACTAAAAATACACAAATTAACTGGGCGTGGTGGCATGTGCCCCTGTAATCCCAGCTACTCGGGAGGCTGAGGCAGGAGAATTGCAGGAGGCAGAGGTTGCACTGAGCCAAGATCATGCCACTGCACTCCAGCCTGGGTGAAAGAGCTAGACTCTGTCTCACAAAAAAAAAAAAAAAAAAAAGAGGTAGTAATACAAATCTTACGTTTTTACAATAGTTTAGTACAATTTGTTTTTATCCTGATGATAGTAAGACTGCTGTAACAGAACTGTCAGCAAACTTCAAGAAGGAGCTTATGTTTAAAGTTTTCTTCAATAAAGTTCCCAAGTTTCCCAGGCCTGCATGCAGTTAGGAGTGTGAAAAGAAGCTTTATGAAAAGCCAAGTAGGTATCGTAAAATAGGTGAACTGGAACACGGTTTTAATTATGCCAGAGTGAGGTACTTTATAGCTCACAGCTTTGCACCCTAAAAATGGATATGAAGTACTGACTAATTGTAATTTTGTCAGTAATAACCTTGAGACATGGATAAACAAAAGTATGGAAGAGTCCTCTTGGATCTCTGAAGGGCCAAGGGGGTTAATCTAATTTAGATTAAACAATGAGTTCTATAAATTTAATACTTCACGTGCATCTTAATTTAGAATTGCCAGAGAATGTAAAAAAACTTAGCAAAAGAGTTTTTTTTAATCCTTAATTTGAAGACAATCATCAGATTCAAGGGATTTTCAAGGTACAAAGGAATAAAAGTTTTCATTCAGTTAAGATGAATAAATGTGCAAAACCTTGTTCAGGTTAAAAATAGTTGTGCATATAAATCAAGTGATAACACTTCTCTCGGAGCTTTATAACGATTATTGTCTGTGCAAGTTTTCTGTAATTTATCATGAAGTGCCTCATGGCACTGCCTCCATTGTTACTTGGAAATGCTTATTTAAATCATCTTTTGTGGTTATTTAACCATTCATATTAATTTAATGAACACATATCTGAGTGCCTCAATGTAGCAGGCATTGTCCTTGGCACTGTGATACAGACTTCTGCCTGAGATTCCTGTCTACTGTAAGGGATGATGGTGACAATAATGCAAATAAATAGATAAAAGAGATTGACTTATAATAGGTCATTAATTTGGTCTTTGTCCCAGGTTCCTGGGACCAAGCTTCTAAACCCTAGGACTTTCTCAAGTGATAGGAGTGTTTGTTATTCATAGTGAGCCCCTGGGACCATGCCAGAGTCCATGCCAATAAGGTGACTCATGGTGGGCCCCTAGGTGGTTTCAGGATGGGGTCTGGGTGTGCCAGGAAGACCAGCCATCTGATAGAGGGTTGAGGATTTGAGCTTCCTGATATCAGCCTGATCTCTAGGAAGGAGGGGAAAAGGGGGCTAAACATTGTGTTTAATCATGTGGCCAATGATTTCATCAATCTTGATTACAGAATGAAATCCCAATACATCTCTGAACACCCAAAGCCTGGGTGAGCATCACTGGTTGGCAATGCACACTGGTGTACCAGGAGAGTGGGGAATTCTTGACAGAGCAGGAACATCACCATCTTGGACCAGCACAGCCATTTTAAAGTTCCCCTTGATAAAAAAAAATCACCTAAGTCCAAAGGGCATCAGGCTAAGGTCAGCATGACTATAAACCACAAATGATATCTCTGACCAGAAACATTCCAACTCTAAACCCCTCCCCCACCAGAGACATGCCAGCCCCAAGTTAATCTCCCCTCTGGCCAGAGAGGCTGGAGAGATGTCAGTCCCAAGATAACCTCCCCTCCAACCAGAGACATTTCAACCCTGCAATAAACTTCTCTTCCACATAGAAACATTCCAAGCCTGTGATAAGCTCTCTCACCCTAAATCCCTTAAATACTCTTAGTCTGTAAGAGAGAGTGCTCTTGATTGAAATAGGCAAGAAGCCCCTCATGTTTATTCTCCAAAATAAACTTGTCTTTGACTGTTGAGCCACCTTTTGTGTTTCTTTCCACTTTCTTTAACTCTTACAATTTTGACTTCACAGGAAGAGGACATGGAAGCTCTGTCTCTGAGGTTTCCCCAGACCTCACCCTGTGCAACTCTTCATTTGTCTAGACTTGATTTGTATGATTTATAACAAAACTCTGATTATAAGTAAGTACTTTCCTGAGTTCTGTGAGTCATTCTAGTAAATTATTGACCCTGAAAGAATAGTAGGAACCCCCAAATTTGTAGTCAGTTGGTCAGAAATGTGAGTGGCTTAAGAACCCCCCAAGCTTGCAGCTGGTGTGTGAAGAGAAGGCTGTCTTGTTGGGGACTGTGCTCTTAGCTTGTGAAGGCCGTGCTAACTCAGGGCAGTTAATGTCAGAATTGGGTCATGCATTGCAGAGATAATTCCAGGGAGTGGCACGTTCTGTGAAGAAAATTAAGAAGGACATGGGGAGGTGTGAGTGGCTATGTCAGCTGAGTGGACAAGAAAGTCCTCCAGGAAGAATTAATATCGAAGCTGAGGTCCACATGATGAGAAGGAAATGGGAGCTTGCTTATGTGGAAGGACATTGCCCTTGGGGACTCAGAAAATGCAGTTGAGCTCTCATCAAGTACTGTGGCCAGCACCTCCAAGCTAGAAGAAGCTAAATGGATGGATGCTACACTGTCACCTGAGACCAGGCCTGTCCTCTCCAAGAAAAGGCATGAAGTCAAGGGTACAGGGACAGGAACATGGAACAGGAAGATGAGCAGAGCTTTTCTGATATCAAGCCTGCCACTTTTTCCACAGCAAATGGGTATAAGAATGATGGTGGTAGCTAACACTTAGAGAGCTCTGACCATGTGCAAGGACTGGGGACAATCAGGCTTTATTAGAGCAAACTCAGTGATGTCATTGCAATTATTCTCATGTGCAGCTGAAGTAAGGATCTGGGTGAGAAGTGAAAGCCCAGAGGTTAAGGAACTTGTCCAAAGGCACATGGTTAGTAAGGGAGAAAGCTGGGATTTGGACCCAGGTGTGTGTGATTCCAAAGTCTGTGCTATTCACTATGCTGCTATGTAAGGTTGCTGGTCTAACTGTGGCCTGTTGGCAGTGGCAACACCTTGTAGCCATTCCAAGGCTTCCAACATACAAGGTTGGCAGTGGCAGCCACACCTTGTAGCATCTCAGGTCCTGCTCCAGTCTTCCTGAATTAGAATCTGCATTTTAACAAGATCCCAGGTGGTTTCTAAGTACATTAACATTTGTAAAGCACTACTACATGAGGCCTCTGAGTTTTCCACTTAAAGTCCCATTAGGAATCCAAACTTCCATCCTAATCTCCTCCACTTTGTTAAAATTTTCACCCTTGCTAAAACATAAACTGATCCAGGATCAGAGCCATGTCTCGTTTTTCTCAATAAAGTCTTTTAGGTTGAATTTGTTTTCAGAACTGATCCTGGAATAGGTTAGACTCTATTTCACTCTGTGTTTCTGTCACTTCCAAAGTATGTTCCACACTGGGGATGTTTAGATCCAACAGGCCAAGCCTAATTCTCTTCAAATAGTGAAAGACTGGTCAGAGTTCAGCAGAGAAACCCAACTATGGGGATTCAATTTGCAGAGAAATCTCTCGCCTGCATCTGGGGATGCTGTTTCTTCTGCAGAGAGTGACAAGTTCAGGAAGGGACAGGCACCCAGAGAGAGGACATGGAGGAGACAGAACTCACCCAGCCACACTGAGGACTAAACTCTGATTTTTTTTTTTTTTTGTCTTGCCCAAATTCCTATCTAAGGGATGTGGGGAGTCATGCCCTACAAGTCATACATTTTCATCAGATGAGTTTTAGTTAACCTATTTATTGTGATTTCCTTTCCAACCTGACTCTGGCATAACATTACAAGACAAGGAAGAAAATCAAAATATTTTACCCCAAAGCATGTTTCTTTGCCATATTTTGAAATGGGCCTCCAAAGCTGTTCTTTGTGGGGGAAATTTTGCATCTGTAAAGAATCTCTATTAACATAGCTCGATCTTTTTCTTCCAGACCCTCCCAATCCTAAAGAGATTAACTAAGATCTGAATAGAAAACTTATGTCATCTGTTGTCTCTAAGGGCATCCATTATAAGACTTCAAAAGAACTTTGGTATCCACAACCTTTTATCTTAACATGAACATTCCATTTCTATCGATCTCAGGTCTTTAGACAAACTCAACAAATTGTCAACCACAAAATATTTAAATTCACCTATAGCCTGGAACCCCCACCGCCATCCTGCTTTGAGCTGTCCCACCTCTCTGGACCACACCCATGTATTTCTTAAATGTATTTGATTGATGTCTCATACCTCTCTAAAATGTATAAAACCTGCCAGGCGTGGTAGCTCATGCCTGTAATCCCATCACTTTGGGAGGCCGAGGGGGGTGGAACATGAGGTCAAGAGCTCGAGGTCAGCCTGGCCAACATGGTGAAACCCCGTCTCTACTAAAAATACAAAAAATTAGCTGGGCATGGTGGCCTGTGCCTGTAGTCCCAGGTACTTGGGAGGCTGAGGCAGGAGAATCACTTGAACTTGGGAAGTGGAGGCTGCAGTGAGCCAAGATTATGCCACTGCACTCTAGCCTGGGCAACAGAGTAAGACTGTCTCGAAAAATAAAATACAAAATAAAATAACGTAAAATAGATAAAATGTATAAAACCAAGTTGTGCCTCAACCACCTTGGGCACATGTTCTCAGGACCTCTTGAGGGCTGTGTCATGGACCATGGTCACTCATATTTGGCTCAGAATAGATGTCTTCAAATATTTTATAGAATTTGACTCTTCGTTGACAACACAGACCTGCAGAACCAAGTCTGGCATCAGATCATTCACGTTGATTAATTCCTCTACGGCATGTAACGATTCTTCCAAATACAAATAGTATTTGAAAGGACAGGTAAGAAAATCGGTCACATGCACACCAGTATCATATCAATTGTGAAACAGAAAGACTTTTTTTCCAAACTGGAACCAATTTTACTTCCCATTTCAACAGTGAGTTTGCAGCTAAAGTTGAGTAACTGAGCAATCTTAAAGAGGCTGATTTCCTGCATAGGAATTGTCCATTTCTTCTAATTGTTTAAAGTCACTCTGGAGTCTGAAAGACAAAAGGGAAGACTTCCATCTACTTGCAAAAGTTGCAGCATTTGTAATTGGAGCTGACCTCAGAAATGCCCAGAGGGCTCAATCCATTAATGGGAATCAGCCTAGGTTGTGATCCTGAAAATTTCACTATTTCTGCTTGTTCTTAGACCCACTACTGCTTCTCAGTTGTCAGTAGCCCATGGCAATAGCAGTGAAGGTTGGGACATTAAGAAAAAATAGAGGTTAATGGTTTCTAGGCATCACTCCAGAGTGGTTTTCTTGTTTGTTTGTTTGTTTTGTTGTGTTTTGTTTTTTTATGCCTTCTATTATCAACCCTAAAAACCTGCCAGAATGAGACGTTAAAACAAACAAACCACACACACACATTAAAAAAACAAAAAACAAAACCAAAAAACCCAGAAGTCATCAACTTTCTGCCACTGACCCCTCACTCCTGTGGCTATGGGTTTTCTATCAAGATTTCCAGATGATTGATCTCATGATGGGGTAAGATTAAGAGTTCTGATACCACTCAGCTGTTGATACGCAGAGACCTAAGGTCAGAGTTTCAGGTCAAAGTTTCCTCTTTAGGTGTCCACATTCATTTTGGCCCTGGGGAATGACTAAGGATGCAGACTGTATTAAACTGTTTTAATATATGTGCGCTGCTGCAGACCAGCTGTGAGACCTTGGGCCAGTGAGTTAACCTCTCTAGACCAGACCCTCATCTGTAAAATGAGAGGTTCTGCACTGGTTGATCTGTAAGACGCCTCCACTGTTAGGATACTGTGATTCTTGGTCTTGTTTTGAGCTATACTTGAGGCAAAAATATATAGCCACATTTTGTGGGAAACAATGGGAAAAGAAAAATAATTTAGAGCGTCTTCTCAGGAAATAGTTACTGAGTATGATCAAATGTTACCCATTCTGAGATTTGTGATGTTAATGTTATTTTCAAAAATCATTGATGAGCCTATCATGATGATGCAAAAACACGAGGGACGAAAACCAAACCCAAGTAAATCGAATGTATTATAATGAATGGCCAGGGCAGGAATGGAGAGACAGAGAGAAAGTGGTCCTCCATGCTGGTAATGCACCTATTAGCATCCTATATAGATTGCCTGAGGCGACCTCTCTTTTCTGGGTGGGGCTGAATCAGAGATAAGCTTTCAGAACAACAGTAGGAAAGCAAAGTGAGCCAGAAATCAGAGCACCCAGTGTCATGAAAACTCTAAAAAGGAAAAGGCAGAGGCAAGAGCTACACCCAAGCAGGGAATGAGGGATCTAGGAAAACAGGCTCTAAAATACAGATTTCATGCAGGAAGTCAGTTCGCCCAGCATCTGTGGCTCCATTAGAGAGTTCCAAAGCCCCAGGGCCCTGAGGTTTCTCTGCTTGGGTTGATGAGTGCCCTAAGGGCAGAAACTGAGTTTCAGGCCAAACCTGCCATTATCACACTCTCCTTCTGCTTTGATGTATTATTTTTCTTCCTCATTCAACAAATATTTGTTGAATCCTTTCTAGGTGTTAGGCATGTGATACTACTGATACTATAAAAGTGAATTAGATTCTGTGTTTACTTTTAAGAAGTACGCTGTTGGGGAGGCAGAACAGATGCAGTAAGGGGAAAGAGAACAATCAGTTGTTTGATGACTTGTCAAAAAGAGGGGTGCAAAATCAAGGGGGATCTTTTTTCCACTAAGCATGGGATTGGGAGCGATTTTTGTCACCTATCCTTTTTTCATCTTCTGCTTTCAGAACCAGCACTTCATGTAAGAATAAGTTAGAAGACACAGCTTGGCAGTATAAGAGCCAAGGGAATCTTCCCCTTTGCCCTCTGAAGATTCGCAAAATAAATAAATAATAAAATCAACTCCCAAGAGTCAGATTAAATGGAGAAAAGGCATACAAATGGATTTAACATGTACATGTGGAGAACCAAGGAGAGCCCCAGAGAGATTACCACTCCCCGCTCCCCGCCCCCAGCGGGGGTTCAGAAACTTATTTACCATTCTGGAAAAACAGATTATGGGAGTGGAAAGAAGAGGAATTCTGTTGAGGGGATTACCAGGGAGAATAAATGGATCTAGGAACAGCAGAGATGAACTTGTAAATAGTCCTTTTTTTTTTTAGACAGAGTCTTGCTCTGTCACCCAGGCTGGAATGCAATGGCGTGATCTTGGCTCACTGCAACCTCTGCCTCCCGGGTTCAAGTGATTCTCATGCCTCAGTCTCCTGAGCAGCTGGGATTACAGGCACCTGCCAACACACACGGCTAATTTTTGTATTTTTAGTAGAGATGGGATTTCACCATGTTGGCCAGGCTTGTCTCGAACTCCTAACCTCAAGTGATCCATCCGCCTCAGTCTCCCAAAGTGCTGGGATTACAGGCGTGAGCCACCGTGTCTGGCCAGTAAATAGTCCTTTTGAAAGTGAAAGCGAAGTTCCTCTCCTCCCCTGCTTCCATAACCTGTATTTCCAGGATGATGTATAAGCGTCTGAACTCCTTTGGGGAGTGAGAAATTACTCTGTGCTTCTCCCTGTGCACTCCCGGTAGTAAAATCTGCACGCCTTTTCTTCTATTAATCTGCCTTGTGAGTTGGTTTTTCAGTGACCCCTCGTAGGGCAATGGGATGTTTCCCTAGACCCCCTTGTCAGCAAACAGCTAGACCCAGCCACTCCCTGAGAGCATGAGAGATTTTTTTTTTCTTTCCCATTTTTATCCTAACATCAGCTCCGGCTGAGTAGAGTAGAAATGAGGACTTTGGAACCAGGTAGATTCCGGTCTGAGCTCTGAAACTTGTTGGCAAAGCACCTAATAACATTGCTTCTGTTTCCTCATCAGTACACTGGAGTCAAAGGTACTGCGAACCAAAACTAAAAATCTAAGTGCCAACTCCATCTTGACTAGAGGCTGGGTAAAATAAGGCTAAGACCTGCTGGGCTTCATTCCCAGGTGGTTAAAGATTCTCAGTCACAGGATGAGACAGGAAGTTGGCACAAGACACAGGTTACAAAGACCTTGCTGATAAAACAGGTTGTAGGAAACAAGCCAGCTAAAACCCACCACAACCAAGATGGCGACGAGAGTGACCTCTGGTTGTCCTCACTGCCACACTTCCACCAGCATTATGACAGTTTACAGATTGTAGCCATAAGATACCAAATTTTAATCTGACTCTAGTATAACATCACATGACAGAAAAAGGAAGAAATAAAAATATTTCACGCCCAGACAGGTTTCTTTGCCATGTTTTGATATGATCCTGCAAAGTCGTTTTTTGTGGGGGAAAATTCACCTCTGTAAATAATCTCTATCAACATAACTAGAACTTTCCCCTTCCAGGCCCTTGAAATCCAGAAGAGATTTACTGAGAGTCTAAGCACCTTTTAAAGGTCTAAATGGAAGCATTTGCCATCTATTGTCTCTAAGGGTAGCCACCTATGAGACTTCATCTATGTAATAAGAACCTTGACCTCCACAACCCCTTATCTTAACCCAGATGCTCGTTTCTATCAATTCCAGACCTTCAGATAATAACTCTTTTAACCAATCTCCAACCAGAAAATTTTTAAATCTACCTATGACTTGTAAGCCACACTCTCACATTGTTTCTAGACTGAACCAATGTATACCTCACATATATTGATTGATGCCTTATGTCTCTCTAAAACATATAAAAACCAAGTTGTAGCCCTTGGACACATGTTCTCAGGACCTCTTGAACCTGTACCTTGGGCCATGACCACTCATCTTTGGCTTAAATAAACCTCTTTAAGTATTTTACAGAGGTGCCTTTTTGTTTGTTTGTTTGATCCACAGTATCACCTATTAAGGGATGTTGGGAGAATCAAGAGAGAAAATGAATCTAAGGTGATTGGTTTAGAACCTGCATGCTAGCCCGTTTTCCTTTTGTGTCTTTTCCAAGCCTGAAGCAGCAAAGAAAAAGGAGATAAATAAACCCTGAACTCTTCTCTGGAGCCTGGAGAGCTGCTTCCTCTCAATAAGGAGAATCGCTTCCTGAGCCCAGGTGAGAGGTGGTTTCTTCTTCAGTATGTGGCCTATGTATTCTCATGGGTATTATCTTCTGAAGGAGAGTTACGCTCATTTGCACCCCTGTTGGAAATGTTTCATTGGTACAGAAACAACGTGGAGACCCAGAGGTGGCCTTGTCTGTTTTTCTTTTTCTCTTTTTTTTGAGATGGAGTCTCACACTGTCACCCAAATTGAAGTGCAATGGCACGATGTTGGCTCACTGCAACTTCCGCCTCCCAGGTTCAAATGATTCTCCTGCCTCAGTCCCCTGAGTAGCTGGGATTACAGGCGCCCACCAGCACACCCTGCTAATTTTTGTATTTTTATCAGAGACAGGGCTTCACCTTGTTGACCAGGTTGTCCTCAAACTCCTGACCTCAAGTGATCTGCCTGCCT
>NW_012115154.1:16196561-16246688 GCF_000951035.1 Colobus angolensis palliatus | reverse complement strand
AGATGGGGTCTTGCCATTTTGCCCAGGTTGTCCTCAAACTCCTGACCTCAAGTGATCTGCCTGCCTCGGCCTCCCAAAGTGCTGGGATTACAGGTGTGAGCCACCACGCCTGGCCACCTTATCTTTCCTGGCAAGGGAATGGCGGGTTATGATCCTGGTTTGTAAAATTCTTGCAAAAAACAGATCATGGTCTTCCTATTACTCTGGCACATAAAATAACTTTCCCAAAGAACAAATATTCACCATCATTTGGATGAATCTCCATCAATATCTTTATTTCTTTACACACAGCTTTGTCTGCCCTCTGAGTGTTCCAGAACTGGACGTGCTACTACTGCCTTGCCTTTCCTTCCTTATCTCTCTGGGTCACCTCCATAGCTCTGAGAAGCTGAATTTGCATCTTAATCCTGCAGTGTGACTCCAGTGCTCTGTCGCCAGCCTCACAGCCACTATTTCTGGCATGGCCTTGGAAGAAGCCCTTGAATATGACATTTTCTGGAATTGTTTCCACCTATCTACATGGTTTACTGAAAACATTTGCTTTTTTTTTTAAACCTTTCCTGTGGTTCTGACAAACTTGCTCCAAAGTATTTATTTACAGTCCCTGTATCCCTAGGAGTACGGTCAAGTTTGACATCATATGGCTGAAAATAAAGCAATTGTCTACCAAATACTAGATTCCTACAATTAATTATATTCTTCAGATATAGTATGAGATTTCTACCTCCAAAATATGGAAGTCTTTTATTTTTTTTAACTAATTTCATGAAAGTATGAAAGTTTGGCAGCCATCTCCAAAGATGATTACATATTTCAATTTGAAACAACGTCTGTGTAATCATTGATTTTTGATCTTCTAAATGGCTTTTGTTTCTAGGTGCGTACACCTAGTTTAAGAGGGGGATTTGTATTTTCACAGCACTTTTTATTTTAGTGAACCATCCATCACCAGTCCTACTTTCAGTGTCATTTAGATTTGAAGTTTCCATTCGGATAGGCTTTGCAAAAAAGAAAGAAAGAAAGAAAAAAACCACACACACACACTCACACACACACCCCTGTAAGGACATAAGCATCTCACAGCACTATATGGGAAATGCAGCAGATCTGAGTGGCACTCACTGATTTTCTTTAGCATTTTGATTATATGGGTCTGAGTTCAGATGAATCAAAGCAAAAATAAAACACAGCAGGCATGATGAAATCAGCCGAAACTGCTGAAATGGTTGGGCTGAGCCCACAAAAATGGTTTCATTCTCTGAGACCAGAGGATGAAACTGGGGCCTAATTCAAGAGGCAGCTTCTGAGGGCTATCATCACTCAACTCCTCAAACCAAGAGATATTTTTCAACAATAGGTTTAGTCTTTATAAGCTGTAGCTTTGAACAGACTTCAGTAAATGATGCAAAGTAAGTTCATCTCTATAAACCGCAGGACAAATGCACCATGCCACTTTTTAAATTACATAAATTTAATCCCTAAAATGTTTGTACTACATTGGTAACTGACATGGATGGCTGAGGCCAGGGGTGGGATAAGACCCAAATGAAATATTTTTAAGACATTTTAATTTAATCAACAATCGGCTCAGGAAAGAGAGTGCAGTCGGGAAAACAACTCTGACCTTGTACAGACACAGCTATTTCTATTCTCTGTTCCATCTTTTGTCCTGAAGCTTCTCAGAACCTGAAAGTGTGCTCCGAAATTTGTTGTGTAAATGCCATTTTCAAAGAAGTATTTTCTTCATTTGTAAAGCAGAAAGACTAATATTTGCCCTACCGAATTCACAGGAGGCTGTGTGTATCCAAGGAGATCGTATATATATAAAAACTGGAAAATGCAATTGATACAGAACGCTCTATCATTACTGTGTCCATGTGAGAACATTCTTAAAGGGCACATGGGCTTCACAGCTGCTGACTGCTACAAGGCAATTCAAGTACCAGGTAGAATACTTATTCTCAGTTGCCTGGAAAACAAGGAGATTTCTCTCTCTCACACAGACACAAAAGTATTCTACATAATTGCCATTAACTGTTGACTGCTTTTGCTTTCATGAAATATCAGGTAAAATATTATTCAAAAGAGTCTCTCTGAAGCTACAATAATTATAAGTATACTGAGATCATATAATGTGAATAAATAGCAGTTCATTTTATTAATAGGTTCTAAAAATGTTTCTAAGACCAACAGCCCTAGAATAGAAATGCAAATGAACAATGACCACTATACTTTTCCCATTTTCTCTTTTTAAAAAGAAAGTCTGCCTGAAATACACCTTCTATGGCTCCTTTCTTATCAGTTGCAATAATTTTATATCACAAAACCTAAAATTAAATTATAAACCAAGTTGTGTTTTCCAATATTTTTTCATGTTCATTTCACATAACATGGTTTGAACTTCTTTTTCTTATTTTCCAGAGCACCTAGGAAAGTTCTAGATGAATGACAGTCTCACAATAAATTCTTCCTGTGGTTGATTTATTAAGAACAAATGAGCTAATATTAATTATAAACTGCTCATATATTGCAGCATCTACTATTTAATGTTTCTAGAATCTTCTTTTTAAGAATGGTAATAAAAGTTTGCAGAAGGCTGGGTGCAGTGGCTCACGCCTGTAATCCCAGCACCTTGGGAGGCCAAGGCGGGTGGATCACGTGAGGTCAGGAGTTAGAGACCAGCCTGGCCAACATGGTGAAACCCCATCTCTACTAAAAATGCAAAAATTGGCCAGGCGTGGCGGTGTGCGCCTGTAATCCCAGCTACTTGGGAGGCTGAGGCTGGAGAATCACTTGAACCTGGGAGGCAGAGGTTTCACTGAGCTGAGATCATGCCACTGTATTCCAGCCTGGGCGACAGAGCAAGACTCCGTCTCAAAAAAAACCATAATAAAACAAAACAAAACAAACAAGAAAAAAAGTTGGCAGAAGTGAAGTTTTTATTAATCAATCATTTAATGGGAACACTTTCTCAAATTCAAAGCTAACTTCAGAATTAGAATCGGTAAGCCAGGAATATTTTACCTTTATATGCTAATGAGTAATTATTCCATAAAAAAATGACTTTCATTAGACAACACATGACAGTCTTCCTAATTTTAGAGCAACGCTATCTTTCATTTCTTATAGCATTTGTTTAAAATGCATATATACTATTACTTTAGGTGACTATCCTATTCTTACGCAGTTGAAATTAAATTTCTTCCTGAACAGTTTTACTAAGCCTGACTGAACACAGAAAGTATTATTATTTAATACGTGTGTGATAAAGATCTTGGCCAGTCTCAATTTTACAGGTAGCATTTTCAATGTAAGTAGAGAAAAATCAGTACAAAGTCCATCTCCCTTTTGTATTAGGAACATGGCATTGCTTAATTGCCGACAACCTCAATTTACTAAGTAGGAAACTGTTAAGCATGCATCATTACTTTCCTTAGGACACCTCTTTGAGTGGACGCAATAATTTATTATCAAGTAGGTCTAATTCTCCATTGATTTACAAAGTGGTAATAATACTCCAACTAACATAATGCTTTGCTAGGAGGAATCCAAATCCAGGCACTAAAATATTTACAGCCTTCCCAGGAGGAAGTGGGATGCTGGTGGTATTCTCATTACCACAGCTAAGACAATGAAGGGGTTTGCCTGAGGTCTCCTGGCAAGTCAGCTCTTCGGGGAGCAGAATCCAGGTCTCCGGATGCCTTGCACATAATCACGAAAGCATAGAACTCTCAGGAGAGTTGCCTAAATCACGTGTCCCAAAAAGAAGAGGGAAAATGACGCCCAGGACGCTCGCTGCAGAATCCCCACAGTGCAACCGTGTCACTGTTTCCCTCTGGCTGCACATAAAGCACACCGAAGGGTATCAAACAACATAAAATCCTAATGGTGCCCTTAATGAGGAGGGACCATCGCTCCAACTCCCTTACCTCCCACTGTCCAAGCTAGCAGCCCCAAATTCCTCTCTGGGGTGACTAATCCTGAAACAAGACATAGTTACAGAAACAATCTTTGGCTTACAAGGGACCATCAAGCTCTGATGATGATGAAGTTTGACAGCAATAATGTCAAACTTTATATGGCCATAATCCAAGTTTACAATGATACATTAAGCCATAATGCTACTATTTATATCACCATAAACTGAGTTTATGGTGATATAAATAGTCATCCTAATGGCATTAACAGCAGCACTCAGTGGAATCACAGCTGTTGAGTACCGCATTTATGCTATTAGCATTGCTATTTATATCATCATTAACTTAGGTAGTCAAACTTGTTACATATGAATCATATGAATACAGAGGAAAGATAGATATCCCCACTTTATGCCCAAATCTCGGCTCCTGTACTGGAGGCTTTATGGCTGTTCCCCTCCTCTAAGTTAGCTCTGCTTGGGTTGCGTGATGTTTCTATAGGAGCCACAGAAGAGCAAGTCTGATTGCAGGCATCTTCTGAGCAGCCTGGAAACAATATTTAAATGGGATAAGAAAGTGCAAGCCATAGCTGCCATGCAAACTTACTGTCTCCTTGGCAGCGCAGAGGACCCACACTCAATTTGGCTTCTGAGCCTTGCCGGTCAGTATCTCCAACCACCACTTGGCTCACTGGCAGGTGATCTTTGTACGATAAGAAGCCAGCATCCTTCCTCCTGGATCACAGGGAAAGACAGAAAAAGAATGAGGAGGCTGAGTTAGAAATATGCATTTTCTGCTAGTTGCTTAAGGTGTCTAATGATGACATTTCAGTAATCGTTTGGAAGTTTACTAAGTAAAGCCACAGTTAAAGAGTTGTTCTCTGTCTTGCATAGGTGGTCTCATAGCATACTGATCAGAAGCCCCTCTGGCATCTTTGTCCTCTGGAAAACAGAAGTGACACCCTGATTTCCAGAGATTCACAACCATTATGCTGCATACTCTTTTAGGTTGAGAGTACACCACAGCATGGCAAACCCTGAGCACACATGCAGAGTTTGCTGCTGTCACAGAATCGGAAGTTCAACAAAGTCAACCTGGTCACTTGAATAATATGTGAAGCAAAACCCTCTTTTAAAACAACCTTTGTCTCTTTCATTGCTTTGAAGCAGTTCCTTCAGAAGTTTTCTTCCCTGTTGTACGTCAGTTAAATAAGGGAAACCTTTTGTTCCTTCCTCTCTTCTTGTTTAACTACTGGAATAGTTTATGTGAAGTTTCCCACACAGAACAGGTGTTCAATAACTGTCTATTTCCATCTACACTGAAGAGTGGAGCTGAGATTTGAGCCCAGTTGGCTTTCCTCCTGAGTTTGTTCTTCTGTTGACTCTATATTTATCTTGTTTCAGGTATCCCAAGTCTACCCCGTATCCACCCTAAATGAAGAAGGACAAGGCTAGTTGCAAAGTACTGACTCTAGAATGGAGCACAGAAACCCAGGAGGGGTTCCTAGAGATGGGCTTAAGCTGTGTAGCAGCCCATCCTAGAGATGGGCTTAAGCCTGTGCAGCAGATTTCACCTTCATGGAAAATCAGTGCCCCTTTGTCCCCTTTTCCTGTTGCTATGGCTGAGGGATCCCTCATTTGGGGCTGAATGGGTGAGAGACACAAATCAGCATGATGTCGTTCCTCAAATTTATCCTTTCAGATGATTTTTTACATGGTTCAGTCTGAATAGAAATAACAATTTTGAAAATGCACATAGAACTCATCAGAAAAAAACCCACCCAGATTTTGGATGACAGGAGAATGACAGAGTTCAATAATTTAAAGATTTGCCGTTCATGTCTCTTGGCAGTAGGGAATGGAGAGGAACCAACTTGGAGGCCTGTCTTGAAAATGCTATGCTGTGTGGAGCCATTACTTATACCTCTGACCTTCTTGAATGTCAGTGAATATTTGTTTCCTCATGTGTCAGGACCCATAAAACCCAGGAAGGAGCCACAGAATTTGGCCAGAGGGTCTCAAATAGATGCATTATATACTGCCTTAGTTATTTCATTGTTTTCAAAATGAAGGGTTTTTAAAAAGTAATTATTTATCAAATCAGAATTAAGATTATGCAGAAAAGCATTGTGATTCTTACTGACACTGTAGCTACGAAGGATTAGGCCTCAAATATCTCAGTGGAATTTTTTACAAACCTATCCTCTTTTATTAGAAGTCCTATGAATTACAATCATGCCAAAGAGGAAACAAAGCCTTTGATATTAGATTTAATATTTAGTGCTTCTTAAAGGAACGATAAATAAAAGCACCCTCTCACAGCATACGGTGATTTGACAACCTACTAGAAATGATGGAACTGAAGGCTGAGATTCAAGTTATTACTTAAAATTACATGACTCTAAATCAGAGCTCTGCAAACTAAGTCCTGAGACCCAAAATCTGTCCATCACTTCTTTTTGTGTGACTCAAAAGCTAAGAATGATTTTTACATTTTAAATTGTTTTAAAACAGAAGAAAAAATGGTATTATTGTGATGCTATAAAATTCAGTGTTCATAAAAAAGTTTTATTGAAATACAGCCACTTTTTAAAATGTATTGTCTATGTATGATGCAATTACAGAGCTGAGAAGCTATGGCAGAGACCATATGACCCTCAAAATCTAAAATGTATATTCTCTGGTCCTTTATAGGAAGAATTTGCCAGTTCTATCTCATAATGGGGCATAACTGTCCATTTTTGCTTTAGGAATTTACTGAGCAAATATCCCACTGACTATCATGGTAGGCAACTGTTGTGTAATTCAATCAAGTTTCCAAAGTTGAGCAAGGGGTTTGGGAAGGGACAAAGGAGGGGACAAAAATATGTACTGAGAATAAATGCAAAGAAACATGCAAGAGGAAAGAAACCATCTACACTTCAATTTATTTATTGTAACAGAGGGAAATAAATTTAATTAATAATAAACTTTTACATTTACTCTGCATTGTATAGCAGGCAGTCATATGTCAGCTTTGGCACAAGTGAGCTCTATCCTGTAGGAAGAGAAGGTGCTCTGCCAATTGTGGCTACTCTTCATTGTTTAACTGTTCCAGCACCTATAAGATAGTATGGGTAATTTTATAAAAACAAGATCTTTAAATGGTGGAATCTCTATGACATTCTGTAGTTAAATGAATAATGATCATGAAAATCTGAAAGGTACAGTTCAATTAATTTTTACACACACACACACACACACATACACACACGCTCACACACACACAACCCTGTACAACCATGACCCACATAATGATTTAGAACAGCTCCAGCACTGCAGAAGCACCCCCCATGCCCTTCCCAGTTAGTATACCCCCCCAGAAGTAACCATAACTTTGTCTACTGCCATCATAGATGAACTTTGCCTTTTCTTGACCTTTATGTACATAGAATCACTGTGTATTCCTTTGTGCCTAGCTCCTTCTACTCAAATTTAAATATTTATTTATATGATACAAAAGATTGTATCATATAAATAAAATACTACACAACAATGAGAATGAATATTCTATTGTCATTTGGATGTTTCCACTGTTTGGCTATTATGAATAAAGCTGCTATGAATGTTCTTATAGATGTGTTACTTATTAGTATTCATTTATATCGAGCATTTACCTAAAAGTAGAAATGCTGGGTCATAGTGTACACGTTTAACTTTAGTGGATAATTTCAAACAGTTTTCCCAAGAGCATATACCAATGTACATTTCTACCAGGAATGTATGAAAATTCAGGTTGCTCAAGATCATTGTCAGCACTTGGTAATGTTGGTGCATTATTATTATTATTATTATTTGAGATGGAGTTTTGCTCTTATTGCCCAGGCTGGAGTGCAATGGCACAATCTCGACTCAGTGCAATCTCTACCTCCCAGGTTCAAGTGATTCTCCTGCTTCAGCTTCCCGAGTAGCTGGGATTACAGATGCCCACTACCACACCTGGCTAATTTTTATATTTTTAGTAGAGACAGGGTTTCACCCTGTTGGCCAGGCTAGTCTCAAACTCCTGACCTCAGGTAATCTGCCCACCTCAGCCTCCCAAAGTGCTGGGATTACAGGTGTGAGCCACTTCTCCCAGCCAGTAATGATGGTTTATTTATGACCAGTGACAGTGTACTACCTTCTTATGAAACTAGTGCTAGGAGAAAGCATTTTTAAAACAAGTGCTTGGAAATATTCCAATTATTATGTAATTGTGTTGCCCAAATTGATATGTGTATAACCTTATAGGAATTCACATATCTACACAATCTCATAATTTGAAAACATAACTTTTAAGTATTTGTAATAATTTTATAAATGTAGACTTTTAGTAGGTTTTGAACTTAAAAAAATGTTTAATACTAAAAGCAGGCATTACTTAATTATCTTGCAAGAAAAACTGATTAACATCAGGGATGATAGAAATTTATAAGCATTGTTTTCTCAAAATGTTTGCATTATTGGTCAATGATACTGAAAATTTAATATCATGATTCATTAAGTGAGAATAATAATCATTAAGTGAGATAGTACATTACTCCCATTTTACTGATGAGAATAATGAGAATCAGAGAATTTATCTTTTAAAATCAAAGAATTTTTCTTTTAATTCTCATTTATAGGTGAGGTGAAAATTACCTTTTAAAGATATATTTAGCTAGCCTAAAATGTTGAGGTTATTTGTAAGTCATACATTCAAAGATATCTGCAATGTTTTATTCACATTTACCCCTAATCTATCAACATGCCATACTAAGCAAAAAAGAATTCTAGAACTACCTCATGCCCAAATCAACCAATGTTTTTAATGATATATTGAAGTTTATAAGAGGTTGCCGTATAGCTAGTAGTAATAACACTCAGATATTCCTTACCCAATCAACAAAAGAGGGAAAGAATTATCAGCTGAGAAAATAATAAAAGGAGAAAAAATAGTATAAAGATGCCTCCTTGGTCACTTTTGACCAAAGATCTAAACAGGGATCCAGAGAATGTCAAGCCACAAACAGTGGCATGTGGAACTCTCAAACAGCAGACTCTACATTAGTTGTGGAAACTAATTCATGAAAGGTAGTAAAGTGGTTTAACTGGCATAAAGTTTTTGTGATCCTGCAGCACAACATACACTTTTTTTGTCTTTTTTTTTTAGTTTTAGAGACAGGATCTCGCTTTGTTGCCCAGGCTAGAGTGCAGTGGTGCAATCATAGCTCGCTGTAGGCTCGACCTGGATTCAAGGGATCCTCCTGCCTCAGCCTCCTGAGTAGTTGGGAGTGCAGGTGCATGCTACTACGCCCACTGTTTTAAATTTTTTTTTGTTGAGACAGGTCTTGCTTTTGCTTTTTTGTCCAAAATGGTCCCAAACTCCTGGCTTCAGGGTGGGAACCACTGTGCCTAGCCTCCACAACCAATTTGGGTCCTGGAGAGGCGGTCCTCTGAAATACCATTATGATGTCCATCTAAGTATCTTGCGTGAATCTTTTTGCAAGCAAAACGAGCCTTTGTTGAAAGTTATGATCCTTACAGATTGAGGTCAATCTAATTTAGGGAGATCTTCAGTAACTATTTATCCTGTTAGCATAATAAGTTATACATTGGAAAAATTCTATCATCCATTTCAAATAGGCCCTGAACTAAGACTCTTGCATGCTATTTCCATCAGCATTGTTACTCAAGTAAAGGTTGATTCTATGAATTTTGTTTCTCTAATGTGGTGTTACTATTACTATTACTATTACTATTACTATTACTATTACTATTACTATTACTATTACGTGGTGTTACGTGCACACATCTCACTGGAAATAGTAGGGTAATGAACTATAAAGTGGTATATTTCCTGGCTTTGGTGTCTTCCACTTTGTGACTTTGTGGTGTTACTATTATTTCCCTTCGGTATTGTTTTCTGAAGAATTCTGTCTTGCTTTGCTGTCTTTCCTTGACTTTTTTATTGTGCTGAGAAAGCAAACAAGCCTCCAGGCAGTTTAGTCTTGTCCTTAGCTTAATGAAAAAGTAGAAAAAAGAAGCCCTAAAGAAAAATAAACATCCCCAGTTTTGACAATGAGCCTGCTCTTCTACCAAATATTATGAAAATGATTATACTGAGTTTTCCTATACAATAATTCTAGCAGAGTAGAAGGACTTCTGTTTTGTGAAGTTTTAGGGGTATTTAGTAACCCTTAAAAAATGTATACTCTGTGTACTTTCATGCATTTCCATTACAGCATCACTCAGACTAGAAATTTCTGGACAGAATTCAGGAAGTCAAAGCTATAGCTACAGAAGATATCTCAAAGAGAGAAATACAAATACAAAATAAACACATGAGAAGAAGTTGAATACTATCATTCATTAGGGAAATGTAATTAAAACTACACTGAGATGCTACTTCACACTACCAGAATAGCTATAATCAAAAGGAGAGGCAATAACATGTGTTGACAAGGATTTGGGGAGACTTGGGAGGTGGGCTGTAAAGTCATGATTCTCCTATCTCAGCTCCCAAGTAGCTTGGATTACACTAAAGTGCCACTGTGCCCAGTCATTTTTGAAAACAGTTTGGCAGTTTCTTAAAAAGTTAAACATAGACATACCATATGACTCAGAAATTCTACTTCTGGATATCTATACAAGAGACATGAAAGCATATGTTCACACAAGGCCTTTTAGGTAGACGTTTATAGCAGATTTAGTCATAAGAGGCCCAAAGTGGAAATAATGCAAATGCCCACCAACTAGTGAATGGATAACAGTATGGTATATACGTACAATGAAATATTATTTGACAATAAAGAGGAATGAAATCTGAATACATGTTGCAACATGAATAAACCTCAAAAACATTATGCTAAGTGAAAGAATCCAGACAAACAAAAAAATCACATATTCTAACTTTACTGATATGAAAAAGCAAATCTACAAGGACAGAAAGGAAGTTAGTGGTTGTCTAGGGCTAGGAGTAGCAACAGAAATTCCTGGTAAACAAGAATCTTATAGGGATAATGATAATGTCCTAAATTGGGATTGTGTTGATTTGTTGCACAGCTCAATGAATTTACTAAAAATTTATGGAAAAAACTGTACACTTGTACAGTTAGTTGTACAGTTAAAATCGATGAATATTATGGTATTCAAATCATACCTCAATGAGGTTATTAAAAGAAAGAACTGTAGATAGTCTCAAATGCCAATTGGCAATAAGGTCCAACAAGTCTTTTGCACACATCTCACTGGAAATAGTAGGGTAATGAACTATAAAGTGGTATATTTCCTGGCTTTGGTGTCTTCCACTTTGTGACTATGAACCAGGGACTATAAAATCTTTACTGACTCTGTTTTTAAGGGCTTTGACTACCTTTAAAGTTTGTATCACTATATTTACGTATTCCATTGACCTTTCTTCCTGGATAGAAAACACACCTTTCTTTGATACCCATGCTTTATCTGTTTTCCTCACCTTTGACCTCTATATAGACGTTCATTAACAAGAGTCAACATATTTAAATGGCACAGAATGTCCCACCAATTTCCTCCATGTTTCATTCTCTTCTTCATTCCTTATTTAGAGTTTGTCTTTTGTATCCCAGCCTGAAACATTTGTCACTTTTCTAAACTAGCTTTAGGGACTGTGCCTCAATCACAGACAATCAAACATTCTTTGTTTTTTCTAGACAAGATTAACAATAAAATTCTGTTTGACTGTCAACATTAGTCATTGTAATATTCTGAAAATGCCAATATTTTTAGCATTAAATCTGCATCTCAAGGATGGCTTCTAAACATTTTGGAGTCTTTTGTATGATTTCTGGTTCATATAATTAAGTTCATTTTACCTATAAATCTTTGTATCTCTTTCCTCTAGCTTTTTTTGTTTTTAAATGGGGTTTCACTATGGTGGCCAGGTTGATCTTGAACTCCTGACTCCAACTGATCTACGCACCTTGACCTCCCAAAGTGCTGGGATTATGGGCATGAGCCACTGAGCCCAGTCTCTCTTTTCTCCACCTTTTCTGCCACCAAACAGTCATCCTCAAATACACTGTACTTTTTCCACAGCAAATGCTCAGAAAAAGTAGGTTAAAAAGTAAAAACCTATAAGAATTTTCCTGGAAAGTTATTTTACTAATAGCTTACACTAAAGATATAATCAAAAGGAGAGGCAATAACATGTGTTGACAAGGATTTGGGGAAACTTGGGAAGTGGGCTGTGAAGTCATGATTCTCCTATCTCAGCTTCCAAGTAGCTCGGATTACACTAAAGTGCCACTGTGCCCAGTCATTTTTGAAAACAGTATGGCAGTTTCTTAAAAAGTTAAACGTAGACATACCATTAATCAAACTAGACATTTGATTAATGTCTAGTTATTTCTATTAGAGGATCTTTGGGTTGTTCCTATTCTTTCTATCTCTTAAATAAAAATTCACATTCAGGCACGGTGGCTCATGCTTATAATCCCAGCACTTTGGGAGGCTGAGGTGGGAATTCAAGACTATCCTGGGCAAGATAGTGAGACCCTGTCTCTATAAAAAGTTTTAAAATTGGCCAGGCATGGTGGTGTACATCGATACTCTCAGCTACTTGGGAGGCTGAGGTGGGAAGATTGCTTGAGCCCAGGAGGTTGAGGCTGCAACAAGCCAAGTTTACATCACCGCACTCCAGCCTGGGTGAAAGAATGAGACCCTGTCTCAAAAATAAAATAAAATAAAATAAATTCATAACTAAAAAATCTTTAAAAAGTTTAAAACAACTTAAAAAAATAGACTCTACCCAGAAATAAGATGCTGCTTCATGATTAATACCAAATACTGCTTAATTGTTAAAAGTGTATATCTAATGTTACATAAAAAAGGATAGGAAACCTATAAACTCAAGTCAAAGTTAGTTTTTGTTAAATATTTTTAAAAGTATGGAGAATTTTTATTTTATTGTATTTATCTTGTTCTCAGCTCCATCTTCCTGTATCCTCTCTGCTACATGCCCTCTGTCCAAGTCTCTACTAAAACCTGCCCTCGGAGAAAAAGGTGACAAATCTTAAACCTTCTACTTAACAAACTAGTGAAGTAGAAGCAATGCCTTAATGAGACTGCCAAACAGGGTTCATGGGAGGCCATTGTTTCGGAGTAGGCCCTGCAGTAGGCCCCACCAACTCAGACCAAACCAACATGCAGTCACTTGTGCTAGGTGCCACAGAACTAACCTGAACTTTGAAACTCATCAGTTTTCCAAATAACAGGAGAGCCATAGCCATCAATCAGAAGGGGCCCCGTTTGGCTGGATGTAGTGGCTCATCCCTGTAATCCTAGCACTTTGGGAGGTTAAGGTGGAAGGATCGCTTGCGCTCAGGAGTTCAAGACCAGCCTGGGCAATACGGTGAAACCCTATCTCTACCGAAAATATTAAAAATTAGCTGGGGATGGTGGAATGCACCTGTAGTCCCAGCTACTCAAGAGGCTGAGGTGGGAGGATTGCTTGAGCCTAGGAAGTTGAGGCTTCAGTGAGCTGAGATCATACCACTGTAGAGAGCAAGACGTTGTCTCAAAACAAAAAAAAAAGAAAAAAAAAGGGAAAGGGACCAGTTTTCCTGAGCTGGCATGATAAGAGATCTCCCTGTTTTAACCCTACAAGTAAAGTAACTTTGAAATGACCAATCCACTTTTTATTCCTTGTTTCTGCTTTCTTTCTTCAGACCTTTTCTGCCTATAAAGCCAACCTCCTTTACTCAGTGTGTTGGGACAGCGATTTCATTTTATAGAGTGAGGTGTTGCCCAATTTGAGAATTGCTAATAAAAGCCAATTAGAGCTTTAAACTAGTTTTTAATGCAATTTTGTCTTTTGACAAAGTTCTAAAAATCAAATCTCTGTGAATGGTGGAGGGTGAATTGGAGAGCGAGAGGAACGTTCCCGGCATCACTGAAATGACTATGAGGAAGTGGTTCCGTGTTTTTAAAAGGGAAGCCCATGGGCTGAGTTTGCCAGTTCCTCTACGTTCATTTTCAAAACTCACTTTTATGTCAGAAGTTAAAGCCTTTGTTCATAGAACAAACAGGGGCTGGATCATCAGAAGGCCAAATAAGCAGTGGGGCCCTCTGTTCACACCCCCCCTCACTCGTGCCTTGGTGGCCCTTGGGTGGGTGCCATTAAATGCTTCTCATAGTGTCCTTGCCCGCCATTGACTGTTGAGTTTTCCTCCATGGAAAGAGGGAAGGTAGTGTTGCTAGGAAGCAATGAGAGTGATTAAGAAAACAACCATCACAATTAGATCTTTAGAATCCATGCCTATGTCCCCAGCGAAATCAAAGTAATTACAGATTCAATTACTGCTTTTCAGTGAGAATAGTTTAGGCCTTTTACAAAATGTGAGACAATTATCTGTTCAATTTAGACTTCTCTTAGAAAGCCCTTGTAACCATTTTGGGATTCTTTGCAAAATGTTGTTCTTTGATGTGCCTTTCTGGAAAGCAAGTCCCCTGCGGGCAGATATACTGTTTCATGAAAATTACGCAATCAACACAAAAGTGTTTATTTAAAGTGGATTCAAATAAAAGTGGCTGGCTCCACGTGTTTCATGACTGAATAAATACATGAATAAACATAGACGTTAACTAGGCACAGCTCTAAAATTTATCCGTATGTACTTACTAGCAATGGAGAGAGATGAAAAAACCCCAACAACAAGCCTTTCTTATAGTGGAGTTCCTTGAACGCTCTTGAAATATTTTTAGTATCTTTTTTTTCTGTATTTGGGATTTATTACTTCTTTAGAAAGTAATATTCAGTTATAAGACCCATATCTCATTAATGTAGTAAAAGGGTTACAAGACTTAGATTTGCAAAGGTGAACCCTACCTTGGCTCTGCCTCTACGTAAAAGTAAGTTGGTTAGTTTATCTGGGCCAATATTTCTTCACATAGATGTGCAGTGTGAGTCCTTTGAAGACAGTTTCCTCGCAGGCCGTTAGAACAGTAACCAGCATACGTTTTGGGAGATTATCTAGTTATTACCCTCAGTTTTCAGAGGTAATAGACTAGGAATAAAACAATGCCTGGACTAAGGTACTCAACCAGTTAATAGCTGAGCTAGAAAAAAGCAGATCAAATCTCCAATACTCTAGAATTTAAGAAGGAAAGATGCATGTTTACATTTTTTAAATTCTAACATAATTTCAATGTATTTCCTTTAAATGATATAAAAATTTCTTCTTTGTATCATATAGGAAAATTGTCTCACTGGCTTGAAGACTAATTTGGACTACTTACATTTTACTTTGTGCATCTACATTCATATTTTCCCTAAGCAGGAGTTCCTTACATTTTTAAAATCATGACTCATTTGCATGATTAGTAGAGGGAATGCTTGATGTGTAGCCTCTTTGCCATCTCCATGTGTTTTCGTATCTAGCGATTAATGGCCAACTCCTGGCATCTCAAAAGTAGTCAAGGGGAAAATCTTCCCTTATAATGGCCCAGTATATCTTTTAAAATTAGAGTGAATAGTCTAGGACTTCTTGGTGTTTCTGAAGCTTTATTTATAACCAATAAATAAATGCAGAAATTGGAATGCCATGTGCACCCGGTCACTTACAACTCCCCTCTGCTTCCGCACAGTTCACACCCCTCCTCACTCTTGCCTTGATGGCTCTTGGGTGGGTGCCTTTAAAGGTTGCTCATGGCTGGCTTCATTCCACACATTCATGTTTCTTCCCCTTGAGACTAAACAGGGATAGTCCGATGGTGATGATGGTTGTGGGCAGATGGAATATGCTGACATCTCAGTTCTGCAAATACATCTTTCCTGCTGGTACTATGAGATGTCCCCAGGAATTGCTGGGCTTCTCTTATGTCACCCAAGGAGGGTAACTGGGTGACAGGGACAGAGAGGGCATTTAGCTTTGGAATGTGAGGGTACATGACACCTTAGTCTAGTTCACAGCCTGGGGAAATCTAATTTATGACTTCTTTTTGGATATATAAAATTTTCTAAACCTGGATAATTTTTATAAATCAAGTCTTTATCTAATTTATTTTCTGCATATTCCTTCATTGTTTCCATAGATATCAACACTCATGAAAAACAATAATCAGACCCCCTCATTCCCTAAATTTTTGCTTAAATACCATGGTTTGCTCAAAAGAGCATTAGTTCCAATGCGTTTGGCCTCAGAAGGGAGTACAGTGTGCTTTGAATTTTTATTTTGGGGATTTGGCCATCTTAAAAGGTACTGTTTTTCAATGATACAAGCATTATCTTTTAAACCAAGAAGCATTGCTTTTTTCCTTCTTGATGCCATTTCTAACGCCCCCTCCAGGTAACACAGATCCATATAAATGATTCCTGTATTGATTACTGCCACAATCTTTTCTCTACAAACATCACATCATCTTTGAGATACTTTGTTATTCCCACTTCAACTCAGCAGGTCATTTTGCTCCCCTAGTGGATACAAAAGACTGATTTGAAGGTGGAAATGGTTTCTTTTACCCATCTCTGAAGTCTGTAAGGCCCTTAAGATGATCGATATTTGTTTTTATGTTATCAATATCTCGAAGATGCTGTGGGACGTAGATGTTTGAAAAAGGCACACCACCTAAGCTACAACAATGAAAAGTACTTACTCTTCAGGGTGAGGTGGCCCAAATAAAAACAGAATTTCAAAATATCTCTCAGTTACTGGGGCTAAATGCAAGTCAGAATGCAGCCATGGAAAGAGCCTTGAGATCACTGTGAGTGTCAAGCATGAAAGAAGAAGAATGAACCAAGTAAGTTGAAAATACATGATCTAAAATTCTGAGGGAACCAAAAGAATTATGTGTACTATAAGCCAAGGGAACAGAGAGCTTCTGGGGGGGGGGGTGAGGTGGTAAATTATGTTAAGTATTGCAAAAATGTCTGGTATCAAAAAATTTAAAGCATGCACATCAGCTATATCAATATGGAGCTCATCGGCGGACGGGACACAAAGGGATCTAGTAGTGTCATGAAGAAAAAGTTCAATAGCTGATAATTGAATTGGAGATGAGAAAGAAGAGGCAAATCTTAAACTATTATTTAAAGTTGAAGTGAGAAATGGAAGAAGCAATAGGGCAGAAACCAGAGGAATTTTAGCATTCACCAATTTTGTATATAGACTGGGAACTGAATCAATTAATGATGTTTTATCCCATATGTCTGTAATCAATTTGCCAACATTATTTTTCAAGGTTGGCAGTAAAAAGTCATGAATATTACTGCCTTATGTGTATAGGCAGCATAGAACTTTGTCCGGAAGATGAAAAGTGGCACATGATCAGAGACATTCTGACTGACCATTGCTGGGGAATGAAAGTTACGCTCCAGGGTCCTCTCATTTCGGTTGCAGTGAACAAGGAGCACCCAGGCCTCTTTCTCCAACTCATAATCAGGCACATGGCTTCTCTGAAATAGGATGGCCAACATATTAAAAGATTCTTGGGCTTGTACCTTGGAAAAAATGTCTGAAAGAGGAACTAACTAGATAATTTCACAGTGAGGTTCAAAGCTTTGTGGTTAGCTCCAGCCAGCTGGATCTTTGATCTATATTGGTTTGGAGAAAATCAGAAATTCAGCAACCCACTCAGGGACATTCTAAAACTTCAGTTAATTAGATTTTAATAAACAAGGTCATCTCTATTGGCAAACTTACTCTGTAATTTAGAGAGTGAACCATTTATGATGCAGTCCAACTTACACAAATTAAAAGATATATAAATCCTCCCCTCAGAAGTGGGACAATAAAAATCCATCACCCTTAATCAAGAGAGAGCAAATACCTCAAAGAAAGGAGTAAGGAGCCTACACCTATCTGACTAGGTAAATCTTGACCAGTGAAAAACTCAATTTAGCAATTTAGCAATTTCACTTTTTTTTTTTTCAGACTAAATAAAGCGCCTGAGTATCTTGTTTGTGTGAATTTATTTTTCTCTTGTGAGGATCCAGAAGGGGAAATTGCAACATGCTTTTGCATGGCAGAGTCTCCAGGTTGCAAATAATCTGAAAATAGAAAAGGAAAATGATACAAACAAGTCTGAGTCATTTTATTTCCTTGAGGTGAACAAAATCTTGATGATCAATTCTAAATTTAATACTTAGAGACTGTTGGATTAGTCCAGTCAGGCTGCTGTATTGAGACACCACGGATTGGGTGGCTTAGATGACATTTATATTCTGGTGGTTTTGAAAGCTTGAAGTCCAAGATCAACATGCTGGTAGAGTTGGTTTCTGGTGATGCCTCTCTCCTTGGCTTGTGGAGGGCCACCTTCCCACCGTGTCCTCATATGGTCTTTCCGTGAACTAAAGTGGAGCAAGGAACCTCTCCCGTGTTTCTTCCTCTTCTTATACGGGCACCAGCCCCATTGTATTAGGGCCCCATTCTTGTGGCTTCATTTTACATTTTACCTAAACAATTTCCTTAATGACCCTGTCTCCAAATACAATTGCATTCGGGGTTAGGGCTCAACAGATGAATTTTTCAGAGGACACAATTCAGTCAATAATGGTTGCATATAAGATTTTATATTGTGTTTTAGAAAATATAAATTCTGAAAAATGGTAATACATTTCTGAGGCGGAAGAAAAAAAGACATTTGGTCTTCCAAGCAAGGGATCTGGGTGATAATTTCATGGACATATTAATACGTAACAATGCCTAAGCTGTCCATTTAAGATGTGTGCACTTCCCTCTATGAAAGTTATAGCTCAAGAGGGAAACTGCATCGTTGGCTTATCATTGCTTTCTAGGACACAGTAGAAATTTCCAATCCTGGGCTCTTCACAATAAGAGTCCAAGTTACCGTTTCAGCATTTCACGTGTCTGGGTGTTGTATCAAACTTGCCTCCTTGTCACATAAACCGTTTACTGTTTCTCAACGTGATTGTTTACTTTCACACATTCCTCTGTTTGTACATGTTGCACCCTTTTCTGGGATGTCTTTCCTCTTTTCTCTGCCTAATGCAATCCCATTCATCCCTCAGGCCTTGTAAAGTTGTCATCTCTTCTATGAAACTCTCCCTGACCCCTCCAAGATCAATTAATTGCTTCTTCCTCTAGGAAGAACTGTATTATCTATAGAAAACAGAACTGTATTTCCCATAGAAATTGACTCACATGGATAATATAGTTATGGTTGACATAGAATGTTAATTTTCTGGGGCCTTGGTTTCAGATATTTATCTCTTTGTCTCTATAGTACATTCTTACCATATATCCTCCTTTTTGGATTGAGTCATTTGACCAACAAAAAAAATCTAACTCTAATGATGTAATACTCTATAATTATGTCCTCTTTACCGCAATGTGACCTTCTTGAGCAAAGATTACATCATTTTGTAGCCATAGAACTTGACCTCGATATTGCAGTGGTAATAACTCTGTATTATAAGCAAATTTCACTTTTCTAGAAGCAGACACTTCGTATTGTGAAGTAACCATGGCATACCTTATTGTCACATTTGTGTTGACACAGAGAAGTGATTGGAAGGCAAGATTTTGATAACGTAATTTATGACATCCATATTTTCCCTGGTAGGATAGTCTTCTGTTAAAATAAAGGGACTCTGAGGTCAAACTGTGTTTACCTTCTATGTCCTCTTTGTATGTTGGGCAAGTTTCCTAACTTACTGTTAATTTCCTCATCTATTACAAAACTTTTTGGATGAAATTTAAACAAATTAATGAACTGTACATTACTTACCACAGTGCCTAGCACATAGCATTTGATCAATATTAAATTGAACCATGTGAAATTGTCAATATTCACTTAGGTGTTTATACACAAAAATATCAGTTTCATATGGTTCAAGCTAATGTTAACTATATTAAAATTATCATTATCACTTTCCTTTACTGTCCAATAAACAGCTCATAATAATTTCCTTTAATACTTAGTATGATGGGAACACAAATTCAACACACATATATAAAGAAAGCTAATTCTGCTTTGGGCTCATGCTTTTTCCCAGGCAACGGAGGCTGATTTCCATCTATAACAGGAAAGAGTTCAAGGCAGGGAGGGGCAGCTCACCAGGTCTCCCACCCTTCCTCTGAACTTGGCTGCCTCTTGCATAGCTTCCTCAGCTTCAAAATTAATTCCCAAAGCACACAGACTAACATTCTAATTCAGTATACACATTCTAACTATATCAAACTATGAATTTCCTTAAACTTATATCCACAAACTGACTTGAAAAAGTACTCATAAACTTGTTATCACTTTCATATAGAATTTGTTTCCTTATTAATTCAACAAAAATGTACTGAGTGTCCACTACTTTCCAGGCACTGCTTGGTCTGGTGGCAAATGCAAAGATTAATCAGTCCTGACTCTAATCTTCAAGGAGCGCATAATTTACTAGGCTTTTCAATGTTTCTTTAGTTTATTTATAACAGTAATTAAATTAATACTCTATTCCCCATCACAGTACCTCAGGGATCTATCTGTTTGGTTTCTGTTTCTTTTGACTACTTTTCCGTTGCCTTTCCTACTCTCTTTCTTTCCTAGTATTGCAATCCTACAGTTATTTGAGAATAAAGTTACTCCCTTTGAATAATTTTAATCTCCTAATTTAATTCCTTTAATAAAGTTCATATTCATTTAGTTATAGGCATTCTTAAGGGAATCATGCATTTTTATTATAATTAGATAATGAATATTCAATGACCAAGATTCTGAAATAAAAATTATAATGCCAGTGATGAAAATGAACAATATCGAGAATCTTTTATTACAGAATTACCAAAGAGAATAATCTACTGGGAATAACTAATCTGTTCAAGCTGGCGAAAGCAGTGGATGTGGAAGTAAATGTTTTAATATTGCCCAATATAAATGTTCTCTCTTTTATTTAATATCTTCTATTGGAAAACTGTAGAAAACTGTAATAATGCCATTCCTAAATACAATGCCCTTTTGAGAAGGTGAACAATGGTATTAGTTCACAAGCCCATTGCTTAAAATGTAACTCAGTGGTGTGAGATGGAGAACTTCCTTCTCCATGTGTATCTTTTGATCGTCTTGTGCATTGTTGCTGGGTATTGGTTAAATAACCACACTAGCTCGTTTCAAATGGGCATACAAGAGATTCCTATTTCTCCAGGAAATGTCAAATATTCCTGGTGTAGCAAATAAATAGATCAAAAGGAAGCAAACTATTTAGAAGAAGGTGGAAGAGAGTGAGATACATGAATTTTTTCATTTGAGTATATCCTAGTTATAAAAAGAGATATAATGTTGAGGGAGGCAGGAGATAGAAGTTCAGGACAGGGATATAAATTCATTACTAGATGGAAAAGGAGCCAGGTAGGAGATCTCTGACATGAATAGGTCAGATTTGAGGGGAGACAGAATTGTATAGAATCAAAAGATACTTGATTCAGAAGGCGTTTTACAAAAAGGGAATACATTGGACTTCTCTAATCTATGTGCAATTACCTCTCTGTGTATAATTTGTGTCTTGAGTTCACTTCACCAACTATGTATTTTTTTATGTTCAATAACTTCCTGCATGCAGGCTTCTACTTATCACCATGATTTCTGGGAAAGAAGGGAAGGACTTATTTCTAGGGCATAAAGAAAGAAAGAGAGAGACAGAGAGAGAGGAGGTGGGAGGGAGGGAAGGAAGGAGGAGGAAAGGAGAAAGAGCCTAACATAATTGGATACAGCATCTTTGGCAGAGAGAGAGTCCCTGGGCACCGCAGGGAGACAGCATAAGTCACTACTGTCCACTCTCCTCTGGACCTCAGGATGTTGGGCTCATCCTGTGTTTAGCTTACTTGGGATAGGAAATGATACTCCAGTTGATGCTGGAAAACACTGTCTATTACTGTCACTATTGTACAATTACAATGTACAGTACACTGCCTATTACTATCATTATTGTACAGTGTTCTTTGCCCTTGTCTGCCTGGATTATTCTCATATTTGGCAGGCTGATTTCTGGCAATCCAAGATTTAAAATGTGTTTTAATTGAATATACCTGAACTTTCAATAACACCACTGCTGGAGTCAGTACCACCTCACTGGTTAATCATCTCACCATTTACTGAGTTCCTTTGCATTTTGCTGCCTCGTATTTTGCCAGTGATGGCATAAAGCTTCCTCGTAGAACTCTGATTTGTCCTGCTCACTCATCAGTTAGAGATGCTGACTTAGACATTCCACCAGGTAATTCATCTGCCTCTCCTGGCCCTCCATAAAAGCCAGTTATTATTTTTCCCTCACCCATGCAGGAACACTATGTTATAGTGTCCTTGGGAATTCCAACACAAGAGCTTAAACTATAACCACTCCATGACTCTGATGGTTCTGCTGGGCTTGCTGTGGGAATGGCAGACCACTGGGTGGCTTGCCAAGGATGTATTTTCATGAAGTAGTCAACAGTCCTCTGAGCCTTAAGGAAGGACTTAAGAGATGAGGGGCTGAGGCTTGTTGCCAGGATAATGTTTTAGGCTTAAGGGAAAGGAACAGTTTTGAATAGGATGAGAGGCCGCTCAAATGGTTTCAAGTTGTTGGTAAGGAGACAACAAAAAACTGAATTAAGTGACTTTCTTCATTTGAAGTTGAGGTACCAAGTGGGACTCGACTCCAGAGGTGAAGCTCAGATCCTGAATCGAGTTGAGGGCTAGCTAAAACAGGACTGGGGCAGGAGCAGCTTTCCATAAGACACACCCACCAGCATACCCTGTCAGTTTACCATTGCCATGGCAACACCTGGGAGTTACCACCCCTTCCCATGGCAATGACTGATGACCCTAAAGTTACTACCCCTTTTCTAGAAATGTCTGCATAAGCTGTCCCTTAATCTACATGTAATTCAAGGTCAGTATAAACATGACTACAGAACTGTCCTGAGTTGCTACTCTCAGCACACTGCCTGTGGGGTAGCCCTGCTCTGTGGGAGCAATCACAGAGCTGTAACACTGCCACTTTCGTAAGAGCTGTTTTCTTCTACCCTACCACCGGCTTGCCCTGAAATTCTTTCCTGGGCAAAGCCAAGAACCCTCATGGGCTAAGCCCCACTTTGGGGCTGGCTTGCCTTGCATCAAAGCCATGGTGGGTACTTAAGCTGGATTCACGGTCCTGAGCACTGGACACCCCACATCTGTCCTAAGAAGGTGCCAGAGACACCCAAGCTGGAGCTGGAACAAGGGAGAAGGTCATGGGAAGATGCTATGAGGCAACTGGAAAACCTGAATGTGCACTCACACTTGAGCCAACCACTGGGAACTCTGAAATAATGGAATACAATCTGAGAGTAGCTGAAGTTTCTAAGATTGCTAATTTAGAGGGAACCAGGTAAATGCAATTTGTCTGATGTGGCATGGGGAAATACAAATCTCAACAGCCAAAGAAAGGAATGAATTTTTAAAAACCTGATTTCGGCTGGGCACGGTGGCTCACGCCTGTAATCCCAGCACTTTGGGAGGCTGAGGAGGGCGGATCACAAGGTCAGGAGATTGAGACCATCCTGGCTAATATGGTGAAACCCCATCTCTACTAAAAAATACAAAAATTAGCCAGATGTGGTGGCGGGTGCCTGTAGTCCCAGCTGCTGGGGAGGCTGAGGCAGAAGAATGGTGTGAACCTTGGAGGCGGAGCTTGCAGTGAGCCAGGATCGTGCCACTGCACTCCGCCTGGGCGACAGATAGAGACTCCATCTCGAAAAAAAAAAAAAAAAAATGAAAAAAAACAAACCTGATTTCTACTTGGGTTTTCAGAAGCACAGTTTAATAAAAAGTGGAGCCTTTTTGTATAGAGTTATGTTCATTGTGGTCCTTAGGTGTGTTGCACCGACACATCTGGGACCTTGTTAGAAATGCACAATTACAGATTCCACCCTACACTTACTGCAAAAAAAATCTGTATTTAGCAATAGTGCCAGGTAATTCGTATGCATAGGACTTTAGGGAATGGGAGACAAACTGATGGGTTGGGAGTTAATTTGGCCAGCAGACAAAAATAGCAATTTTACTGTCTGTCTTATTAGAATATATGTTTGACTCCTATAGGTAATTGAGTTTTAGTAACGGTAGTATAATTCAGCTCACGATATGTTAGAATTTGTATGATAATATTTTCACAAAATTATGCAATCTATACTTTAAATCTGTAATAGTCCAGTTATATTTTTAGCTCTAGGTTTGTGAATCAACCTGTAAAAGGAATTCCACGCCCATGAAGAATAAAATATCTACCATAAAATCAGTATAAACACCCATCTCTTACTCAGTTATTCTCAAAGGGCAATTAATGCATCATGAGCATCTGGGGATGTTGATGAGCTTGATGTCCTAGAGATTTTTTGGATAGAAGTGAGATTACCAAAATCTCGGATTTCAGATCACAGTGATTCTGATACTCCTGGTTCCCTCCCAAACTTTAAATAAACATACACATGAAACCAAAATAGCCTCTACAAATAAGTAATTTGTATTTCCAAAATTAAGCAATATTTGTTCTCTAGTATTCACATAAGTATTCATTTTTTTGGTGATCATTATAATCAATGAGTAATACTGGATAAAGGAAACAAACCATTTCAGGCAAACAAATTAACTTCTAGATAATTCAAATGACTCATTATACAGAGGAGAAAACTAAGCCCTAGAAAGGTAAAGCATCTTTGTTTAAGATCACAGTATTTATTAACATGTCCTATTTATTTATTTATTTATTTATTTATTTAATTAATTTATTTAAGACAGTCTCACTCTATCACGTAGGCTAAAGTATGGTAGTGCAAACACATCTCTCATGGCAGCCTCAACGTCCACGGCTCAAGCAATCCTTCCACCTCAGCCTTCCAAGCAGCCAGGACCACAGGTACATGCCACAACACCTGGCTAATTTTTAAATTTTTTTCGTAGAGACCCAGTCTCATCATGTTGGTCTCCAACTCCAGAGCTCAAGCAGTTCTCCCACCTTGGCTTCCCAAACTGCTGGGATTACAGGCATGAGACACTAAGTCTAGCCCAATATTTCTTCTTTATATCTTTTTTTACATATATTATATCTAACATAATGTTCATGGCATTTTAGACTTTAATTTTAGTGTATCCACTCTGATGATTTTAGAATTGCAAAATGCTTAATTTCTTGGTTAACCGGAACTGAATACGTAATCATTGCAATTCTGGACCACAATGACCTACGAACCTCCCATTTCTTTGAACATCTCGTTTCCCACTATTTTTTCATCCGATTGCTCTTCAGCCACCTACTCCCCTGGTGATACCCTTGACTTAATCATTATCTTTTCAAACTTTTATTCTAGTTATGCTGACATCTGACCACTGCCTTTAATTGTCCAGTTCCTTTACTCTGGTTCTCAAATACAGCATTTCTTCTACTGGAACCTTCAATTCATTGACTATCACTTTTTCACTCTTATGTCCTCACTCCTCTTCTTCATTAGTTTAGATTTCAACATTCATTGTAATTATCACACCTTTGAAAAACAAACAAACAAATTCAGCGCTCTCCATTGTATTTGCCAGCAAAACCCCAACAGTGTTTACATCTCATTCTCTGCTAACCCATTTAGTTCCTGTCAATCCTACTAACTTATTCTGGTCATTTTCACTCCTGTTCTCTTAACAGACTCTTTCCTCTGTCTCTTCAAGCCTCAGACACCTTTTCTCCTTCCTGCCTCAGTAAGTGACATTATCTGAAAAACCAACTCTGGGAATGCCAGATGTTATTTTACTGCATCTAAGCGGTAAAACTTGGAGAAAGACAAGCAAACAGAAGGTGCCAACCAGTCATGCTTTACATGGAGACCATGAATATCACCTGGGTCCTCAGACCTGCAGGACAACCCTATCACTTTCTCTAGTCAATTCCATTTTCCACTCATTGTCATATACCTCTAGCCAAGACTTTTTCCCTCCAGGATCAGCAAATGATCTCACCTCTTACTTCTGGAAAAGAAAAGAAAAAATGGAATCAATCTAAGTAGAATTAAATCTTCTTCCTGTCCCCATACCTATCTACATCTGGGTCTGCATATTCCGCTTTTCCTGGTATGATGGAGGAAAAGTCCCTTCAAATGTAAGGCCAACCTGCCAGGCTCCTCGGCCTCTCGCCTGATCAAGCTCTTTGCTCCTGCTGGTGTACTCTATTCTGCTTTTGTCTTCATGGTTTCCTTTCCTATTGGGTCACTATCCCCAGCATCAAAATATCCTATAGTGTTTCTCATCTTAAACATGTAAAATTTGTTCTCATGGATCCTTATTCTCTTCTATCTGTTGCCTCATTTCTCTGCTGAGTTTTTCTTCTCTTTTTTTAAGAATAAAATATCTCTCAGAAGAGCTTTGTGTACTCAATACTTAAGTTTTCTTTAAGAAAAGCAAAAAAAGGCAGGCTTGCCTTCAGCAAAAGTAAATTTGGAAATCTTGCTCAATCTTTCTGATGAAGACAATGAGGAAATCCAAAAGACTCCTAAAGCTATGAAATGGTGCTCAAACTCATTATCTTCAGGGATATAAAAATTAAAACCTCAATGAGATGCTGTTGTACAACTATCGGAATAGCTAAAATTAAAAAAATGACATTACTAAGTGTTGGTAAGTATGTGAAGCAACACACTTTAAATCACTTTTCATAACTGGTAAAATTGCTCTTAAGCTTCTCCATTATCTACTAAAGTTGGAAATTCACATGATCTTTGATCCAGCACTTCTATTCTTAGATAGAAATAGATCCCTCCAAAAACATGCTCAGATGCAGTGAGAGGTATGGATAAGAATGTTCATATCACTATTTGACCAGCTCAAAACTAGAAACAACCCAAGTATTATGGTCCGAATGTTTGACATCCCCCCAAATTAATATGGTAAAAACCTAACCCACAAGGTGTTGGTATTAGGAGGTGGGGCCTTCAGAAAGTGGGAGGGTGAAGCCCTCATGAATGGGATTAGTGCTCTTATAAAAGAGGCCCAAGAGAGACCCCACACTCCTTCCACCACGTGAGGGGACACAGTGAGAAGGTGCCGTCTATAAGGAAGTGGGTCCTCACCGTATACCAGATCCTGCCATTGCCTTGATCTTGGACTTGTCAGCCTTCATAACTGTGAGAAAGAAATTTCTGTTGTTTATGACCGATCCAGGCCATGCTATTTTGTTCTAACACTTCACACAAAGACGTCAAGTGTTCATCAACAATTTAGGTGGTAACATATTTATACTGTGGAACACTATAACAATGAAAGCAGAGTACAGGTGTATATCGCAGCATGGATAAAGCTCACAGATTTAATCCCGAGCAAAGGCATCCTAGGCATAAGGAATTACATATTGCAGCTTTCCTTTGATATAAAATACAGAAACTTGCAAACCTAATTTACAGTGTTAGAATTCAGGATAGTATATACTGTTGGGGAGATGGGAGCAATAGTGATTCAGAGATAACACAAGGGGACTCTAGGCTGCTGGTAGTTAGCCAGGGTGGTCTTGATCTCCTGACCTCGTGATCCACCTGCCTCGGCCTCCCCCTTTTTCATTTTTTTGATCTGGTTGGGGGTTATATGAGTAGTTCTTTTGGGAGAAATCACTGAGTTCCTTTGGGATAAATCACTGATCATATATTTCATCTTGTGCTCTCATTTAGATGTCATATCTCCTAATAAAAAAAGCTTTGGAAAAAGAAATTAATGGCAGACATTATTGGGCAGCTGGAAGTTAGGGAAGAGAAGAAGGTTTTCATTATATCTCTTTTTATAACTTTTGGTTTTTAAACCAAGTAAAGGTGTTACTATTTTGAAAATGTTATCCAATTTTTGACCAAGATGAAAAATTAAACAGTAAACTGAAATCTCACATGAGAGTCCTGTGGCCCACGGTCATTTCAGGGTCTGGGTGTGAGGAAGGGCGTCTGCATGTGCTTCGATTTGGGCACGTGTCTTTAGGCAAGGGCGTGAGCGGCAGAAGGCCGAACACAGTGAAACTCTCTGAATGGGCTTCTCAGCCAAATTGCAAGATTTCATTGGAGCCTCTGCTGCCAATTCTTTCCAGACTTAGGAGAAATCAGAGGACATGTAAATCTTTCTTTTGGATATTTCCAGAATTTCTATTTTGCATCCAAGCTCATTTAAACATGGCTCAAATGAAAACAGTTCCATTGATGTGCTTATCTCACTGACAGCATTTTCTTTTTTTTTGTTTTTTGCCCTCTGCCAAAGAAATAATCATCTTGAGATATTCTCCAAGGGTCATTTAGAAAACATTATTGAAAAATATCCACATGAATATTCATTCATGTATTTTGCATTTTAGCATGAACAGTAACCAAATTCTATGTCATAAAATTCACATTTCACAATGTCTGTTTATTGAGTATATTCAAATAGTTACTATTTTTGTGGTAGTTGAAAGAACTGGCATATATGAGCAAAGCAAGTAGCTAAGTAGGCTAAGTGAGCTATAAATCCTGGAATTTTCTTTTAAAGATTGCAGTGTGCAACTGTGATCTTACTTTACTATGGAATTCTTGCTTGGGGGAAAATATTTCACTGTAAATAGCACCTCTGTTAAATTGTGGTTTGAGTATAGTCAGTAATTCTTGGGTCAGGTCTGTACCCCCATCATGAGCCATTCTTTGGAGACTTAGTGTCCTGAGATAAAATATATGCAGGCTTGTTTTGTTCTTTCACCTGTATCTCAAGGTATGTGTACAGCACTTCTGCTCTTTCGTCCATATCTCAGTTTGTGGTTCTCAGGGATACCTTGCCCTAGAACAGGAGACATTTCTGATCCACGTGGCCAGGGAGTGTGCATCGTGTGATAGCTGAGGAGGGAGCAGGCCAGTGAGTTGCCCTCTGTCCTCTGATTCTGTAGTATAGAATCAATTTCCTCCACTACATATCAGAACATTCTAGGGCAGAAATTCTCTAAATGTGGCCAGGAGACACCTGGTGGTTCTGAAAACCTTTCAGGGGACCCATTAACTGTTGGACCAAATAACTTTCATAATAATATTAAGACATCAATTTCCTTTTTCACTCTCATTCACTCATGGGTGTATAATGGAATAACACTACTCTTCTCATTAATCTTTTTTTGTTTTGGGATAATGTAGTTTCTTTAAAAAATAAAAGTGTGTTATGCTAATAAGTAGAGGGTTTTTAATGTTATCTTAAATTAATATTTAAAGTATATCAGTTGTCTTAAAATAAATTAATATTTAAAGTATGTCAGTTTTAATTTCTAATACATTAAATACTGATATGTAAAACTCATAACAATAAAAGCTTTTTGGATCTTCAATTTTGATGACTATCAAGGAGTCATAAGATTTAAAAAGTGTGATCATTATTGCTCCAGAGGAATTAATCTTAATCCATATAGTTGGGTGTGCAATAAATATCACATGGCTTTTATTTTCCCTACAGTGAACTTTTAAAAGTCTTTTCTGCTGTTTCATTTGTGGTGGGAAACCCAGTATCAGTGGCTCAACTCTGCTGCACTATCTGGATTCACCTGACAGGAAGAAAAAAGTGGGTGTAGCTGTTTTTTACAGAAATCTTGGAGACTGGATAAGGTGAAAGGGAAGAAAAATATCAGACAGATCTCTTCATAGTGAAGTCACTCTAGAAATCTTTCAGCCTTTTTATGCTATTTTATACTTTTATACTATAAATTCCCATGAATAAAAGCTCTTGTTAATTCACTCTAGACTCTTGATATAGAGGACGGATATACTGAATTGTGTCTAACACACTTTGGATACTGAATTTATTTGCTGAGCAAATAAATAAACGATTGTTTCTAAGAGAGTTAATTAAAATAGAATTATTATCTAAAAATTAAAAAAAATTAACTATAGTATTCAAATAGCAATTACTGGCTGAAAATAACTACGCTTTTTGGTGCTAGAAATAAACATAATTGCTTAATATATAGAAGAACAAGATGCATATCACTGAATCAATGTTCAATAATTACAAAATATGATAAATCCTACTGCTTTATATAATTATCTTTCAGTAAAGTCAATATATCATTATTGTCTTTTCTGCTTGCTGTCTTCTTTTCCTTCTGTATAATAGTGAAACTGTAGTTAAAATGCAATGACACATCTTCTACTCATATAAAAACAATAGCTTTTAGTATCTTTAAAATAATGCTAGGTCACTTGTGAGCTGCTTCCTGCAATAACATAACATCTGAAATAACTCTAAAAAAATCTGACTTGAACAAAGTCTTAAAAGACAATTTAAGATTTACAGAGGTCTCTGTAAGAGGCACACACACACACAAAAAGGTTATGTTGCATGATCCAAAGCAGAATGTATAAAAGTCATCTTCATTCATGCCTCTCTCTATAGTTCACTGGACAAGTACTTTTCTCCCCTGAAAATATTTCATTTGTTTACTTTCATGTCTTCCTGCTCATCTCCCTTCTATCCCATCTCCCTTCTATCCCATTTCCCTCTCCATTCTAGATCTACTTAGGTTCTTTTTCACATAAACTGGTTTAGCTTCTGTGGTGGGTAGAACTGTGTCTTCCAAAAAGATATTTTCAAGTTTTAACCCCTGGTACTTCTTGATATGACCTTTGCAGATGTAATCAAGTCATACTTGATTAAGATGGGCCCTAATCCAATGGCTAGTGTTCTAATAATAAGAGGGGGAAATTTGGACACAAAGACACAGAGAGAATGCCGTGTGACAAGAGAGGCTGAGGTTGGTGATGTGTCTACATGCCAAGAACACCAAGGGTTACCAGCAATCACCAGAAGTTAGGAGAGAGATCTTAGCCCTGCTGATACCTTGATTTCAGGCTTCTGGCCTCTAGAACTATAAAAGAATAAATTTATGTTGCTTTTTGCTACTCTGTTTATGGTACTTTGTTGCTGTAGCCCTAGGATACTAACATAGCTTGTCTTAGAACTTCTCAATTATCTCTCCATTTATCACTCTGATCAGCGTAACCAGTAGAATCGATATATCCTTTTTTTAAATTTAAAGTTTCAGGATACATGTGCAGGACATGCAGGTTTGTGATACAGGTAAACATGTGCCATGGTGGTTTGCTGCATCTATCAACCCATCACCTAGGTATGGAATGAGAATCAATATTTTTTAGAAGGACAGAAGAGCATCTGTGGCTACCTGGATGCTGATATTTTTGTCCCACCCATGCAGTTTAGACTATTTGACTACATGAGTTTGTCTTTCTAAGGATTCAATCATTCACACTACTCCGCTTGGTTCAGGGGATACTGATAAGAATATACACTATTCTCAGGAAGCTTTCAGTTTAGGGGGAAGACACAATGGAAGACATAAATAAAACTTAGCACAACTCGTGCTTCCTATGAAACCAAGAAAATGCAAAGTGAGCAAGACAAGTAGCAACAGAATAACGCTTACTTCATCAAATTTGAGAGGAAAAGAGTACCCTATACATGACTATTCATCTTGAAAACAATGTAACAATGTAAGATTGGGGAAAACTCATTAGGCCAGAACTTAGAAGACGGCACAGGCTTGCTTTGCCACATACTATGTGACCTTGGGAATATTCCCTAAATCTCTAAATTTCTCAGGTGCAAAATGAGACTAGCTATTCCCTAAGGCAGTGTTTTCCAAACTGTAAATTGAGATACATTGGTAGATAGTAATTTCAATTTGGGGAACCAGCAACAGCATTTAAAAAAAAACAGTATAATAAAAAAATGCAAAGACTAGGAAATAAAGTGCATTCGATTCTGTACAAAGTATAAGTGAGTATTATATCAGGAAGCTTTAATTTTAGTTATGTACATGCATGTGAGGTGTCTGTGTATGTACATATTTATACTTTGTCAACATAAGATGAATTTCTTACTGTGAGTCTAAGTTTTTAAAACAATCCTGAGTTCCCTTGAAACACTAAATTGCTAATAATCTATGATAGTTAAGTACCAGGAGGAATACATTATGATAGGCATACATTTAATTACTTAAATATGTTCGGCCCGGCGCGGTGGCTCAAGCCTGTAATCCCAGCACTTTGGGAGGCCGAGACAGGCGGATCACGAGGTCAGCAGATCGAGACCATCCTGGCTAATACGGTGAAACCCCGTCTCTACTAAAAAATACAAAAAACTAGCCGGGCGACGACGCGGGCGCCTGTAGTCCCAGCTACTTGGGAGGCTGAGACAGGAGAATGGCGTGAACCCGGGAGGCGAGCTTGCAGTGAGCCAAGATCACACCACTGCACTCCAGCCTGGGCGACAGAGCAAGACTCAGTCTCAAAAAAAAAAAAAAAAAAAAAAAAGAAATATGTTCAATTTAATGTGCCAAAATACTATTATTTTCTATAAACAATGAAAAGGAGAGATTTATTTTATTATTATCATTATTTTTTGAGACAGAGTTTCACTCTTGTTGCCCAGGCTGGAGTGCAATGGTGCCGCCTCGGCTCACTGCAACTTCCGCCTCCCAGGTTCAAGTGATTCTCCTGCCTCAGCCTCCCGAGTAGCTGGAATTACAGGCATGTGCCACCCTGCCCAGCTAATTTTATATTTTTGGTAGAGACAGGGTTTCACCACGTTGTCCAGGCCGGTCTGGAACTCCTGACCTCAGGTGATCCTCCTGCCTCAGCCTCCCAACATGCTGGGATTTCAGACATGAGCACCGTGCCTGGCCGAAAAGGAGAGATTTAAGTGTGGCTGCTTTTAATTAAGATATAAACATGCTGTATATTTTGAACCACAGAATGATCTTAATTTTGGCATCAACATTCAGTTTTAGGTGTCCATCTAAATTTTACCTATTCACTCTATTAAGTTCAGTTGCTAAAATTGGGGCCATACCACTAGGAGTTCTCATAACAAAATTTATTTTCATTTTTATTTTTATGTTTTTATTTAATTAATTTTACTTGAAGTTCCAGGATACATGTGCAGAATGTGCAGGTTTGTTACATAGCTATACATATGCTGTGGTTGTTTGCTGCACCTATCAACCCATCATCTAGGTTTTAAGCCCTGCATGCATTAGGTATTTGTCCTAATGCTCTCCCTCTCTTTGCCCCCCACCCCCTGACAGGCCCTGGTGTGTGTTGTTCCCCTCCCTGTATTCATGTGTTCTCATTTTGCAACACAATTTATTTTTAAGATACTTGCCCCTCTAAATTTTTGAATTGCTCTTTCCCCCACCCAAGGTCTAGCTCTGACTTTATGAACTGCTCTTTGATTTAACACTTTCTATTGGAACTCTTATTTTGAATTCAGCTGCTTATATTCCCAAATCACAACGTTCATTTCTGACTATTTTTATCCTGTTGACCCCAGATTTAATAACTGCTCCTCTCCAGCATCATCGTTTCTTAATTTAGTCTGGAACATATATTCTAAGAATCAGGGTATGTGCTTGATTATACAGAGGTTTGGACAATTCTCTCACCACTATAAAGCCTACTAATGGTCAGTCGTGGATCTCCTCTTTCTTCTTTCCCTACTACAGAAGAAATACCTCGATTTGCTCTCCAGAACAGATTGTAAATTTTTCTTTTTGTACTTTTTCTCACTGTTGTTCTTACGTGTCCTCACATTCTCTTTAGGAACCTGTTTAAATGTCTTTCCTCCCCTCTCTATTTACCGGGCTCCATTCTTCATCTTCCAGGCTCCCAAGTACAGGGATCCCAGAAGGTACAACTTTCTCTCTGCCCTCTGAGAGTCCCCGGCTGGGCCTGAGAATTAAATTGACACCAGACAATTACCAAGATAGGAGCATACAGATTTTAAATGGACATAGGAATCCATATAGGAAAATGAAGACCCAAAGAAGCAGTTAGAGTCAGATGCTGATATCCTAAGTTGGATGAAGAGGAGTACATTGTGAAAACATGGCAAGACAAAGAGGCTTGGGCCAGAGCAGTTAATTGTAGAAAAATGATGAGGCAGATAAGGTTAATTTAACAAAGTTTTTTGGTACAGATTTCTCTTGACCTTCACTCCCTATCTCTGGTGATAAGAATGTTTCTTCCTCCCAATACAGGGATGACGACAACTTTCCCCTGGAGATTTATCTCCTGCTTTTAGGAAGAAAAAGGAAGGTCAAAGTGCTCTTCTTGTATCTGCTATTTTTCAAGAGCCTTTACTTCAACATAATCCTTATGCCAAAGTGGCATGCTTTGAGGTAATATATTCCGCCACCCTTCTGTGATTTGGGCAGAGCGGAGCTCATCAGGTATTACAGGCTGGGGTGCCTGTCTGTTTGTGTTTGTGCAGCTTCCACAGGGGCACCCAGAAGCTGCCTATTTTCCTATTGGGAACTGACTTTGCCCAAGGGTGTTATAACAGTAGAGCACATTAAAGATCAGCTGAAATGTCAACAAACTTTCAAAAACGGCTATTAGCAATGCAAATGTGTGTTTCCAGCACTTGTGATAAGCACAATAAACAAAACTGTAAGGGCTTTTTTTTTTTTTTTTTTTTTTAAGCCTCTTCAGGTATATAGCTTAAGCTGTGATGGAAAAGCCAGTTCTCATTGAACTAAGGATATGAGGACAGTTCATCACACTTGTCTGATGTACTAGCCAACTGTATGACTTGCATTAATCCTAATGGCACAGTCACAGTTGAAAACAGTCTTCAGCTTGCAAAGTCAATTCCAGGTGAGTTACCATGCCTCCCTAACTATACTTGGTAGTTAACTGCTTTCCACAACCCATCCTGGTCTCTGGTGTTTGAAATACCACTCAGGATTCTGAAGGGTGTCTACAGAACCAACTCATTGCAATGGATTCCCTTTCTCCCCAAGCCTTTGATGGGTAAAAATTGGGATTTGACAAGAAAATGTCACTTGCATTTAGCTTCTGAGAGCAGGCTGGCTGGCCTTGTGCCCCAAATAAATGCTGCTTTTCTTCTTTGTTATTAACACCAATTCAAATCACAGCTTCTTCTTATTTCTTATGGGCAGTGACCAGGTACTACCCATTCTACCTGGACCTCAGTTCAGTTCTCAGACATGGGTGGAAGCCATTCTCTTTGAAGCTTCTTAGCAATAAGTTCCTGGAATCCTACTTGGGTTTCCTGACCTGCAGCCCGGGGCCAACCTTCAAGGAGACCCCAACAGCTTCTCTGGCTTCCATCTGACCTAGCAGAGTGGTACCAAACCCCTCTGACCTTTCCATGCATTAGAATGCTGCTGAGGTCACTGAGTCTATTTCTTGCTAAATAACCAAGTGCTTTTTGAATTCGCTCATTCTGGGAGAACAACCAACTAGCCTGGGCTGTAATTTATTCATAGCTGTGTTTCTGAGTATAAGTTTCTTAAGATATCTTGAGCCAATCAGGATTATAGCTTTGGAGAGAAGATTTTTTTCTGGCAATAAACCTAATATATATATATAATATAATATAATATAATATATATTTCATATATATAAAATATATATTTCATATATAATATGTATTTCATGTATATAATATATATTTCATATATATATATACACACACACAGTTGATCCTTGAACAACACAGGTTTGAACTGTGTGAGTCCACTTATACATGGATTTTCTTCTGCCTCTGTCACCCCTGGGACAGCAAGACCAACCCCATCTCCTCCTCCTCCTTCTCAGCCTACTCATTGTGAAGACAAGAAGGATGAAGACTTTCATGATGATCCATTTCTACTTAATGACTAGTAAATATATTTTTTCTTCAATATTGTTTTGTTTAATTTAATTTAATTTAGGAGAGCTAAATAATTAAACACGAGGCCAAAGTACATAAGAAAGTGGCAGTCTTTTATTGCAAATATGCACACACTCTCAGGCGAGGTTCTCTGGTCTTTGATTTGTTTTTCTAAGACCACCAGAGCGAGCACAAAAGAATCAGCGAGTAGGCAAGGCTAAAAGCAAAACTGCAAATTTATTCTTTGGTCATCTAGCTCCAGGGAAAAAGGTGTGTAAGGTGAGGTCTGTCGTCCTCCGGCAAAGGAGGCCGAGAGAGTCGCCCGATGGAGCTCTTGGGTGGAGTTCCTGATGCAGTCCTGACAAGAATGGGGGCTGAGGAAGCCCACACCGGGCATCTGCTGGGAGCGGCTTTTCTAGGAGTGGAAGGGCAATAGGCGGGGCACAGGCGTGTTGGGGAGGAGAAGGGGCTCCGCAGGTGTCACCAGGTAAATCTTGGTCTCTTCGGATTGACATCACCTGGCGCATGCCTGATTGGTCTGCACCTTCCTGGATGCCGGCTGCATTTTCGCACACAGGGAAAAGTTGATGATGAAGAACCCAGAAGTGTGCCATCTTGCCTCCGTTCGTCCAAACAGTCTTCAGGTGTGGGGGGCCAGGGAAGTCATGCTGGCGCTCTCAGGTGAGGTTCTCTGGTCCACAAGAGGCTCGGAAGAAGTCACGCGGGCTCCTGCCTGCGGTGGACTTTTATGCATTGGTACTGGAAGGGGGAGGGCAGTGGGCGGGATAAGGGCGTGATAGGGGTGTCTCCATAGGCGTGGCCGGGTAAGTTTAGATCTCTTCGGATGGACGTCGCCTGGCGCCCGCTTGGTTGATCTGCATCTTCCCAGGTGCCGGTTGCATTTTCCCACACGTGGGAAAGTTGGTGAGGAAGAAACCAGAAGCAACATGGATTGTGCTTTCTTGTTCACCTTCTTCCATCTTGTCCTTTCTCCCTCACCCAAACAATTATGATTTTCTTTCTTTCTTTTTTTTTTTTTTTTAGACAGAGTTCGGCTCTTATTGCCCAGGCTGGAGTGCAATGGCGATTCTTGGCACTCTATAACCTCCACCTCCCGGGTTCAAGCAATTCTCCTGCCTCAGCCTCCTGGGTAGCTGGGATTATAGGCATCCACCACCACACCTGGCTAGTTTTGTACTTTTAGTAGAGATGGGGTTTCTCCATGTTGTTCAGGGTTGGTCTCAAACTCCCAACCTCAGGTGATCCACCCACCTTGGCCTCCCAAAGTGCTGGGATTACAGGTGTGGGCCACCGCACTTGGCCATTATGATTTTCTTAATAACATTTTCTTTTGTGTAGCTTACTGTAAGATTACAGCATATAATATACATAACATACAAAATATGTGTTAGTCAAATGTTTCTGTTATTGGTAAGGCTTCCAGTCAACAGTAGACTATTAGTGGTTAAAATTTTGGAGAGTCAAAGCTTATATGCAGATTTTTGACTATGCAGGACATAGCCCTAACTCCTGCATTGTCCAAGGGTCAACTGTGTATATATATATACACATATATATACACATATACACACACATGTATACATACATGTATACATACATATATATGTATGTATACATATGTGTGTGTGTATAAAAACAATGTGATCATAATTATATGATATATATGGTTATAATCATCTTTGCAAAATGAGGCCTTTTTTCCTGGAATGGCTAGAATAAAATTTTATTTCATTTATGTTATTTTTATTTTATTAAAAGAATTTTCTGGGTATACAATAGGTATATATACTTATGGGGATACATGAGATGTTTTGATGCACGCATACAATGTGAAATAAGCACATCATGGGGAATGGGGGAATCCATCACCTCAAGTATTTATCCTTTGTGTTACAAACAATCCAATCACACTCTTTCAGCTATCTTAAAATGTAAAATTCAGTTATTATTGACTATAGTCACCCTGTTGTACTATCAAATAGTAGGTCTTATTCATTCTTTCTATTTTTTTCTACTCATTAACCATCCCCCTGCCCCCCAGAATGAAATTTTAAGTTCACCATTGAGGATAATTAGAATTTAAAATAATTATAATGTGTTCTGAATAAGCCATGACCAAATCTGCATATACATGGCTTTGAGAAGAGTTAATTTTTAAGGTGTTTTTTTTTTCTTCACTCTTTCTAGATTGTGAGGTAAATTAAAAAAGATCTGTAGAGAAATGGAATTAAACTTGGTTATTGGTAATTAGGCCGATAGAGACTATGTTTCCTTTGGAAGCCTAAATTATCTACAGGGATTATGAAGATCAAATAAATCCAAGTTTATTTTTAAGACAAATACATCATTTAAAAAAAATGAAAGCCAGGCATCCATTTTGCATTGTGAGGAGTTCTTGGGGCTCAGAAAATACTCCTCCAAAAATATGGGTCTTTGGCATGCTTTGAATTAAAGGCAATTAAAGCCATCAGAAATAAGCCTCAGAACCAAGGTATCTCCAGTGTTCCCTCCCAAGCCCCACTCTGATCTCTTTTCTTTCCTGAAGCATTGGGAGCTACTGTCTCTGGAATTTTATTTTTTGTTTTTTTAGAGACAGGGTCTTGCTCTGTCACCCAGGCTGGAATGCAGTTGCGCGATCATAGCTCACTGCAGCCTCTCTACCTCCCTGGCTTGAGCAATTCTTCCCACCTCAGACTCCTGAGAATCTTGGACCACAGGCATGCACTATGATGCCCAACTGAATTTTTCTTTTTTTTTTTCCCTAGAGATAGAGTCTCCCTATGTTGGCCAGGGTAGTCTTGAACTCCTGGGCTCAAGCAATCCTCCCACCTTAGCCTCCCAAAATGCTGGGATTACAGGTGTGAGCCACTGTACCAGAACGGGAATTTCCTTATCTGACTAGGAAAACCCTTTAAAAGGAAATGCAACTGTCTTAAGACCTCCTCCCTAGGAATCTCATCAAATAACCAGGAAAGATTAACACTGGAGAAGAGAAGACACTGGGACTCTTCATTGCATCCAGAAAGACTTTTCATCTATTCTTCTCAAGACAGCTCCAAGAGAATACCTGGAAGACTTTATCTACATAAGAAGATAACCTTTGATTATGGTGAAGTTCAACCACTCACCTTCCCTTCACCTGTCCTAGAGCTCAGAGGAATTTCATCCCAGACCACTGTTCTTTGGACTTATTCATTACCCCCGTAAGTCATTTATCCCTACACTCCTCATCAACCCTGTCCCTATGAAGAAGGGTACATAACTAAGCATCAGGACCTCAATGGATTATTGGGTCATTCTCCTCCTGTGATTCCCGTCCCTAAGCATGTTAGTTACCTTCCGTATGTCATTTCCTCCTATTATTTCCCCTATTGTCATTTGTTCATTTTCAGCTAACCTTTAGAGGGTGGGGGGTCGGGGAATTTTCCAGTTGCCTCTACAGATTCAACATGTTTCTTTGTAAATCTAGAGACCCAGACGGACTGAGAATAGCCCACTGTGGCCTTGGCTTGTCCTGGTCTCACAGCTGTTCCTTCCCACCTACTCTTCTGCTTGACTTCAGCAACTGTTTCTCTCTAACAAAAGGCAAATCACTCATGTGAGGGCAGCTGATCAACAGCACAATTCTACCCTCTTTGGAGAACCATCCTTGACCAACTATTCTTGAAACTAGCTGAAATTTGTACCCACTTCTGCTAAACTTTTGTGCAAAACCTTCTGCCATGCTTACATTAATGGAACTCTGGTTTATTTTCTTCCATAGAAACCAAGCTAACTGGTTTATTTTGGAGGAATATCTTGGTATTTAACTTCCTGCTTATTCTTGGTCAGCAGTCTACCCCATGTCATTGTCCCTTGAGTTTTCACTTATACACTTGGCTTTTTGTCCATGATTTAAGTAAACAAAAAAAAGTAAACATGGCAGCACAATGTTAATGGGCATGTCTACCTGCTGTGCTCCCAAGTCCCACCTTTTCACGCTAAAGTCATGCTAGGAGCTAGATTTGTTTGGCTTACTGTATTTTGAAGAAAGTGGGCCTTCCTTAGAAGAAGTCAAGAATGAGGTTTCCGGACCTCAGTTGCTTTGTTTTTGGGTAGTGTATTTCAGGAGTGAATTAAGAAAAGTGGGCAGACCAACCTGACCAACATGGTGAAACCTTGTCTCTATTAAAAATACAAAAATTAGCTGGGCATGGTGGCACACGCCTGTAATCCCAGCTACTTAGGAGGCTGAGGCAGGAGAATAGCTTGAACTCGGGAGGTGGAGGTTGCAGTGAGCCAAGATCGTGCCACTGCACTCCAGCCTGGGGCGACAGGAGTGAGACTCCATCTCAAAAAAAAAAAAAAAAAAGAAAGAAAGAAAAGAGAAGTAAGTGAAGTGGGGAATGTGGAGAAGGGTTTTTCCTGGGAGTGCAACCAAGGCACCTAGGTGAAACGTGTCAATAAAATTATTTTATTTATTTTATTTTACCATCTTTTGGAATCTGAGCATGTTTGTGATTAGTTATATATATTTTAAAAAGGCTTTTGTTTGTTTGCTTGCTTTTCCTGATAACAGACTGTGCCTGACTGCCCTCCGAGATGCTGTAGGCATGATGACAGGGTTACATAAATAATTCATTTCTCTTTTTTGTTGTTCTCATGGTAATCAGCACATTTCCTTCTCCTGTCCCAATCAAAAAGCTTTTTGAGTCTTCAACAGTATACTTGACCCCTTTAAATCACAAATTTACTTTTCTTTACCGCTTTCCTGCTTTGTACTGCAAATGATGGATAATTCAGATACGAATACACAAAATGAAAAATTATTGCATTTTAGACTTGAGAAGATTGAGAAAACTTAACTCTTTTCTCTTGTCTTCTTAATTATTCCAAATTGATTTAAAAAATCACATCTTGCTCTATTATTTCCTAGAAATTTAAATTTTATGTTAAAACTACATCGATATTTATACCCATCACATTTCATAGATTGAAATCATTCAGTTGCAAATAATATAAAATTTTTGTAAAATATTTGCTGTGATCTTATCAAAAGAAAGAGTAGTAAAATCATTATAAAACACTTTCCTAGAAGACATAATTTTTCTCCCATTGATTTTTTTAGCAATTTGGATATAATTCTATACAAGCAATTGAAGCTATGCAATGCAGAGAAAATATTACGCATTCCACCTTAATATATATTTTTCTGTGTATTTCAAGAAACTGTGCCTGGGAGAATCAAACCTTAAATTATTCTGTAATTGGCAGGCAGCAAATAGCAATTTCAAGTTCTAAGCAGTGCCAAGCCCAAACAGAAGAAGATTTTTATAATGGCTGTGCCTTAAAAAAGTGTAGCTAGAAGGATTATCTACAAATTGAGGTATAAACATAACTTGGCCAACATTGGGGAGAGAAAGGAGGAAAAAGAATTTGTTATTGTCAAAGTATTTCACTTTGTAAAATAGCTGTGTATCCATCCCTACAATCCTTTAAGTGTTCTGGCCTATTACAAATAATTACTTGGAATGGATGCTTAAGAAAAATTCCAAGCACATTTAAAACAATGGCAAACTAGAAAAGTAATTACTGATTTTAATTTTCCCCATTATGTATAACAGTTGACTGTAAAAGTACTGGCAAAACACACACTTGTCAATTTCCCTCAGCTTGTAAACATGGGCATATGTCTCTTAACATTATTTTCTTTTCAGTTAGGTTTTTTAAAAAATCTTGCCCACAATACGAGCAGATGGTCTTGTTAGAAGCAGGAAATGCTGCCTCCTTTGTGTGCTACCATTTTCATTCCCTTTTAATTGTTTTAAAATAATATTTCTCCCTATTGCATCTTGAACACCTTGAGAAATCAGGAGTCAGTATAGAGTAACCATGCTACTTATGTTTTAAAAGATGGTATTTATTTAACATGAATGCACATGGCTTGGACAGAACAGATATGGGCAGTATAAAAACATGTGATACTTTTACATTAATATTTATTAAAAATAAAGTTCTTATGCTGTTCTGATTTTCTAAATGGTAGAAAGAATAAAAAATGAGAACCAGTAGGCTAGATCTTCCATTAAATAGAAGATCCGTTAGCATCTGGAAATGAAAGGTTGGACTTCTACAAGTTACGCTGTATGGAGATCGATAGACTGGGAACCTTCCCCAGTGAGGATGGCATCGTTTCAGAAAAGCATTCACTTGAACCATTCATAACGTGTTTGTTGATATACTGGGGTACAGTTGAACCATGGAGGTGCCAGCTAGAGTACCTTCCACTTATTGAACTGCTGGGGAGAGACTTCTGTTGGTGTATGTGACACATGTCTGCTCTCGGTGATTTTTGTTCAATATTAGGAGCAAAGACTTGTAAGAGTCAGCGGACTCATAAAATTTTCAGATGAACCAAACTTAGAGACTTTTTTTTGTTTGAGATGGGGTCTCACTTTGTGGCTCAGGCTGGAGTGCAGTGAGTAACATTATCTCAGCTCACTGCAATCTCTGTCTCCTGGGCAATTCTCCTGGCTCAGCCTCCCAAGTAGCTGGGATTACAAGCCTGTTCCACCACACCCAGCTAATTTGTGTATTTTTAGTAGAGACGGGGCTTCACCATCTTGGCCAGGCTGGTCTCGAACTCCTGGCCTCTAGTGATCTGTCCGCCTCAGCCTCCCAAAGTGCTGGGATTTACAAGAGTGAGCCACTGCGCCCAGCTCAGATTTAGAGGTTTTTATACAGCTTTCAGAGCGAGATTAATATGCTTTAAATAGATTCGAATAATAAAAACAACACTACATAACACAACAGGATTAAGTGAAAAAAGTTGCTGGTTTAAATTCCAGGTATAGAAGAGAGATTTATAACTGGACATCATTTCATGTAAAAATGATTAGAAAACATTACACAAAAATGTCATGTGTGCCAACAGTGAAATAAAGTTATATGAAAAGTTAATCTACTATCAGCAAGTTTTGAAGCATCTGGTTGTCCAAAGCTAAGTGAGATGTGTATTGTCCTACTGTATTTACAGCCCTGTGTGAACTGCTGTATTTACTTCTGGTTGCCATAAGAAAGACATTGATAAATATGACAAAATTCAGGGGAAAGTAGGGTTCCAGGAGAACTACTGTTGGAAGTGGGGATGTTCAACCTGGAGATATCCTAAAGAAGACTTGATAGTAGTCTTCACATACTTGAAGGCTGGGAAATAAGAAGTGTATGCTTTCCTTATTTTTTCTTACACAGGACAGTATTAGGATTATTAGATCTAAATTTTAGGGTGATGATTGTGACTCTAAGGAAACATGAAGCCTCTAAAATATTGAGCAACGCTATTCACTGCTGTGCGAGATACTGAGATACCAAAATAGGATTCTGGAGTAGTTGACTGGAATGTCATGGACAGGCTTCCTACAAAGATAAAAAAATCAGGTGGGTTGATCTCAATTTATGTTTAAGTTTTTACAATTCCTCCTCTTAGGTAAACTATTTTAAAAGTTATCAGAAAACATTTATCCATATTTTTGGTTTGTTTTTGATTTGCTGTAGGATGAAAGGCTTACTTCTACAAAGAACTTAACTATTTCAATGTTAAGTTGCCATTGTCACTGGGAAATTGAACAGCACTGACAGCTACCAACATGTTGCTGATTCAGTTAGTCTAGGAAACAGGTGAGTTAAGAGATCAGATTTCCACATGGGCAAGTGCATCAATCAGTGCTGCCATTCTTGCATTGGATCTTGAACCTCTAGCACCATTTTTCTAGATCTGACGTGAGCCCTGCCAAACACTAAGGCCATATAGAACTTCAGAAATAGCAGTGAGGTCTTGCATCAGATTGAAGAGAAAAACTGATGCCACGTAAAATAAACGTGTCTTAAAAGCCAATAAGTCATAATGAGGTACTAACCTGGACAGCCAATATTCAGTAAAGTCAATTATTAGATTCTTAGGTAGACATGGCCACATGATCAAAGAATGTACACACTTTAAATATGTCAGTATAGCTGGCTCTGACTGTAAATATGTGCAATAATCCAGCGTAATCATTTAAACCCTATAACTGCATTCACCCAGGAAAGAGTGGTGGTTTTAAAAGCAGTAACAACTGAGCAAGAAATGGTACTGCCTTTAAATGTCCCTTGTTTACAGGGACATTCAATCACAGCTTATCATTTTAGAGTAATTACTGAATCTTAATGTGTCATATTTGGACTCATTAAAAACATAACTAATTACATTTTAATTCTGTCACCAAAATAGAAGCAAACCTGGCAATTGAGCGAATAAGAACTCTGGGAGAGAATCGACGTGTTTGTGTACCCACTGTCATTCACAGAGTGGTTTGTTTATAAAGACACAGAGCTATTTTCTGTCTGCAAAGCTCTCCAGGGAGAAGCAGTGTGGTCTCTTGGCCATGACAACTTTTTTTTTTGTGAGTGCTGTCTAGAAGTTTGTGTGTGTGTTACCAATATGATTTTAGGGCTGGCAGGAGAAAAAGGAGACCTCTTTCCAGAAAAGCTACTGGGAATCCTAGTGTGAGGCAGACTCTATAATGTTGAGCCTTTACTAACGTGAACTATCCCCATCGTGGGCTGCCATTTTGTTTACCTTGTAAATTCTACACATGCAATTCCTAGCTTATAATTACGTCACGGCCCCAAATGCCTTCCAGGGTCTCTCTCTTCTACCCATGAGATGCCTCATCCTAATGTCTTCCTCAAATTCTCCTTCCAGTCTCCAGGGCATAGTGTTTCCTTGGGAAACCCTTTTGCTTCAGTCCCTCACGTTGGAGCCACTCTCAGTGCCAGGCTGTGGGTGGACATCAGAGCACATCACAAAATACGTGTATTATTTCTTGCCAGAATATTGTTGGGATAATTCCGGCTATTAATACCTCCAAACCAACTCCAGCAAGGATAAATTACTCCTTGACAACAGAAATGTAAGCTCGCTTATGAGTTTCTCTTTTTAGACTAGTTGCTTCAAATAGTATGATTGAAACAATTGTTTAGACTTACAGTTAAATAGGATGGTGATTTGTTTGATGGGGTTCTCTAAAAGATTTTCTTGGACCAGGTATGATGGCTTATGCCTTGTAATTCCAGCACTTTGGGTGCCCAAGGGGGAGGATTGCTTGAGTCCAGGAATTCTAGACCATCCTGGGCCACAGGGAGATCCTGTCTCTACACAAAATTTAAAAATTAGCCAGGTGTGATGGCGCTTGTTTGTGGTCCCAGCTACTCGGGAGGCTGAGGTGGGAGAATCCCTTGAGCCCAGAAGGTTAAGGCTGCAGAGAGTTGTGTTCACGCCACTGCACTCCAAGTCGGGACATCAGAGTAAGACTGTGTCTCAAAAACAAATAAATAAATACAAAATTAAGAAATAACTAAAAAATAATCTCTTTCATGTGTAGAAACTCATGCTCAGTTAAGTTGGGTTTGAAGATCATATTGTACCCACCATTGCTCTGTAAGCTTTACTCTGCTTTCTGTTTTTTCCTCCTGTGGTGATAAAGTCTGGACCACTACCCATATTGGTAAGTTAGGGTGTAAAACTGTTTCTAAAGCCATTTTTTTAAAACACACAGGGTCTTGCTATGGTGTCCAGACTGGAGTGCAGTGGCTGTTCACAGGTAGAACCCACTGCCGATCAGAATGGAAATTGACCTGCTCCATTTCTCCCTCGGCTTGGTTCAGCCCTCCTTAGGCAACCTGATGATTCCCATCCCCAGGAAGTCACCATATTGATGCCAAGCTTAGTGTGAATACCCTATCAGCACAGCGCACTACCGCGCAGAATTCCTGGGCTCAAAGCAATGCTGCTGCCTCAGTGTCCAAAGTAGCTCTGACCGTAGGCACATGCCACCATGCTTGGCTCTAAAGTAATTTTGAAGTCATAGATTTTCTTTGTTTTGAAGCAATTGCATGGAAAAGCAAAATTTACAGCTTTGAAGGACACTAATGGCAACTCAGGTTAATCTGAATAACTCTCAGACCCAAGTGGGGAAAAAAGGAAACTTTTTGTATGGAGGATTTATTTACCTTTCTTTACAAATCTGCTGGGGTGTCTGTGTGTGAGTGAGAGAGAGATAGAGAGACTGGGAATGGATACTTGCCTTTTCTTTTGATCAGAACATAATGATAGTTAGCTCCTTTCGTTATTCTTGACAACGCTTTTAAATGCCTCCTTTTTATGTGTAGAGTTTCCCTGCTAGAACTACAGGCATGTGACCATAAAATTCTACATGGGGCCAGGCGTGGTGGCTCATGCCTATAATCCCAGCATTTTGAGAGGTGAATGCAGGCAGATCACGAGGTCAGGAATTCCACACCAGCCTGGCCAACATGGTGAAACCCCATCTCTACTAAAAATACAAAAATTAGCCAGGTGTGGTAGCAGGTGCCTGCAATCCCAGCTACCCAGGAGGCTGAGGCAGAAGAATCGCTTGAACCTGGGAGGTGGAGGTTGCAGTGAGTCAAGAACATGCCACTGCACTCCAGCCTGGGCCACAGAGTGAGACCCTGTCTGAAAAAAAAAAAAAAAAAATCCTACATGAATAGTCACTAACGAGTTCAGGCAGATTTCCTGATTTTTCTTCTTACCTCATAGATTTAAAATGTATGACTTTTTAGTTAAAAGTGAGTAAAATACTATCAGCTTCCCTTTTCCCCATTTTTTAGGTTTCTGGTACATATTAATTATATGATTATAGTTCATGCTAACATCTTTTTATCAACTGTCAAAATTGTATGTGTTATGTGATGGAGAGTGAGTCATCATGTATATATCTAGCCAATAAATTTTAAAGATAAGTGAACCCTTGAGCTAGGGAAATAGGCACAGGAAATGATGAAATCTACTATTGAAAAACAGAATGAAAGCTGTGAATAAAAGTTGAGATTCTTAGGCATTTATCTTGGCTCCAAAAGGAGTGTGATAAGTAGCTTTAAGCCTCCAGTTGGGCTAGGTGTGGGATCAGTCAAAATCTCATACCTGAGAGTCAACACTCTCATGTCTCTTTTTAACAGGAAAACTAGAAAAATACAATAGCCTCAGGCCATTAGTGTTTGGTGAAAGTGAATACAGTCCTGGAATCTGAGCAGATTCACGTGAGACCTACTTTTTCAAAGGAGTATGTGTACTTTATAAATTGTACCAGTTTAGTCACTTAAAAAAAATCCTGCTTTACTTAATTTATGTGGTTTGTCTTTTGTTACCCAGATATCATAAAGGTTTTACCTTCATATTCCTCTAATATATTTAAAGTTTTGTTTTTTAATATATTTAAATTTGCTTTTCTTTTCTTTGAGATCCAATATTCCTCTGAATTTTTTGTTTGTTTGAGGAGAGGAAGCTATTTTACTTTTTCAAATATTGAAATTTGATTAATGTAACATCATTTATTTTCCTTTTTTCACTAATTCTTCATGTTTCCTCTATAATATTCCAAGTCCTTTTATGTACGGGTCAGTGTCTAGTCTCTTTATCATAATCCATCTAATTGGTCCCAGTACTGTGTGCTTTAAATACTGTTGCTTAGTGTATAGTAGGTCTTAGCATTTAATGGGAAAATGTTTTCCTCCATTTCTTTCCCTTTTTATATGCATATTTTTAGGAGTGGTGAGAGTTGACCCTAATTTTAGAAAAGGACTTTTATTGCAGGAAGAGAAAATGATTAAACCAGCCCACAGTTCTTATCTCTATGCAGTGAAAGGTGTTGTGGAAATAAAATGAATTTCAAGTCAGATATGGGGTCAAAATCTAGCTGCCAATTTAAAGCTATAAGATGAATAGAAATAGTTACTCCTGCTGAAACTCATTTCTCCCACCTGAGAAATGGGAACAATATCCTAACTTTTGAGGATTGTCCCTGAGAATTTACCATGGTTAAGATAGAAGGCACCTAGCATAGTAGGCATTTGTTCAATGGTAGCTACTATTATCATTGTCATCATCAAGATTATACAGCATGATTTAAAGAGCAATTTGAGTCTCCAGTTCAAAATGCTTCTTATTATATGATTATTCCTGAAATACTCTGTAAGTCCTGAAAAAAATCTAGGAAGTCACTAATATCTCAAAGGCGTTTGGAAAATGAGAGGAAGAGCACTTTTTAGTATCATGCATGGAATTGTGAGTGACACTCAGGAGTTGCTGCTTTCATTCAGTGGACTCAGACAGGATCTGAAACATGGGGGCAGAGTCTGCTCCAGGAACTATGACTCAGGCAGGAGAGACAATGCCCATCGCTCATGGAGACGGAATAAGAATGTGGGTTACCTGTAGGAAAGGGCACCAAGAGACAGAACTAAGGTGCCAGAATGTATAGTCTGAGGGTTCAGATGAGCAATATCCTTAGGAGACAGGCAGCCTCCAGCTGTGCCTCATTGATATGATCTGTGTCCCATATGTATATTGATCACTAACTGGGATCTGAGTGCATATTGCCCAGTATTGGTCAAACCATGGGCACCCACTGTATTTTGGAATGTGTTATGATGGTTGAATGTATTTAGTTGGGAAGCTGGGAAAGGCAGTTTAAAGATCTTTGTGAGAAAACATGAAGGATGTGGACATCTGTTGGGCAAACTTAACAACAAATAAATTCTAAAAGTAGCTGATCACAAGATTCCCAAACTGACCAATCTGGTTCTGTCCTCTGACTTTTCCCACAACCCAGCCAAGACTGACTGGCCTATCACGTCCTCCTCCTCTTAAGTCAAGCAGTGAAGGATCCAAAAATAAAGTCCCGGAGCAACATCAGGTAGAAGGGAATCACTGTGGTGGTGGTGGTGGTGGTGATGAGGGGGTGAGGGTCTCTTGACCACCAGAGAAAATACTGGTAGAGACTGAGGCTGACCTTGCTCCATAATTTGATGTCTCCTGTCCTGTAGCAATGAGGTGCAACATTACTGATGGCTGCCAGAACTTGTTCTAACTCATTCACTGCTCTTTATTCTGTATCAAGGGAGCACAGAAACCTGCAGAGCTTTATTTATGACGCCAAGGGCACAGAGAGACGGAAACAGGAAGTCACCATTGTGCTTTCTATCTTGAGCACTCTGTCCCTAAAATTGGTGTTTGAGTGTCAAGCATGCTTAATTTAATAGACCCATGCTGCTTATCAAGGTGAGTAGGAGTGCAGCTTTGTTTTTAGTTGTTTATTCTCTTTCAAGGAGATAAAGTTGAAGAAAGAGGAGAAAAAGGAGAAACACATTTATTATATCCTCAAAATGAGGGAGGGGAGGGATAAATAAATACATGTAGTCATTTCATAGTTGAATGAAGCAAAACCAACTCCAGGAGACCCTCTCAACAGCACCCTTTATCATTCTGTGCACTGTTTATTCTCTTTTATATTCATATTCCAGGTTGCTAGATACAAAAATACTCTCCTTTCTAATATATTTCCTCTTTTATAACCAGTTTTTCTCTGTCTTCAGATTAAGTCATACTGAAGTGACTACTTCCAGCAATCTATCTACTCACTCTTGGTAATAGATCAAGATCCATTGGACCAAAATAAGTGAGTGCAAAAAAAAAAAAAAAAATGCTGTGTACAGTATACACAACCCTGGAAAAGAGATTAGATCTGTGTACTCAGATCAGTGATCTAAAATCCTGTCTCTTTTAATTTTATTTTGCTTTCCCAAAAAAGTCTTGCTTTTTAATATGAGGTGCTAATATAGAGGTTCTCACATTTAGTTTAGTGTAATTATTTTAAAAAACCAATATATATATTTCAAAGAGTACTAGAAAGGTGTAGTTATTTTATTTGTTTGCATTTTTTTTTCTTAGCATCCAAACAGGCACACTTTTAGTTGAGATTTTACATGAAAGCATGTTCAAGTTAAAAAGGAGAGTTTTATGAAATGAGGACTGAAAATAAGAGTATATAGCTAGCATTATGTTGCGTCTCTTAAAATAGCTTGACATTCTGCATGCTACAACGCATACCTTATTTCCAGATAAACATATTTGCACTGAGGAAAAAAATAATGAAGTGGAGAGAGTAAATATATAGTTTTTTTAAAGCATTTTTGAACAAAGGCAGTATAGTTAATTTTTTTGCTATCATATAAATGAAAGATAATATTGTTCTAAAATAAAGCTCACCTTTCAATCCTAAATTATATGACCAGAATTAAAGGGCCAGAGCATTAAAAAATTCACTAGATACTTGTAATGGTTCAAAAAGTGGCTAAAATATATAAGAACATAATTTAATCTGTAACCTTGAATCATACTTTAAAATATCTTCTCTCAGCCCTACTTTAACATCATCTTGTAAACAATTTCAGTTACAAAATTTCAATTCACAACTGACCAAAAGGCAGCATAAAGTTCAATTTTGAGTTGGTGCAAATAAATACCATATATTAAATTCAGCTTCAGTAATTTTTAAAGAAAGATTTAGTTGGCTGGGCGCAGTGGCTCACGCCTGTAATTCCAGCACTTTGGGAGGCCAAGGCAGGCAGATCATGAGGTCAAGAGATCGAGACCATCCTGGCCAACATGGTGAAACCCTGTCTCTACTAAAAATGCAAAA
>NW_012115154.1:16193402-16196511 GCF_000951035.1 Colobus angolensis palliatus | reverse complement strand
CATGGTGAAACCCTGTCTCTACTAAAAATGCAAAAATTAGCCAGGCGTGGTGACATGTGGCTGTAATCCCAGCTACTCTGGAAGCTGAGGCAGGAGAATTGCTTGAGCCCAGGAGGCAGAGGTTGCAGTGAGCTGAGATTGCACCACTCCACTGCAGTCTGGCGACAAACCTTTTAAATTAAAAACAAAACCAACAACAACAACAACAAAAAACTTTGCCTTAGACTAATTTTCAATGTAACTTCTATGTTACATTGGCCAAAGGATGTATCTAAAACTCTACAAAAGTTAACTCTAATTAAATTAGTTATTCAAAAAGTCTCTGTACTCATCTTGCAAATTTAAATGTAGCACAAGAGGGAAATAAGATTTGGCAAATAAACTGTAATAGAGTGCATAAGTTAAAAATCTATATGTATTTTTATCAGTCAAGTATTTGGGAAAAGGGTACTACACATATTGTGAATAGGATGTAAAACTAGCTTTTCCTTTTTGGATCTCTATAATGAGTTATCTACAAGAACCTGTTATATTCATTTAAAGACTCTGAGACTTATATCCCTGTCATTTGTGGTTATATAGGGTTACTTTGATCCAAATTCAAGATTCCAGAGCTGGTGATCATGTTTGTAATTTCCTCAGATCTCTTAGGTAAAACACCTTGAAGTACAGGCTCTCAGATCCTTTCTAGTTTTTTGTTTGTTTATTTTGATTTCTATTTCTAGTTGATATGGTTTGGCTGTGTCCCCACCCACATCACATCTTGAATTCCCATGTGCTGTGGGAGGGACCTGGTGGACAGTAATTGAATCATGGGGGCAGGTCTTTCCTGTGCTGTTCTCGTGATAGTGAATAAGTCTCACGAGATATGATGGTTTTAGAAGGAGGAGTTCCCCTGCACAAGTTCTCTCTCTTTGCCTCCTGCTATCCATGTAAGACTTGACTTGCTCTTTCTTGCCTTCTGCCATGATTGTGAGGCTTCCCAAGCCATGTGGAACTGTAAGTCCGATTAAACCTCTTTGTAAATTATCCAGTCTTGGGTATGTCTTTATCAGCAGTGTTAAAACGACCCAATACTATAACTATAGTATGAACAAGTAACATGAGATCTACTCTCTCAAATTTTTAAGTGTACAGTGTTGTTAACCATAAGCACAATGTTGTATATCCATCTTGCATGACTAAAACTTCATATCCATTGAATAGCAAGTCCCCGTATTCCCCTCTTGCCAGCCCCTGGCAACCAGCATTCTACTGTTTGCTTCTATGAATTTAAGTTTGATTATTGTCAATAACTCACATAAATGGAATCATGCAGTATTTGCCTTTGACTTACTTCACTTAGCATAATGTTCTCAAGATTCATCCATATTGTCACTTATGGCAGGACTCCTTTTTCTTTTCTTTTTTTTTTTTTTTTGAGACAGAGTCTCACTCTGCTGCCCAGGCTGGAGTGCAATGGTGTGATCTTGGCTCACTGCAACCTCCGTGTCTCAGGTTCAATCGATTCTCCCACCTCAGCCTCTCCAGTAGCTGGGATTACAGGCACCCATCACTTGGCTGACTAATTTTCTATTTTAGTAGAGATGGGGTTTTACCATGCTGGTCTGGCTGGTCCTGAACACCTGACCTCAAGTGATCTGCCTGCTTTGGCCTCCCAAAGTGCTGGGATTATAGGTGTGAGCCACCACACCCAGCCAGGACTTCCTTTTTCTTGAGGCTGAATAATATTCTGAGATATCTATATCTATAGCTATATCTAGCTATAGATATATCTCATATATATCACATTTTCTGGATCCATTCATATATATGTATACATACACCGTATTTTCTGTATCCATTCATCTTTTGACAGAAATTTAGGTTATTTCCACATCTTGGCTATTGTGAATATTGCTGCAGTGAACATGGGGGTCCATATAGCTCTTTAAGATTCTAATTTTAATTTGGGGGGATAAATGGCCAGAAGTGGACTTAATAAATCATATGGCAATTCTATTTTTAATTTTTTTGAGAAAATTCTATAGTTTTCCAGATATATTTACAGCTGCACCATTTTTTACTTTCACCAGCAGTGTGCGAGTGCTCCAGTTTCTTCATAGCCTTAATAACACCCAATAACTGTTTTTTCTTTTTTTAAACAATAGCCATCCAGCCTGGGAGACAGAGCAAGACTCTGTCTCCAAAAAAAAAAAAAAAAAAACCCAAAACCCAAAACCAAAAAACACAATAGCCACCCTAAGAGGTGTGAGATATCTCATTATGGTTTTGATTCTCATTTCCCTATGATTAGTGATGCTGGGCAATCTTTTTATGTATCTATTGCCCAGTTGTATATCTTCTTTGGAGACATGTCCATTCACATTTTTTTACCCATTTAAAAATTAGTTTATTTGCTTTTTTACTGTTAAGTTGCAGGAGTTCCTTACATATTTTGGAAATTAATGCCTTACCAGAAATGTGGTTTGCAAATATTTTGTCTCATTCTACAGGTTGCCTTTTCACTTTGTTGATTGTTCCTTTGCTGTGCAGAAGTTTTTTCGTTTGGCATAGTATACCTCTTGCTCTATGTTTGCTTTTGTTGTGTGTGCTCTTGGTGTCATATCTAAGAAATCATTGCAAAGACCAATGTCATGAAGATTTTCCCCTACGTTTTCTTCTAAGGACTTACAGTTTCAGGTCTTATGTTTAAGTCTTTAACTAATTTTGAGTTGATTTTTGTGTATGGTGTACAGTAAGTGTTTAATTTTGTTCTTTCTGTATGTGGATATACAGTCCCCCAACACTATTCATTGAAGAAATTATCCTTTCCCCATTGTCTGTTCTTGGCATCTCTAGTGAAGATCAGTTGGTCATATACGCATAGGTTTATTCCTGGGCTCTCTTTCCCCTGGTCTGTAAAGCTGTCTTATGACAGTACTTTACTGTTTTAATTACTGAAGCTTCAGAATATATTTTGAAATCAAGAAGTGTGATGCCTCCAGCTTTGTTCTTTTTCTCAAGATTGTTTTAGCTATTTGGGATCCTTTGTGGTTCCATATGAGTTTTGAAATTGTTTTTTCTATTTCTGTAAAAAATGCTGGGGCGGGCCCAGTGGCTCATGCCT
>NW_012115154.1:16187528-16189272 GCF_000951035.1 Colobus angolensis palliatus | reverse complement strand
AAAAAAAAGAAAAAAGAAATGTTATTGGAATTTTGATAGGGATTGCATTGAAACTCTAAATTCCTTTGGGTAGTAGGAACATTTTAGTGACATTAAGTTTTCCTGTCGTAAACATGGGACGTCTTTCCACTTATTTTCATCTTTAATTTTTTTCATCAATGTTTCTTAGTTTTCAACAAATAAGTCTTTCACCTTCTTAAGTTTATTCCTAGGCATTCTGGCAATGTAGTGCAGCACATTAATTGATTTATTTATGTTGAAATATCCTTCTTCCTAAGGATAAATTCCACCTGGTCGTGGTGTGTGACCCCTTTGATATGCTGTTGAATTTGGTTTGTTAGTATTTTGTTAAGGAATTTTGCATCTATGTTCAGCAGGGATATTGGCCTGCCTGCAGTATTCTTTTCTTGTAATATTCTTGTCTTTGCTATCAGGGTAATGCTGGCCTCATAAAATGAGTTTTTGAAAGAGTTTCAGAAGGATTAGCATAAGTTCTTTAAATTTTTGGTGGAATTCAGCATTAAAGTCATCAGGTTGTAATGTCTCCTCTTCCATTTTCTATTTTACTTATTTGAGGTTTTTTGTCTTTTTTTTAGTCAAGGTAAATGTTTGTCAATTTTGTTCATCTTTTTAGAAAATATTTCCTCAAGTTTTTCTATTGACTTTTACTCTCTATTTTGTTTGTTTCTGCTCTAATCTACATGATTTCTTCCTTCTGCTAATTTTGGGCTAAGTTTGTTTTTCTTTTTCTAGTTTCTTGAGGTATAATGTTAGGTTGTTGATTTGCGTTCTTTTCTTATGCAGCTGTTTATTACTATACATTTCTCTTTCAAAATTGCTTTTGCTATAACACATTCGTTTTGGTATGTTGTGTTTTCATTTTCATTTGTCGTGAGATATTTTCTAATTTCCCTTTTGATTTATTTATTTGACCTATTCATTGTTTGAGTATTTCATTTAATTTTCATACATTTGTAAATGTTTCAGTTTTCTTTCTGTTATTTATTTTTGATTTCATTCCATTGTGATCAGAAAAGATACCTGGTATGATTTTAATCTTAGGTTTATTGAAACTTATTTTGTGATGTAACATGAGATCCATCCTGGAGAATGTTCTGTGTGTGTTTGAGAAGGATGTGGATTCTGTCACTGTTGGGTGGGATGTTCTGTGTACATCTGTTAGGTCCACTTGGTCTATAGTTTCTTATTGATTTGTCTGTCTGGATGTCTACCTGCTATTTAGTGGGATATGCAAGTCTTCTAATATTGTATTTTTTTCTTTGGTTCCATAAGTGTTTGCTTCAGATATTTAGATATACTGATGCTGGGTGCATATATAATTGTTACATCTTGGTGAATTAGCTTTCCTTCTGCTGATATTATTATTATATAATGTCCTTTTTTGTCTCTTATGACAGTTTTTGACTTAAAATCTATTCTAAGTATAGCCATTCCTGCTCTCTTTGGGTTGCCATTTGCATAATTATTTTTTCATCCCGTCACATTCAGCCTATGTGTGTCTTTAAACTTAAAGTGTGTCTCCTGTAGACATTATTTAATTGGATCTTTTGTTGTTTTTAAATCCATTCGGTCACTCTGTCTTTTGATTGTACAATCTAGTCTATTTTCATTAAGGTAATATTGACTTACTATTGCCATTTTGTTAACCTTTTTTTTTTTTTGTCTCGTATTTATTTTGTCCCAATTTTCCTTTCCTGGTTTTTTTTTTTTTTCTTTTTCTGTT
>NW_012115154.1:16183078-16187478 GCF_000951035.1 Colobus angolensis palliatus | reverse complement strand
CTTTTTCTGTTTTTCTTTTGTGTGTGCTCTCTGCAGGGGTTCCCAACCCCCAGGCGATGGACCGGTACCAGTCTGTGGCCTGTTAGGATCCAGGCCATGCAGCAGGAGGTGAGGGGGGCAAGTGAGCATTCCTGCCTGAGCTCAGCCTCCTGTCAGATCAGCAGCAGCATTAGATTCTCATAGGAGCATGAGCCCCATTGCGAACTGTGTGTGTAAGGGATCTAGGTTGTGTGCTCCTTATGATAATCTAACTAATGCCTGATGATCTGAGGTGGAACAGTTTTGTCCTCAAACGATCTCCCACCAACCCTGGTCCATAGAGAAATTGCCTTCCATAAAACTGGTCCCTGGTGCTAAAAAGGCTGGGGAACACTGCTCTGTACATATGTTCTTTGTGGTTACAATGGGCTTACCTAAACATGGGTACTGAGAATAAAATATCTGAAATAGGGTGGCTTCACTTTTTGGTAAAATACAGGCATTTTGGATATTTATAAAATTGAATACTTATAGGATGAATTCTAATATACTATTTGCAAAAACCAGAAGTTAGTAGATAATGGATTAGTCTATCTCTAAATGGCTGGACCTGTATAACACTTTGTATTTTGAAACTGTACCTTTCATATCTTTAAATCTTATTTAAATCACATTATTTCATAGTAACATTATTATTTTGTGATACTGGCTGATAGTAAAACCTGAGTTTGTAGGATATTCTTTTCTGAAAGAAGAGGCAGTATTAGATGGTATCTAGACAGCTGCGCTCTTGTTGAAGCATTGGGAGGAGCCCTTCTCCCCATCTTACATGCTATCCCTATAGTGTCCAATTAGTCTTTAAATATTTATGTGAATAATATCTCTTTTATCCCTTACTAAAATTCCATGTAGCTGAACTTCACATGCAGCTCATACTGGTCATGTCAATTTGACTGCTCTACCTTGCCTCAATGGACTCACATGACCAATAAGAGCAGAACTCAGTACATAAACAGATCACACATAAAGATTTAAAGGTTTTCAAAAAACTCTGTGGAACATTCTATAGAAGACACATTATAAGATGTGGTTTGTAGGACTCTCCCCAAACCCATTACATAGCCAGGTAGAGCAGCTGCAAGTGTGAGAGTAACTGACCACCTCTTAGAATGCTGCTGACATCAGGAAACACGACTTACATTTGTATCAGGCTGCCAAAAACATAACTTGCTTTGCACAGGCTTTAGCCTACAGATTTTTTTTTCTGACATTTTTACCCATAGGCAAGAGTATCCTAATACTTTTCACCAAGACAATTCATTGCTTCAGAGTTTTCTTCTAATGAGAAAAAATAAATAAATAAGGTACCCATGAGTAGTAGTAAAAGCGAACACTTCTGATTATGTTCTATGCATTTTACACATAATTTCATATAATCCATGGTATAGCTTAGTGAAGGAGGTACTATTACTTACACTAGCATCTTCTTTCTCATCCTCGCCCTGCCGTTCACCATCCTTCACTTTGAGGAATAGAGGCTTAAAGAGGTTATATAATCCAAGTGTATTAGGAGTGTCTGTTCTCATGCTGCTGTTGAAGACATACCTGAGACTGGGTAATTTATAAAGAAAAAGAGGTTTAATGGGTTCACAGTTCCACATGGCTAGGGAGGCCTCACAATCATGGTGGAAGGTGAAAGGCACATCTTACATGGTGGCAGGCCAAGAGAGTATGAGAGCCAAGCAAAAGGGGAAACCTCTTATAAAACCATCAGATCTTGTGAAACTTATTCACTGCCATGAAGACAGTATGGGAAAAACTGCCCCATAATTCAATTATCTCCCACAGGGTCCCTCCCACAACCTATAGGGATTATGGAAGCTACAATTCAAGATGAGATTTGGGTGGGGACACAGCCAAGCCACATCACCAAGACTGCATATTTAATTGATAATTGGTAGGTAGTCCTGAGACTCTAACCTAGGAGATCCCAGAGTCAAGGTCTCGGCCATTGCATAGTTTCCTCTTAAGGAATTTCCCAAACCAGTCAAATTGGTGGTTTTCTAACTTACATGACAAAAAAGTCACCCAGGGAATATCAGTACTAATTTCTGAATTGAGAAAGAGCTTTTCTGTATTTATTTCAAAATTTCAAAGTTTATTAATCAAGTATAGTTTATCTCACGACATGAAATTCTGAAGATATTGCATATGTGTCAAGGAACAACTTGGTTGTAGAAATTTATTTAGAGAAAATGAAGATATTGGTAAATTTACTAGCCTATGCATACCAATTCTTTTAAAAAAAATTTTTGTGAATGCATAGTAGGTGTATATATTTATGGAGCCAATCCATTTGAAACTAAAAGTGTTTGACTTATTCTACAATATTTAAAATAATGCTTATTTCATTTTTACAAGTCTTAGGTTAAATCAAACTTTAAAAGGAACCCTATTTTAGCTACTAATACTGAAAGTATTTCAGTGAATCTAACCAGACCATCAGAGTTTTTCTCAATATGGCATAGGTGGCAACTGTCATCTAGTCAGGTTGAATATGATAAGGCAGACGTGTGGCTTGCAGGCTTATGATAGTTTGGGGGAACAGGACATTTTTCATCTTTTTTTCTTAAAAAAGTTATCCTCAGGAAGTGGACAGTTTAAAAAAAGCATCTTTGTCATTTTACAACTAAATATATAAATGCATATTTATCTTTGAAGGAATTTCTTCTACTCTTTGTAATATACACAAATGTTTTATTGTCATATTATAGTAAATATTTAAAAATTGGTGGTGATTATGCAGGAGCTGACTTTGGAAGCGAATGTCAATTTAAATATGGTTCTCTGGCATGTATTAGTAATTAATTCGATTTTATCCTTTGCAACTAATTATGTGATTATAAATAATTTAAATTAGAGAGGAAATATAGTCTGTAGACATCTCCACATCATCAAAACTATGTTTAAATATGTCGATCTGTCTTAAGAGTAAAATAACTCCATTGTATTATCACATGAATTCAAATGAAGGAGTGTTTACAAAACACTCTTTGCTTTTTTCATGTAGGTTTCTCCTGTGCCTCCAGTTCTTCTATTTTCCTTTATAAAATATTTTTTTCTTTCTCATTTGACATTTATCTTAAGTGTTTATAAGATAAACCTTGGTTCAAAGGTTATACAGACTTCATGAACTATAATCTGTATACCAGTCGATCCAACTTCAATTTGAATTTGAATACGATGGAATTACATGTAGATCACAGTGATTTAATGTGTTCAGCAAGTATGGAATTACATGTAGATCACAGTGATTTAATGTGTTCAACAAATAAAAAGATGTTGACTTTAATTTTCTTTGAATTTTGACTATTAGTAATATCTTTGGTCTACAGATAATATCAGATCTTGAACAAACTCGAGAAAGTATATGTGAAGGTATTAAAAGTATAAATCAAACATCAGGTAAACTTTGACAGTTTTATAGATTGTACCTTCCCATTTTGTTATGGAAGAAAAGGACATTTTCATCATACTTCCATTATAAATTCACTAAATTTTTGAAGTCCTAATCTCTGAAATCTGGTTTTAATGCTGTGTTTCACGAAGCACTGGAGGTTTCATTAAGTCTCCACAGTCCGTCGTGGAGGATGAGGCATGGGGAGAGGCGTGGAGTTGGTGGAACTCCTAATCTCTATTTCCCTTTGCCCAGACAGGCTCCATTTTAATATCTTTTCATATTGAACTTTCAAATAAGACTCCATTTGAAGAAGGTATAATCAGCTCAAATATCATTTGCATCTGACTTAAACAAACTCCAAGTAGAGCATAATTAAATATATTTGTTTTCACAATGTCAGCATCCCTAAATTCTTCCACATACTATTTAACATTTTTTATCACTAAAATAAAATTAGCTCAATCTGAAAAGGCTATATACTTTATGATTTCAACTATAGGACATTCCGGAAAAAGTAAAACTATGGAAACAGTGTGAAGATCAGTTGTTGCCAGGAGTTCAGGGGAGGGGAGGATTGAACGGAAAGAATACAGAGAATTGTTTGCAGCAGTGAAACTATTTTGTATGATGCTCTAATGATAGATGCATGTCATTATACATTGTTAAAATCCACAGAATGAACAACAATAAGAGTAAACCCAACGTAAACGATGGACTTTGGATGATAATGTGTCAATGTAGGTTCATGAGTATAACAAATGTACTACCCTGTGTTGGATGATGATCATGGGGGAGGCTGTATGTGTGTGTGTGTGTGTGTATGCGTGCATTATATGTGTAGGGGGTAGGGGTACTGTGCTGTGAACCTAAAACTGCTCTTTGTTTCTCTCGCTCTCTCTCTTTCTCTCTTTCTTTCTTTCTGATAGAGTCTTGCTTGCTCTGTCGCCCAGGCTGGAGTGCA
>NW_012115154.1:16176665-16182598 GCF_000951035.1 Colobus angolensis palliatus | reverse complement strand
TTAGCTTTCTCCAGGCCTCCTTCTCTGTTACATCTTCCTGGCTTACCTTCAGTTCTCTTAACCATCACACTCATTTCCCCTTTTCTCTACAGGAGATTGCCTCCCATTCACTCCTTATGAATGGTGTGGTCTTGTGCAAGTTAAATAACCTCTCTAAGCCTTGGGTTTTTTAATTTACAGAATTGGAATAGTAATTGTACCTATTTTGTAGGTTTTTGTAAAGATTACATAAGGAAATGCAGATAAAGTGCTTAGAGTGGGCCAGTGTGGTGGCTCACCCCTATAATCTCAGCACTTTGGGAAGTCAAGGCAGGCAGATCACCTAAGGTCAGGAGTTCGAGACCAGCCTGACCAACATGGAGAAACCCTGTCTCTACTAAAAATACAAAAATTAGCCAGGCATTGTGGTGCATGCCTGTAATCCCAGCTACTTGGGAGGCTAAGGGAGGAGAATCACTTGAATCCAGGAGGCAGAGGTTGCAGTGAGCTGAGATGGTGCCATTGCACTCCAGCCAGGGCAACAAGAGTGAAACTCTGTCTCAAAAAAAAAAAAAAAAAAAAAGTGCTTAGAATGGTGCCCAGCATTTGGGAAGCCCTCAACAAATGCCTGGAGGTGTCCAACATCAAAACAGACTGGCTTGGGAGACTGGAACCACATTAGGAATGTGCAGGCAGAAGGGGAATGGCCATCTCTGGCAGCACTGCTGAATGCATTAATTTCCTACGAATGCCATGACAAACTGCCACAAACTGGGTAGCTTCCAACAACAGAAATTTAATTTCTCACAGTTCTGGAGGCTAGAAGTCTGAAATCAAGGTACGTTTGCAAACTACGTTTTTTTCCTGAAGGCTCTAGGAGGCTACGCATGGTGGCTCATACCTGTAATCCCACTATTTTGGGAGACCAAGGTAGAAGAATCACTTGAGCCCAGGACTTTGAGACCAGCCTTGGCAACATAGAAAATTCCTACAAAGGAAAATCTAGAAATTTTTTTTTTTTTTTTAAATTAGTTGGGCCTAGTGGTGCATGCCTGTAATCCTAGCTACTTGAGAGACTGAGGCGGGAAGATTGCTTGAGCCCTGGCAGTTGAGGCTGCAGTGAGCTGTGATTATACCACTGCAGTCCAGCCTGGGTGACAGATCGAGATGCCATCTCTAAAAAATTTTTTAAAATAACTTTAAAAAGAGAAAAGGGTCTAGGGGAAAATCTGCTCCAGGCCTTTCTCTTAGCTTCTGGTGTTGCAGGCCACCCTGGGCATGCTTTGGAAGGTAGACACATCACTTAACTCTCTGCCTCCTCCCCAAGTGGTGTCCTTCTTGAGTCTGGGTCTTCGCACGGCATTCTCCTCTCCATGTGTGTCTGTCCCTGTGTGTTTCCTCTTCTCATGAGCACAACAGTAATAATGAATTAGGGCCCACCTAATGACTTCATCTTAACCTGAGTACATCTGTAAAGACTCTATGTCAAAAACAGGTCACATTCACAATGTATCTTTTGTAGGGACACAATTCAACTGTTAATACTGGGGAAGGCATTCTTGCATTGGACAGTGGCCCCTTCCCCTTCCTTTCCCTTCCCCTTCCCTTCCCTTCTTTGCTCATTATCATTATACAGGACACTTATCAAATTCCTGACCTCATTTTCCATGTTTTAGTATTTTAGTACTATTTATAATTCTTCAGATGTGGTCTAGCCGATGCTTGCTGGAGACTCCTATGATCTGGACACTTGACTAAGGTGACATTAAGAGCGTTTTTAAAAAATGTTGTTTGCATGCTGATAGTCACTAACTCTGACATCTAATATTGAGCTTGGAATAAATGACAACTAACAAACTGATTTTTGCATCCTTTCTTTACTAACAACTCATAACCACCTCTCATACTTCTATAGGCTATTTTTGTTGCTGTTTCTGCATAAAGACTTGAGATAGTTAATAGAGATGAACATGGTCTAAACTACTCCTAGAATTGGAATGGATGGGCAGCCACAAGTAATGTTATGAGTAGTTTGAGTGGTCTTTAGCCTCTGTAGACTGCATCAGTTGGCCTAGACAAAGCACTTCAGGGCACCAATGGCAAGGTGGAATGAGGGTAGAATGTGACCCACCACTAGAAAAAAATCTAAGCTTTTATTTGCATATTATCACATGCCTGATAGATGTAAGTTCCTATTGCACAGTGAGCAGTCCCAGAAAAGCCCTCAGTATTTTTATGGAAGACTATAAGGCAACCTGAGCCTTTCAAAAGGAGGGGGAGTGAAGCCAGGGCATTGCCCCTCTAGATGCCCCTGGCTTGACTCCTCAGAGGGCTGCCATGTTAGTGTCAATGATGGATTTCTCCCAATATGGACATATTATAAGCAGGGTTGGGGCACAGTCAACACAAAACCAATTCATACATTTAGAAATGTGAGAGCTGCTCTTAACAAGAAAGATTGGCTGCTTTATATTGTGATTTTTCTTTCTCTTAACAAATTTCTTGAGTTATTTCCCTTCTGCCTTCATTTTCCTTTCGATATTTGTATTTGCATCGACATACATATTTAAAATGTAACAAAGATTAAATGTGATTATTGTAATGCTTTTTATACTAGAAATATGCACTATGGGAAGTCTTATAATACACATGAGGTATGGTGCTTGACCTCCTGAAGCTTGTAATTTGAGAGAGAACTCAGATACCCAGGCATCTAATTGCAGATAAGACAGAAAATAACTTTAAAATAAATGTAATTGGTGTTGAGACCCTCAGGAAACAAGACTTTAAGGCATGGACTTTTGCTAGATGTTAGCGGTGTGGGCAAAGGCAGGGAGGCTTCCTTGGGAAGGAGCGTTGGTGCTGGTTCTGCAGAAGTAGATGATGTTGAAAACACAGATATGTGAAGAGTTATTTTAGGCGTAGGTAAAGGACCAGCAATAAGAAAATACAAATATCCTTACAACAGCCCCGGTGTGAGTGAGGTAAAGCAGAGAATGCAAGGCGAGGAGGGACTCTGGAACTGCCTAGTCACTACAGGAGTCTGGACTTTATTCTGGAGATAACAGGGACCTACTGTAGGTGTGAACAGGACACTAGCAGGGCCCCTTGGAAGAATTAACACTTCCGACAGAGGCTCTTCGTTGCCCCTTAATGCTCATTTTTCTCTTCTTCCTTGGTAACAGAACGCTTATTTTTACGAAGGCATATTCATAAAGGCTACAGAACCCAGCCATCATTGCTGCTAGTTGTGGTTGTTTAACGAAAGTTCCAGCCAATGATATGTACATGGAAGTGGTATGTAAAGTCCTTCTTGGAAGGAAAAGGCAGGCTCTCTTGCCTCCCTTTTCTACCTTCTGCCTGGAATGGAAACATAATGGCTGGAGCTCTAGAACCTGTGTTGGATCCTGAGGAGGATGTCAAATCTGAGTAGCACCAGAACAGAGAGCTGGAAGGAACCTGGGCTTCCTTTACATGCATGGGAACTAACTTTCATCTTGTTTAAGCACTCTTGTTTATTTATTTTTCTGTTACATGCAGCTTAACCTAGCCCTATATCAATGGTTTTTAACCTTGGCTACACATTAGAAACCTCGGGAAATTGCAAAATCAAAGATGGCCAACAATAATCTCCAGAGACTTTGATTTAATGAGTCTGAGGCAGGGCCTAATGATAGTAATAGTTTAAGTTTTCCAGGTGATTCCAATGTGAAGCCAGTGATGCCACAGTTATAGACGGAGTTGTAGGATATAAGAGAGTTTTAAGGCTGGAAGTTATTTTGGAAGATTGTTTCAATATCATGGCTTAGATTTAGAACTAGGAGAAAGGCAGTGTTCACAGATGGTCAGGTGTCTGTGAAAGGCCCAGGGGCGACAGAATCCATGTATGGAAAATGGTGACCAACTGATAGTTCATAAGGCAATGGGGTTTTACACGTGGGAAACTGCAAGTGGGCAAGCCTCATTCATATCAAGAGCGGGTAATGGGAGGAGGTAGCTGGCCTGGTAGGGAGGGTGTGAGGGTGAGCTCCAGGTGTCAGGAACTTCAACTTTCGGTGGGACATGGAATAAATAAATAAATAGGTCCACAATTATAGCATGCTTAACAATTGCCGTATCTGCACTTTTCTTTCGATTCCATGACCTCCCTTTTAACTTGATCTTGTTTTTCATGATTGATTTTTGGGCAGGATGCATTTCTTTTTTGTTTCTTTTTCAGAAAACATAACAGCTCTCCCTCTTTTTCAAGCATGTGGAGGGAAATGCTAATGGGAAATACACTATTTTTCTTCAGCACAAAAAAGCTCTTTTGAATCTTAGTTCTGCTTTTCTCAAAATGACTAAATAATCTATTTTGTTGAAGTCCATTTAACATTTTGTTGGTAGGCTATTTTATTTCTAGAACCCACAGCACACTCTGAACGTTTGACAGGATCACACCTGATTAATCTCTCTCTTTGCTGTCATCAATATTATTTGGGGGCAGTGGTCAAGGCATATTGACACTCTGCTGACATCTTCTCTGGTGCCCAATTACCTTTCTGTCATGATACAATCCATGAGGTGACAGGAGGATTCTATGCTGTGCCAAGTGGGTTGGCACCAAAATGTCCCCGAGACAGTATATAATACATCATTTTTATGCTTCTTTGGGGAACTGAGAGAGACAGGACATTTCCCTATCCCCATTGCCAATAATAGGTGTTTCACGCACAGGGCTGCAGAAACACGGTAGCTTTCCAGGTAGCTTCACAATTTGAGCTATCCGGGACCTGCCTGGATGAGTCTCCTGAAGTTTTTTAGTTCATCCTCACGGTAAATTCCTAATGAAAGAGAGCAGAAGCCTTTGCCTGAGGCTTTTAACCCTGACCCACATATTAAAAAGTAGTTATGCTTCTAAAAGAGTTGAGCTGTTAGACACTCTAGGAATCTCCTGTTAAGATGCAACTTCAGTGTAGCTCAAATCTGCCAAGGAAACCGCAGCAGAGTAAGTATAAGGAATAGCGTACATGGGATGGTGTAACCCTTTTGAAAACTACCCTGGCTGTGCTCTAATACTGAAACACATGCTTTGGGGCTAAATAGGATTAAAATTAAGAGTTTCCTTTTTTTTTTTTTTTGGTCTTCCCCCCCCCCCCAGATCACTGGTAAAGCAGTATCTTTTTTTTAAACAAAGCTTCACTCAATGAAAATGAACAAAGCTGAACTTAATGAAAATGGCCTTCATGAGATCAGGAGGGCATCTCCATTTATGTGTCTAGATCACTGGTAAAGCAGTATCTTTTTTTTAAACAAAGCTTCACTCAATGAAAATAAACAAAGCTGAACTTAATGAAAATGGCCTTCATGAGATCAGGAGGGCATCTCCATTTATGTGTCTAGAAAGGAAATAAATTAATAGCTGTCCATTTTAACATTTTATACACACACACACAGGCATGCACATACACACACATTTATTTGAATATCAACAATCTTTCTGGTCAGTTTAGCAACCAGAAGAGTATTACTCATAACTGATACCAGTGCTCCTCATAATATCATATTCCTATAATATGTACGAATAAGACCACTGAGTATTGGGATGTCAAGTGATTGCTTCCCAGAAGGATTCCAAAAGATTTAAAAGCACAAACATGAGTTCCATGTAATTCAGATCAATGAAAAAACTATTTTGTTTTGCATGTGGTTATAAGGCTAACGGTATGAATGTTCTCAGTTTCCTGGCACCCACTGAGCAGAGGAATTCTCCAGGCTTGCAGAGAAATTACTTCCAATATTGGGGCCAACAGAGCCAGTAAGATGCTTTTTTTTTTTTTGGTTTCATTGTTGATGATGAAAATTCGTCTTTGTTCTGATTTTTCTTAAAATAAGAATTTAGTATTGTTTTGTTATATACTGGGATACTGGCTAGGATTCTTAATTTTTATTTTAATTTTTAAACTATTTTTAAA
>NW_012115154.1:16133373-16175885 GCF_000951035.1 Colobus angolensis palliatus | reverse complement strand
CTGGACTACCAGGTTCAAGCAATTCTCCTGCCTCAGCCTCCCGAGTAGCTGGGATTACAGGCATGTGCCACTATGCCCGACTAATTTTGTAGTTTTAGTAGAGATAGGGTTTCACCACGTTGGCCAGGCTAGTCTCAAACTCCCGACCTCAGGTGATCTGCCCTCCTTGGCCTCCCAAAGTGCTGGGATTACAGGCGTGAGCTACTGCGCGCAGCCGAAATATATATATATATATTTTTAAAGAAACACCAGACTCATATAATACCTGCTATTTGTCAACTTGCTTTTTTCACTTTCATCTTGGCCATCTTTCTGTGCAAGTGTTTATGTATCTGCTTCCTTCCTTGGCCAGCCTGATATCATTTTCCAAAACTCTATTAATGGACATTTCTGCTATCTACACATTATTTTGTTTTGTTTTGACTGCTACAAAAAAATGGAATACGCAACTTTAGAACATACTTGCTTGTCTTTTTTTAAGATGGCACGTGACTTACGGTGAAGGAGTCAGTCAAAGAATGTAGTGTTCAAGTTTTGATGGCAATTCCCAAATAGCCCTCAAAAAAATGACCTCAGTGTTACATTCCTACCAAGACTGTGCTAAAGGGCATACTTCCAGCCCCATTGCCACTGACAGGACAAAGAACGATGCTCAGCTTGCTTGGGTCTTCTGATTCTCACATCATATCTGGAGACACGCTCTTTTCATCTCCACTGTAGATAAAACTGAGGCACAGGCAAGTCTTACTAACTGGCTGAGTGTTAGAGGAGAAACATAAACGTAGATTGTCTGACTCTATAGCCAGACTCCTAGCTGCCATCCTGGAGTGACCTCTCTCTCATACTAAGGTTTCTGTTTTCCAGACTGATGTTAGAAACCTTTTTTAAACCTATGAAACAGAAATTCTTGTTAAATATCCATTGTCCGTGTTTCTTGATCTTTCCTTCATTGAACTGTCTGTCGTTGGGCCCTAAAAATCTGAAGCTGTAAAAACTGTGTTTGTTTGTCTAAGGTGGGAGCAGGTGCAATGGAAGTAGTGGTTATAAAGTGATTTCTAGTGTTGTCACTGAGAGTAGAATCTCCATTCCCTGAGAGGTCACTTTTGTGGCTTTTCATCTGTGGACATGTCTGGCAAGTACTTCCATATGGCTCCTGAATTTGGGGGCAGGAATTAAAATGGAATATTCCTTGTGAAGTGATTTTTCTGTTGAATACCATAAATTTAGCAGGACCTTGTGCCAGCAATATGAGAGATGTTCCTTCCTCCCCCGGTAAATCTGGATTTAAACTGGCTTCTCCCTGGAAGCTCCTTTTTATCCTTTGGACATGTGTTACATTTTTGTCTTGGATTCTTCTCCCATGAAATCATAGAAAGAGGAGCTTGATGACTTCACCTTCTCCTCTCTTTTGACGAGACATCATGCAATAAAACTGGACTGATATTGTTACTGCACACATTGCATGAGACTGTTGTCCTACAGGAGGTGTCCCTGAAGACTGGAACCTTAGCTTGGAGAAATGCACTCAACAAACCCAGGTCCCAGAATAGACCACAGCGATGTTCCCATTCAGGCAAAGTGATGGACACAGACCTTTGTGGCTTAAGCTGACAATTTTATCCTTAAGGGATTTAATGACTGTGCTATCAATCAGCCTGAGAAGCAAATGTTCCTCCTGTAGGAACTGAGGTAGTGCTTGGGATGAAGAAGAACTTCTTCTTCCTCTGGGGCCTGGAGGAGATTTGGCTTGGATCTGAGTGCCCAGTCATTCCTGAGGAGCCTCATTAATGAGAGCAGGGTTGAGACCCATGGGAGGCTTCACTGGGAGCTTGGCAGGGTCTCAGGGGCTGGGTTCCTGTCTGGATTTGAAGAGTGGCTATTTCAGGAAGGAGTTGCAGGTTTCTCTCAGTGTAAAATTTCTCTTAGCTCCAATCCTTGTCAAGTCTTGCTGAAAGTCACAGCTTGGTTTTCACTGCACTGAGGTGGACTGGGGGGCCCTCTCCTCTCCATAAGGGCACCAGTGACTGTCATAGGCTGAGACAGCTGCAGCTGGCAGAATAAAGATCTCAGGAGGGCGGTGTCAGCAGCAGGGTGGCAGCAAGGCATGCAGACAAGAAGGTCAGAACAGAGGGGCCCGATGAGTTGTTCTTGAATACCTAAGAGGCTGCTCCTCGGGAACCCATGAGCTAACCCTTATCTGTGTGTGCTTGGGTATAATTGGAATCAATATTTCTTGAGCATTTACTAGTGAAATATGGATGTGCCTTCTCCCTTACGAGTATCCTCTCATTTAAACTTCCCTTCTACCATGTGAGGTAGTTGTGAGGGCCATTTAAATGCTGTGGTTAAGGAAACAGTCATTGACAGCTTTTATAACTTGCTGAAGGTCACTGAACTGGCAAGGAATAGGACTAGGATTTGAAATCAGGTCATGTTTAGACAAGAATTTGAATGTATTTGTGATAATGAATACTTTTAATATAAAATTAAAATAAGAGATTTTTAGAAACCAAATGAGGAGTACCATAGAGGTGAGTAAAAGTAGAATTTAAAAAAAATCGTACCAGCATGCTCATAGCAGCATTATTCATAGTCTCTAAAATGTGGAAATAAGCCAAGTGTCCCTTGGCAAATAAATGAAGAAGCAAAATGTATTCTGCCCATACAATGGAATATGATTCCATCTTAAAAAGGGGGGAAATTCTGATGCATGCTACAAAATAGGTGAACCTTAAGGACATCATACTAAGTGAAATAAGCCAACTGCAAAAAGACAAATAGTATATGATTCACTCACATGAGGTTCTTAGAGCAGTCAAAATCATAGAGACAGAAAATAGAATGAGAGTGGTGTGAAATTAAATAATTCAAACTTAAAATGGTTGGAACCTTAAATTATTTTGAGCCTTGAGAGAAACGTGGTTATGTGGCCTGAGTCATGCAACATGCAGCTGCAACTTCTGCTTCTCTGATTATAGATTAAATCTCTTCCTCATTTCTGTCCTGTAAATGATTAGAAAAGACCAAATGGTTCCAGAAATAAGACCCCTTGAGACCATTACCCCTCCTTATGGAATGTTAAAGCAATCTTCCTTGGAACATAGCAAACTGTAACCAACCAAATGACTGTAACATCTGTGCCGGCCTCATATGGAAAACGTTGTAACCCTGTTAGCCTTCTCTATCTCTGCCTACGTAAGTGAAACCTTAACTTCCCCACTTTGGAAAGCTGACCCATTCACTTGGAGTTGATGTTTCCCTGGTGGCTCTCCTCAGGCTTTGAGCTGGAATAAACTCTATATTTAATCACATTTTCTGAACTCATTATTTAAGGTTAACTGGCCAGGGGCTAGGAGGAGAGGGGAATGGGGAATTACTGTTCAATGGGTATAGCGTTTCAGTTTTGCCAGATAAAAATGGCTCTGGAGATGGATGATGGTGATGACTGCCCAACAAAATGAATGCATTTAATACTATTGAATTGTAAAATTAAAAATGGTTAAGATAGTTCATTCTATGTGTAAATAAAAAATTGGAAAAAAATGAAATTGTGCTATATATAGTACATATGCTAAACATTTATACAGAACTTATATCTTTGATATGGTTTGGCTGTGTCCCCACCCAAATCTCACCCAGAGGTGTAACAATCCCCACATGTCAAGGGCGGGACCAGGTGGAGATAATTGAATCAGGGGGGTGGTTTCCACCATAGTGTTCTCCTGGTAGGGACTAAGTCTCTTTCTTTCTTTTTCTCTTTTTTTTTTTTTCGAGACAGAGTCTCGCTCTGTTTCCCAGGCTGGAGGGCAGTGGCAAAATCTGGGCTCACTGCAAGCTCCGCCTCCCGGGATCACACCATTCTCCTGCCTCAGCCTCCCGAGTAGCTGGGACTACAGGCACCCGCCACGTCGCCCGGCTAGTTTTTTGTATTTTTTAGTAGAGACGGGGTTTCACCGTGTTAGCCAGGATGGTCTCCATCTCCTGATCTGGTGATCCGCCCGTCTCAGCCTCCCAAAGTGCTGGGATTACAGGCTTGAGCCACCGCGCCCGGCCTAATTACCTCATTTCTAAAATAAAGACAAAATATGTAGTACCTCTGTCATAGAGCCAATGAGATGTTTAAATGACATAGTACGTGAAACAAACATGAACAGTGCCTGACATGTAACTACTATTATTTAAACAAGATGACGAATGAGAATGCACATATAAATATTGCACTTTGAGTAAAGGGCAGTCTAAAACTTCATGAAAAAAGTCACTAATATTCAATCAAATTTCTTATAAACAAGGAAAAAATTACAATGCTTATTTTTAAAAATACTCAAAATTAGGTGTTGCATAGTAAGTTGACCCAATCAAATAAATATGTTTCTGGCTTTGAAATATTTAAGAGATTTTTTTTTAGTTAACTCCCCTCTGCTGTTACAAAAGTTGGTCATGGATTATTTTTGGCCCAGGAAGAAAAAGGCTCTTAGACAAGCCAATTCCATTTAGGGTCAGTGAAAGAGAGCGCAAGGGCTAGTATTTGACTGGCCTTTCTAATGTTGAGGTGGGAACTGCTGACTAATTGTAACACAAAGACTGTGCTAATGGCTTTTCAGTTCACTTATTTTCCACCATGTATGTGCCCATCTTGGCCAGGACATAACTATCCAGAAATTCTACGATGAGAGACGGGTACTCACGCAATGAATGGTAATTCTTTCCGTGATATTGGAATTGCCATTTTGGAATTGCTAATTCCAGATATGATGATTTAGCTCATTGAGTCAGGCTGCAAGAGACCAGGAATTACCCAGCAGTGGCCACTTAGCTGAGACCAAGACTCGTGTAATTAGAATTCTGGCACTGTAGGTGGGAATATTTACTATTGCTGTGAATAGTAAATCATAAATGTTAAATTACATTCAATCTCAGAAATAACTGCGCAAAACTTCTCACAGCATAGATAATCAGGCAATTATCGAGATGGTGATCGCACTCACAGGCCATTGCAGCTTCGTTCTGAGACCCAATCATGCTCTGAGCTACAATCTCATTTATCCTGGCTCCATTTTTATGCATTTTACACCAGTAAATAAGAATAAGTATTCAATCTAAGTTTTAGAGTTCTTAGAAAAAACATATAATGTGGTCTGTGGTTTAAGCTTTAAAAACCTTACATATAAGCTAGTTAAAAATTACATTCTGAAATCATTAAAAAGATAGATAAAAACAATCTTAAAAAAATCTTCCTTGATCATATTGTGGAAGAACCCTGGCCCGGGTGTTTGGAGATGTGTGTCGTTGGTCTTCTCTATACTCCTCATTTCTAATGTAATTTTTAGAATGTAATTTACATTTTTCAGGGCCCCAGTTTGTGCATCTGTAATTTAAGACATTTTAAAATAATTTTTAGCTAAGGTTCCATTCAACTTTCAAATAATAATGAAAATAATATATCCTACTGTAATTTTAAACATCCATTTATGACAGCAATTTACCAAGATCCTCGTATGACTTGGGAAGTACTATACTATCTGTCTCGATTTTGCTGATAAGAAAACAAAGATGTGAAATGTCCTGACTTAGATCACACGGAGAGGAAATGGCACAGGTGCTTTGTACTCATTTTGGTCTTAGTTCATCTTAATCCGATGATGCTTTGTGATTAAGATGATTGAAAATAGCTTTCTTATCTGGACAGAGCATCTAAAAGCATGAGATTTAATAGAACCTTTATTTTTACCCTGACATTACAACAAATGTGGTTTCACATATGTGAGTTTCATTTGGATGTATGCGCTAAATGTTTATTTCCCTTAATCTCCCAGCTCTTCTCTGTGTTTGGAGAAACAAACAAACAAACAAAAAACTGAACAGAAATGATTGTGACAATTCACTCCAGGTTGCCTGGACGGTGTTCCTCACTTCTCCTAGTTAGAGAGGCTACACCCAAAGTCAGCTTCAAGAGGTGGCTCTGGCTTCCTCCCTGTTCCTGGAGGGGCTCTGACTCCCAGACAACACTTGTAAACAGCAGGCACCTACACTCAGACTGCCTGGTGCCCCATGCATCTGATTTTCCCACACTGACAAAGTTGCTATTATTTTTGCTTTGTGAGAAGTGAGAGAAGCAGGGGCTTCCTGGTAACGAATGTCCTTGGGGCATTCAGCGGAATAGACTGGCTCTAGCATGTCTCCCTGAGGGATGATGGGATTGGAGACCTGTACCTGTTCTTCTGATGATGATCCCTGATTTATAACTTTCTCTAGTAAAGCCTGTTTCATCACATCTACATGTGGCGTTGTGGAATTAGACTTGAGACCTACGACACAGCAGGTCAAGAGCATGAAGGACCCTGCTTTCCACACTCTGTTTTCATTTAAGGGTCAATTGGAATCATTAAGAATTGCAATAAGGGCCAGTTGTGGTGGCTCATGCCTGTAATCTCAACACTTTGGGAGGCCGAAGGGGGGGGGTGCATCACTTGAGGTCAGGAGTTCAAGGCCAGCCTGGCCAACATGGTGAAACCCCATCTCTACTAAAAATACAAAAAAAAAAAAAAAAAAAAAAAATTAGCTAGGCATAGTAGTGCGTGCCTGTAATCCCAGCTACTCGGGAGGCTGAGGCATGAGACTAGGGGGCGGAGGTTGCAGTGAGACCAGATCACACTACTGTATCCCAGCCTGGTTGACAGAGCGACTCTGTGTCAAAATAAATAAATTAATTAATTAAATAAATTTAAAAAAGAATGCACTAGAATTGCAAATAACTATCCCGTATAGTAAAATTTATAGAAGGCTTTTATATCCTATATTCTTAATGCTCACAAAAATTTGCCAAGATTTATTTTTATTATACAGATAATAAATTAAGTTTCAGAGAGGTTAAAAGCCTCCCTGAAAAGTGACAGATCTGGGCCTGGATGTAAGGTCTTCCTGCTTCAAGCTCAACTCTCTCTTCACTGCTTCTGAGAGCTTTAGAAAGTGTCTCTAGAAGCAACCCCATCCATTCCCAAATATCTAAAGCATCCACATAGGAGGGAAGGCCTTTGCTAGGTGCTGGTGAATTTAAAGACCAAGAAGATTCTCCAAGAGCATTCTTTCTTGTGTTAAAAAGGGAAGACCATTTTAAGAGCTATTTATTATAAAAAATATTCATTATACTTTTCAGTTTGCTCAAGCTATAGTGTCTTTATTATGAAATATTAGACAAACTTTACAGAAGCAAAGGAGTGGGATGTCTTAGCTGCTACTAAGCCAGAAGACAGCAAGACATCAGCAGTGATCAAGTCCCTGAGTAACTGTGAAATGTTAGAACTCAGTCGAAGCTTGCCAGAGGAGGAGGTCAGTGAGTAAGGATGGAGTGGAATGTCTTCTAATCTGTGAAATGAATTCAGACATGTTCTTTGAAACAGCTTCAGAGGCTAATATATATCTTTAAAAATCTATCTTGGGGCTGGGGGCGGTGGCTCATGCCTATAATCCCAGCACTTTGGGAGGCCGGGGCAGGTGGATCACTTGACGTCAGGAGTTCAAGACCAGCCTGGACAACACGGTGAAACCTCAACTCTACTAAAAATACAAAAATTAGCTGGGCATGGTGGTGGGCACCTGTAGTCCCAGCTACTTAGGAGGCTGAAGCAGGAGAATCACTGAGATTGCGCCACTGCACTCCAGCCCGGGCAACAGAGCAAGAGTTCATCTCAAAAAAAAAAAATCTATCTTGGCCAGGCATGGCAGCTCACAGCTGTAATCCTAGCACTTTGGGAGGCTGAGGGTGGATCACCTGAGGTCAGGAGTTCAAGACCAGTCTGGTCAACATGGTGAAACCCTGTCTCTACTAAAAATACAAAAATTAGCTGGGCATGGTGCCAGGTGCCAGTAGAGGCAGGGGAATTGCTTGAACTGGGGAGGCAGAGGTTGCAGTGAGCTGAGATTGTGCCACTGCACTCCAGTCTGGGTGACAGAGTGAGATTCGATCTCAAAAAAAAAAAAAAATCTATGTTTTCAACCTGTAATTCTACTAATGATAGCCCTCAGGGTTTAGACACAGATGTCATGCTGGTGCCTTAAACTTAATGTTTTCAAAACTGTCAACTGCACAGATAACTCCCCAGCCTGGCCCAGCTCAGTCATGCTTCTTCTCCAAGACCACCATGCAAGGACGAGTGTCCCAGGGCCCTGGCTCTTGTCTTTCAAGTTTATGCCTCTTCCTCCAGGACTTTATGGATTCCTTCCTTCACTCCTTCGGTTAGACTGAAAATTTCTTCCATTAGTTTTTTTTTTTTTTTTTTTTTTTTTTTTTTGTGAAATGGAATTTCAGTCTTGTCACCCAGGCTGGAGTGCAGGGGCATGATCTCGGATCTTGGCTCACTGCAAGCTCCGCCTCCTGGGTTCAAGTGATTCTCCTGCCTCAGCCTCCCGAGTATCTGGGATTACAGGCGCCTGCCACCACGCCCGGCTACTTTTTTATAGGTTTAGTAGAGACGGGGTTTTGCCATGTTGGGCAGGCTGGTCTCGAACTCCTGACCTCAGGTGATCCGCCTGCCTCAGCCTCCCAAGGTGCTGGGATTACAGGCGTGAGCCACCGTGCCCAGCCACTTCCATTAGTTTTTGTTGTATCTTGCACATAACCTTCCTCAGAGCACTGACTGTATTATGTTTTCTATTTGTGTGTGCACATGTGTGTTTCCTTCAACTAGTTTTGGAGCTCCTGAGGACAAAGAGCATGTTCTATTCATCACTGTATCCCTAGAACTTAGCATGATGTCTGACAAAAATGAAGTTCACTTAGGTGCAGGTACTAGGTCTTCCTCTTCCTGAATCCCTCTGCTCTCCTCTGTGGTAGAACAAGGTGATGGTGGCAGGGCACTTTGGGCTGCCTGGACAATGAACTAGCTGGGATTCTGTTCCCACTTCTCCTAGTTGGGGAGGCTCCACCCAATGTCAGCTTCCTGAGGAGGCAGGGAATTAATGTTGGATAGATAAATGGATGGGAGAGGGTCTGCCTGACTTAAGAACACACAACTAGTAATAAAAGGCAACAAGAACAAGAATGTGAGTCAGGACAGAGATTCTTGTTCTTTGTATTTGCTGTTTTATCCCCAGTGCCTGGAAGAGTTGCTGACTCATAAGTGTTTGATCAATATTTGTTGAATGAATGACTGATTGGATGACTCACTGAATGAATGAATGAAAGGTTAACTTCAAAGCCCATGCCCTTTTATCTCTATTCCCAACTTCCAATCTGTGTATACAGTGTGTGTGTGTCTGTGTGTAGATATAGCTTTCAAAGAAATAAAATTAAAAATTATCATGACCTCTTCTTTACAATAATCCATAATTAAAGATTAATGATAGATATTTACAAGTATTTTACATACATATGCACACATTCTAAGCCATTTAAATAGCCTTTGTAGTTTATTTACTAGAAGAAATATAACTTTCAGAAAGTAAGCAGACGTCCTACCTGAAATTCATATAATGTTATGTTCTCAGGATTCGTTTTTGGTTAACTGGTGGAATGAATTTGTGTTGTAAACTGTCCTTGTAAATAGCAAACTACAGAGGTGAACTGAAGAAAACCATGGCTGGGCATATGGAGAAATTCATGACCATGATTGGTTATGTGCACAGCTGCCCAGAAGCAGAAATGGAGCCTCTCAACACTTCTGAAAATGAAGAAAGCCGGCACTGGATACGTGTTTCTGCAAAGAATCACACTTAGGTTTATAATCTTCCACCTAAACTTCTGGGGCCTCTCTGTTTCACTAAGAATGGCAGCTGATCTTATCCTTTATGTGTTACTGAGAGAGACCCAGCCATTCACTGCGGGGCAGAACAAAAGCCAGCAAAGGGATGGAAGAAACCTAAAATAGATCTTTCTTGAACTGATTTGTATCAGAGTTATAAACAATTCCAGGTATGAAAGAAAAGTAGACAGGCAAGCACTTACAGAAGACAAGAGCACAGAATTATTTTTTCTATTTCTTTCTTTTTTCCCTTCTCTCTCTCTCTCCTGTTTTTCCGATCCAGATCCCCAACGCAAACATTGCAGGAGGTGGCTGTGCTCCCTGCAGGAGGCTGTCGACCGTGTGCACTCTCACAGGCGTGCACACTGGCTACCCGCCCATGGCCACCCCTCTATTGTTACACAGCACATTTTATAATGCAAATCACTGTCTACAACATGGCTCATTATTTTCCTCTCTGAATAAAATATGAACACATCAATTATGTGTCAGTCTGTTTCTAAATGCATACCCTTGTCGCACTGACCTCTTTCTGCTTTTATATTTTTCAGTATGTTCCTGACATTTGTCAATTGGGTTAGTTCCAGACCTTTCTAACCTATTATCGTATTATTATAGCACTTTTCAAACTTTGTTCTATCACATTAGTTGGACACAAGGCGCACTGGGAGGGTGAGCCTGGCTGTGCTGGCCGCAGGCACTCACCACTGCTTGTAGTCCGCGTCGCAGTTACAGTAGTACTTGGGATCTGTGCAGTTGCGTTCAATGCCGCAGGCACATTTCTGGATTCCAGGCCCAGAACCTCCCCAGTAGTAGTGCTTCTCGTTGGCTTTGCCAACCCACCAAGTGTAAGGGCTTCCATCTGCAAGAAAAGGGAAAGACACATTTAGAAACAGACCTGGGTTCAGTCATTATAGTGCCACACTTACACTCACTTCCCCAGGAATACTCTGATAGTCTGAGCATCACTCAACTGTCTTAAAAGTCAATTTATTTTGAATAGACAACCCACAGAGTGGGAGAAAATCTTCACAATGCATCCATCTGACAAAGGACTAATATCCAGAATCTACAACAAACTCAAACGAATTCAAGAAAAAAACAATCCCATCAAAAAGTGGGCTAAGGCTATGAATAGAAAATCCTCAAAATCAGATCTACAAAAGGCCAATAAACATATGAAAAAATGCTCAACATCCCTAATGTTCAGGGAAATGCAAATCAAAACCACAATGCAATATTACTTTATTCCCACAGGAAAGGCCATAATCAAAAATTCAAAAAATAATATATGTTGGCGTGGATATGGTGAAACGGGAACACTTCCACCCTGCTGGTGGGAATGTAAACTAGTACAACCACTACGGAAAACAGTGTGGAGATTCCTTAAAGAGCTAAAAGTAGAACTACCATTTGATCCAGCTATCCCACTACTGGATATCTACCCAGAGGAAAAGAAGTCATCATACTCAAAAGATACTTGCACATATATGTTTACAGCAGCACAATTCACAATTGCAAAATTGTGGAACTAACCTAAATGCCCATCAGTCAATGAATGGATAAAGAAACTGTTTCATACACACATACACACAAACATATATGATGGAATACTACTCAGCCATAAAAAGAAATGAATTAATGGCATTTGCAGCAACCTGGATGGGACTGAAAACTGTTATTCTAAGTGAAGTAACTCAGGAATGGAAAACCAAACATTGTGTATTCTCACTCATAAGTGGGAGCTAAACTATGAGGATGCAAATGCAGAAGAATGATACAAGGACTTTTGGGACTCAGGGTGAAAGGGTGGGAAGGGGTGAGGAATAAAAGACTACAAATTGGATTCAGTATATACTGCTTGGGTGATGGGTGCACCAAAATCTCAGAAATCACCACTAAAGAACTTACTCATGTAATCAAATACTAGCTGTTACCCAAAAACCTACAGAAATAATTTTTCTTTTAAAAAAAGCTTTTAATTCTATACTTTAAAGGGCTCTTTTAGGCTTAGACAAGTTTTCAGAAGTATATATCACAATTTTACATGTATATAAATGCAAATGTAAGCATAAAAATAAATTTATGTCAATAATAGAAATATTTGATAAAAAAAATCAGTGGGAATGTTAAGCTCAAGATTTCTTGTGGGAATATGTACCTCTCTCCTTGGAAGACAATTTTACATTCAAACTTCTGTAATTTAGGAGTCTATTTAGTAAATTGGAAGCCAAGTTGGGGTCAGTCTAAGATGAAGGTGTGTGGGCCATGAATTGATTCTACACTACACAATTCACTTTATGACTGGTCATGCTTTTTTGTGAACTAATGGTCATGGAGGTCGTAGAATATCGGAGCCAAGTACAAACTTTCACTGTTTTTGAGTAGGACCTCATAATTTTATGGGTAAAGAAATTTAGGTCTAGAAGAGTTAAGTAGTTCTTTTAACCACACAGCAGATTAGCCCCCAACTCTCCTTTATCATTTGGCCTAATAGTCACTCATTCATTCACTAATCATCAAACATCCATTGGGTTCCCACAAGTGCCAAACATTATAAGCAGCTCAACAGAATGGAAGAAAAAGATACAGATTGGAGAACAGTTTTATCAGGATTATGAACACAGAGGAGAGTGGGGGAGGCAAACGAGGTCATAAAGGAAGGTTTCCCAGAGGAGGCAAAATAGTTGAGCTGCATCTTGAAGGTCAAGTAGGCATTACACAGATCAATAAAGATGTAAGAGAGGTAAGGCCTCCTAGGCAAATGGAGCACAATGTAAAAAGACAGAAAGGTAAACTTGTATTTGGAAAATATATATAGGACCATATTCATATGTAGTAGAATCAGGTTGAAGAGATGTGCTGAGAGTAGCAGTAGTAGATAGCGGGAGATAGACAGCAGATGAGGGCCACATTGCAAAATATCTTTGTACAAGTAAGAAGTTATTTTTCATTGGTTTATCCTTTCTTTTCAACGTTTATCTTCCCCCAATTTAAGAAGTTTGAACTCTATCCTGAAAATAATGGGAAACTAGTAAAGGATTTTAAGCAGGGAATTAGCATGATTAAATTTGTGTTTCAAAAGATCAACAGGAAGATGAAAGATAGACTTCTGCAAAATGGAGTCAGGGAGGATAGATGTGATGCGCCTATGTTAATAGAGAAAATAAATAATAAAATAGTAGTAGAAATGGAGAAGAAGAGAAAACACACACAAAAAAAGGTTCAGGAATTATAACTGGCTGGGACTGTGGGGATTTAGGTGGAAAAGAAGATGGGCAGGCAGTGCTGTGGATTAATCCAGGCTTCTGGTTTGTGTGAATGGGGATGGTACTGTGTTTCATGAAAGTAGAGCACAGGGAAGGAAGATCATCATCACAAGTCTAGGGAATGTTGAAGAAAAGATAATGGGTTTGCTGTACAAAATGTGCAAATTGATTATAGAAGTCTGGTTCTAAGGAGCATTTTCTGAGCTGAAAATACGTTTTAAGAACTATCAGGGCAACCCTGAACATATTGGAAGTGGGAGAAATGCTGCTGGAAACTTTTAGATTACAACATCGTTTCAAAAACAGAATGATTTCATAGCTGGGCACAGTGGCAGGTGCCTGTAGTCCCAGTTACTTGGGAGGCTGAGGCAGGAGAATTGCTTGAACCTGGGAGGTGCAGGTTGCAGTGAGCCAAGATCGCACCACTGCAACCTAGCTTGGGTGACAGAGTGAGACTCTGTCTAAAAACAAGACAAAACAAACAAACAAACAAAAAACCCACCAAAAACCAAAAATGATTTCACACTGCTATAAAGAATGATCCAAGATTGGCTCTTTACCAATTTATCAAGAAAAGAGGTTTAACTGACTCACAATTTTGCATGACTGAAGAGGCCTCAGAAAACTTACGATCATGGCAGAAGGAGAAGGGGAACCAAGGCACATCTTCTCATGGGGGCAGGAGAGAGACAGAAAGCAAGAAGGGGGAAGTGCCAGGCACTTATCAAACAACCAGATCTCATGAGAACTCACTCACTATCATGAGAACAGCACGGAGGACTCACCCCCATGATCCAGTCACCTCCTACCAAGTCCCTCCCTTGACACATGGGGTTACAATTCAGATTACAATTCAATATGAGATTTGGGTGGGGACACAGCCAAACCATATCAGAGATGGACATGACCGTAGCAGAGTGCAAGAACGAAGGCAGCCAGGGCGGTGAGAGAACAACACAGGAGGATTTCCCAAAGAACAGAGGGGCCAGCATCATCAGATGTCATAGTGAAGTCTATTAAGGTGAGGAACTAAGAGTGTTCTTTTAATTTGACAGCTGGAAGGTCACTAGAGATTTTGATGAGAGGAGTTTCTGGTGAATGGCAGGAAGAAAAGCCGAGACATGGTAGGCAGAGGAAAGAATGGAAGCAGAGAGCAGGAAGACCCTGACAATGGATGACTCTTTCTTTTTTTTTGAGATGGAGTCTGGGTCTGTCATGCAGGCTGGAGTGCAGTGGCGTGATCTTGGCTTACTGCAATCCCCACCTCCTGGGTTCAAGCGATTCTCCTGCCTCAGTCTCCTAAGTAGCTGGGATTAGAGGCATGCACCACCACGCCCAGCTAATTTTTGTATTTTTAGTGGAGATAGGGTTTTACCATGTTGGCCAGGCTGGTCTTGAACTCCTGACCTCAGGTGATCCACCCGCCTTGGCCTCTCCAAGTGCTAAGGTTACAGGCGGGAGCCACCGTGTCTGACTGGATGACTCTTTCTTGTTCTTAATTTGACTTTAGCATATGAGAGTGCACTTAATGTTAAATCCACTCTCTCGACAACTTTTTAAGTGTCCAATGTAGCATTAACGATATGGTATTGTATGGCTGATTTCTAGAACTTACTCTTTTGGTTAAACTGAAGCTTTTATGCCCATTGATTAGCAACTGCGTACTTCCCCCTCTTCCCAGCCCCTGGTGACCATCAGCTCCTCTTTGTTTCTGTGATTTGACTACTTTATATTTTATTTATTTTTTTTAAGACAGGTCTCACTCTGTCACCCAGGCTGGAGTGCAGTGGAGCAATCATAACTCACTGTAGCCTTGACCTCCTGGGCTCAAGCCATCCTCCCACCTCAGCCTCCTGAGTAGCTGGAACTACAGGCACATGCCACCAAACTTGACTAATTTTTGTATTTTTTTGCAGAGAAAGGGTTTTGCCATGTTGCCTAGGCTGGTCTCGAACTTTTGGGCTCAAGTGATTCACCTGCCTCTGTCTCTCAAAGTGCTGGGATGACAGGCCTGAGTGACCACATTCAGCCGGATTTGACTACTTTAGATACCTCATATAAGCAGAGTCATATAGTATTTGTGTATACATACAATGGAATATTATTCAGAATGAAAAAAGGAGGACATTTTTGCAATATGTGACAACATGGATGAACCTTGAGAACATTATGCTAAAAGAACAGAGGATCCTTGCTGGAAGCTGGGGAATGAGTGGAATCTAACAGAGGTAGTGTCAGTCAATAAGCCAAAAATGGCTAGTCAATTAAAATCTCTGGGGCCGGGTACGGTAACTTATGCCTGTAATCCCAGTGCTTTGGGAGGCCGTGACAGGTGGATCATGAGGTCAGGAGTTCCAGACCAGCCTGGCCAAGATGGGACCCAACAGGGCGATCTGAAATACTTCCTCCATGTGCAAGGAGTGCAGGTGCAAGGAGGTGGCATGCTAGTGTCCTGTCAAGAGCAGCCTGGTTTCCCAGCTTCTTCTCCCATCCCTCACTCTTTCTCAAGTCACAGTACTTTAGCCTTCATATAACACATGCTCCCAGTGAGGCTGATGCAAAATTGATGTTGTTCTGTTCTTTTTCCTTAGAAAATAAGTTAAATACAGCACAAAATGCTTAACTTAGCTCTTTTCACATCTACTGCAAAAGAATGCCAATAAGAAAAACATATTCCAGAGAGAAAGCAAATTGTGGACTTTGTTATTAGCATTGGCTAATTTGGTTAAATCACTGTAACTAAAATAAATTATTAATTTGTTGTGTATTTTATATTCAGCAAGAGGAGAATGGTTCAATTTACTTTGGGCAAAGAATTCCCTTATTCCAGTGCTATGCTAATGAAATGCTACTTTTAGCTTTACAAATCATTATTTACCTGTTAATTGGCTTTGGGGAATAGCAGTTAAAGGCAATAAAAATGGAAAGCCTTTTTAAAAGACAAGGGCAAAAAGTGGTGAGGAAAGAAATAACTTAATTATTTATTTCCAAGAGTTCAAGAACTTCTCTAACCTCAGAATAGGAAGATTGTAGTTAACTATGTTAAGTAGGTGTAGTCCCTGCAACAAGATCAGGTAATGATGAATAGCATTCTAAGTTAACTAGAGGTAAATTATCAAAGTAAGGCATATCGTATTAAAACAGCCAAATATGAATTGAATTAAATATAATCACTATACTGTTTGTACTCACTTCAGATCAAATTTTATTATGGTGAAGGGTTTATTAAGGTTTGGATGATTAAACTGGGAAAGGGAGAAAGAAAACAGGCTACAAAGGAAAGGAGTTTTCCAAGACTTACTTAAAAATACCAATAAATTGGGTGCAGTGGCTCGTGCCTGTAGTCCCAGCACTTTAGGAGGCCAAGGTGGGCGGATCACCCGAGGTCAGGGGTTTGAAATCAGCCCGGCCAACATGGTGAAACCCTGTCTCTACTAAAAATACAAAAATTAGCCAGGTGTGGTGGTGTGCACCTGTAATCCCACCTACTCAGGAGGCTGATGAGGCAAGGGAATCACCTGAACCCAGGAGGTGGAGTTTGCAGTGAGCTGAGATTGTGCCACTACACTCCAGCCTGGGTGACAGGGCAAGACTCTGTCTAAAAAAAAAATAAAAAAGAAAAAGAAAGAAAGAAACCAATAAATTTCTGTTACTTATTTTCACCAATAACAAGAAGTTGTTTCAGAAGCACAAGAGCAAATGCTTGGGGATAGGAACCCCTGCCCCAGCATTTGGCAAACACTTGATGAAAATGAGGTACATACCTGTGATTTTCAAAATGTGTTCTTTGGAACTTCTGGTCTATACCAAGTAACTTAACAGGCTGCTTAAATAAATATGATCCTGGCACTCGCTGAGATAAGACCCAGCACAGTCACTGGGACATTTAATTTGTTTCATTCCGGCTGTTTCTATAGGATATTAAAAACAATGCCACAAGGGTATATAATCTCCAAAATGAAAACGTAAAAGCATCTTTTTAGCTTGATGAAAACTAGCTTTATCATATGTACGATCACAACCTTATCTACAAAGTCTGTTAAAGAGTCCCTGGGGGCTCTTTAGCTGAGGAAATAGAACAGGTCTACCTTTGCAGCAGAAACACGCTTTTCACTAATTGTTCTCAGTGACCCCTGCTGGCGGCTCATTGGCAGTCCTTCCGAGGCTCTGCTCTCTGGTAGCAGTTGGTTGTGAAGGACCCTGCAGTGCAGGATTTTTTCTAAGCGACTCATGCTCAGAAAAATCTCCTACTTCTTTCTCTCTTCCTTTCTTACCACTGCTAAATCTTTTTTCTCCACTTTGTAAGTCAATTTCAGCTGACCACTCTGATCTGATTACAAAATCCGTATCAAGTTATGAATGGTGATGATACACTTACTAAGTATAGACATCTTTAACTGGTGCAATTCTAGACCATTCAAAACATTCTTGCACCTGTAAGAAACTTCCCTTCCAGTGCAAATGTCCTAGATAATAAGAAGGTAAAATAGCTTTTATAATAACCTCCAGGATGGGATGGAGCAGAAAAGGAATTTGGAGGTGCTATAGTCTCTATAGAGTCCTCCAAATCATCTGATAGCTGTAATTTGGAAGATCAAGCAGGCCAGAATTTTCTTTTATTCCCCCAGTATGGATGTGTACTCTTCCAGGAATACAGGGGTTTAAAGCCAAAGCTGACAGGAACCCCTGCCCCAGGGACTGGAAATGGAAACAGGCTACTAGCCCTAAAGTTCTCTGGCTTAAATACAGACAGCTTTCTCTTCTTTTACATGTGGAAAATCCCTACAGCATCACTTCCAAGATCTGGGCCATGGTAACTGAAGTCTCAGGATCCTTACAGGAGGATGAAGTGGGGGAGGTGAAGCCGTGGAGTAATAACTTCTGATTTTTATTTTTTTTCCACCACCAGTGGTGGGAGGTAAGTATAGGGAAGGGTTTTCAACTTCCCTATGATCCCCCTAAGATCTTGTAAACAATATAGATCCCCTGTCCTGTAGAATAAGAATCTCAGAGGAAGAGTTTGAGACTCAGTGTCCCTGCGATCCTTATCATCAGACCAGTCTGCCATATACTGCCCTGGGAAAAGGACAGTGGTAGGTGGAGTTCATCGGACACTTGGGAACATCTATCAAGAAACAAGGAGGCCCAGATGACTGGGTGCCATTGGGATACCAATTCAGGACCTTGTTTTCTTGGTAAGATACAAAGAGGTGATAATGGTGTTACTGTAGTAACATCTCAATTTAACTCCCAATTTTTTTTTTCTGAATAATACAGTCCTTGTAATACTTTTTTTCTCAGTTTTATAACCATGGTCTTGAGTCAAAAATTCCTGTCTTTTACTATTTAAATTAAGAACTATAAAAATAAAATTAAAAAATCACATATTGGCATTCTCATAGATATAAAAACTCTATCATCTCAAATTACCTATGATTTCAGTTTATTAAACAGGACAGCAACATTCTCTTTTGTTTCCTAACCATCCAATTCTACATTGTTTTATGTTAATATATATGCTAAACAAAGAATGAGTCAAGATAAAATCCTGTGGAGTCCATACTGCAGATGGTGATGTGAGTTTGGGAAAAACTGGTAATTCTGAAGTTCTAATATAAACATTCAATTTGGTAGTTAAAGGTGAGCATTTTATCTTTCTGTCACTGAATATCACTAAACTCATCTGATTAGGGGTGAATAGAAATAAATGCAGTTGATTAGCTTCAGGTTGTATCTTTTAGAATTACATTGGATTTTGCTGCATTTTATTGATTTGAATAGGGACCAAATTTAGAACTGTAGAATTGAAGTTCAGATCAAAATGGACCTGAACTGAAATGTTAATTAAAAATTAATTGTATTGCATAATATTTAAATTTATTTTACTGAATTGAACTTAATAGATTTCAATCAAGGACTGATTCCACTGAGAAGAATTTGAGGCAGTAGAATCAAATCACTTTAAGTCTTATTAAAATGAAGTAGATTTTATTAATTTGAATGGAATTTAAGTGACAGATTATATGGGAGTTTATAATTCTGAGCAGTATTAAAGAGAAAAGAATAGGCCAGTTCACTCTAAGTTAACTTGGCTCTGTTTCTCTTGCGGTCACTGGCCCTGCAGGACCCTTCAGTAACCCTGGCTCATTCCTTTGTGCCATAGTCTCCAGAAACAAGTGTGATTAATAAGACCAAAGTGATAGAATGGAGCCATATGCTGTTTGTTTCTTTGATTCTTTTTGTTTCTTTTATTCTTTTAACAACAATTGTTCCTTTCCAACCTCTATCTATTTATTAAATATATCTTCTTTCCTGTCCTAATACAGTGGATATGATCCATTTAGTTCAATGTTAAACCAAGTTGGTGATGAGGGTCTTCATGTGCTTCCTGATTTTAAAGAAAATGCTTTCATGGGTAACCACTGAGTTATGATGCTGCTATCACTTGTTAAGAATAGTTCATACTGCCGGGCGCGGTAGCTCACGCCTGTAATCCCAGCACTTCGGGAGGCCGAGGCGGGTAGATCACGAGGTCAGGAGATGGAGACCATCCTGGCTAACACAGTGAAACTCCGTCTCTATTAAAAATACAAAACATTAGCCAGGCGTGGTGGCGGGCACCTGTAGTCCCAGCTACTCTGGAGGCTGAGGCAGGAGAACGACGTGAACCCGGGACACGGAGCTTACAGTGAGCCGAGATCGCGCCACTGCACTCCAGCCTGGGTGACACCTCAAAAAAAAAAAAAAAAAAAATTCATCTTTATGTTTAAGGAAGTTATTTGCCATTTACCATTTGTTATGGGTTTTTTTTTTTTTACATGAATCAATACTGAATTTTATTCAATTATTTGTCTGCTCTTTTTAAAATAATAAAAAGTTTTTTCTCCTTTTAGTGTTTGGAGATTTTTTTCTAATGATAGTACTTTTAAAAAAAAATCTACTTTGTTGTGATACATCATTATTCATATATATGGTTGGGTTCACTTTGTTATTTTGTTTGGGATTTTTGCCACTGTACTCATGAATGACTTTGGCCTATCATTTCCCTTTGTTGTACTATCATTATGTTTTTGGTATCAAGTTAATACTGGCCTCAAATAATGGTGGTGGGGCTATGTTGGAATTATTTGGTAAACTGTCTGAGGCTCATATAATTTAGTATCTTTAATTGTAAGATTATTCTTATATACATTTCTATAAGTTTATATTCTAATTTATGTTTTTTCCAGGTTGATATTTTTTTAAATGAATTTTCCCATTGCATTTAAATATTTAAATATATTGGGAAATAGTTGTGCTTATATCCCTTTTCTTCATTGCTACTAATATATTTTCCTGCTATTTTGTGACCAGTCTAGTCAGAAGTTTATTGATTTTGTTAGTCACTTCAAAAAATCAATTTGTTGATTTTTACTTACTGTATGGTTGATTTTCTTGTTAATTTATTCCTGCTTTTACATTCATTTCATTTGTTCTACTTTCTCTGGATATATCCTAGAATCCTTTATTCATTTTTTTAAAAAAGTTTTTAATTGACAAATAAAAATTGTATATATTTAATATACAATATGATGTCTTGAAATATGTATACACTGTGAAATGGCTCAGTGGAGCTAATGAACATATGCATTACCTCACATACTTATAATTTTCTGTATCTTCTCAGCAAGATTCAAAATGCAGTGTAGTGTTTATTAACTATAATCATCATGTTGTACAATAGATCTCTTGAACTTATGCCTTCTATCTAACTAAAATTTTACATCCTTTGATCAACAACTCTGCCTCCCATTCCCTAGCCTCTGGTAACCAACATCCAACTCTAATTCTCTCTAATTCTATGAGTTCAACTTTTAAAAACTCCACATATAAGTGAGATGATGTGGTATTTGTCTTTCTGTGCCTAGCTCATTTCACTCAACATAATGTATTCTATGTTCATCCATGTTGCCAGAAATCGCTGTGTTTAAATACCACTTTCTCTTTATCCATTCATCCATTCATGGATGCTTAGGTTGATTCCACATCTGGGCTATCGTGAATAATGCTGCAATGAACATGGGAATGCAGATACCTCTTTGACATACTGATTTCAGTTTTAAAAAATACATAACAGGTAGAGAGACGGCTGGATCATATGGAAGTTCTTTTTTTTTTCTTTTTTAAGGAACTTCTATGCTATTTCTCATAATGGCCATCCTAATTTACATTCCCACCAAAAGTGTACAAGAATTCCCTTCTTTGTCTAATATGTTAATATGGATGCTTGGCTCAATAATTTTCAGCCTTTCTAAGCTTTTACTATATAGATATAAGACTATAAATTCTACCAAAATACCACTTTAGGAATACCCTTCAAGTTTTGAATTATGCTGTCATCATTATTTGGTAATATGTACTAATTTTGATTATTATTTCTTCTATGACTCAGGAATTATTTAGAAGTATTTTTTAAATGTCTAATGATATGTTTCGCTTTAAGCTTTTTTGTAAAAGTGTCTTTTTAGCTGATTTTAAAAATTTAATTGATCATGGTCAGAGAACAGGATTTATGATACAAATAACCTGAAATATGTTGAGATTCGTTTTAAAGAATCGAGTCTGTGGTCAATATTCAAAACTATTTTACATGTGCTTGAAAAAACATTTATTTTCTAATTGTTCTATGCCATTGACTCACAGTTATTAATTATGCTATTTAATCCAGTCTGGGTTGCCCAATAGGTAACCAATAGCCACACGCATCTATTTAAAATTTAGTTTTTCAGTCTCACCAGCTGTATGTGCTAATGGCTAACATATTGGACAGAAAATATTTTGATCACCTCAGAAATTTCTTTTGGATACTGCTGCTCTGTACACTTAATGATTTTTAAAGTCTTATGACCTATAATTACTGAGTCATTAATATTAAAAGCTTCTTTTATAATACTATATCTTTTAATCTTCCCAAGTTTAGCATTAGGTATTTTTAGTAATTTGGAAATTTGTATCCTACTGTAATGCTCTGAATTATAATATTTTTTCTCTTTCATTTGCATTTGTATCGATAGGCTCATTACAGCCTTTTTGAATTTGTAATTTCCTGGCCTTGTTTTCTGTCATCTTTCTTTCAGACTCTGTGGTGTCCTTAATGTTTTTAATGTCTCTTGTGTACAGCACATAGCTTTTCAACTGTCTAAAATTGTCTTTTAACTGGAGAGTCTATTTATTGTGATAACTGACTTGGATTTATTTCCAAATATTTGTACTTTTTCTTTCTTATTTGCTTTTTATTGTTACTAATGTTTAAGTATTTTTTCTTCCTTCTGAATTGATTATTTTTCTTCATTCTATATATTTTCTACTGGTTTAGAATTTTACATTCCCTTAAATAACATTCTTTTAGTAGATACCCTAGAAATTTTAAATTTCATATTTAACTTAACAGTGTCTCAACTTAGTATATTTATTCTCTTCCTAAACAATACAGCAATCTTATAGCTTGTTTCTCTTCTTTACATATAAAGTATTTTATCTATTTTTTTAGCTTCCTCTTGTTTTCTTTAAATATCACAAACTTAAGTTTATTGCTCAATATTGTCAATGTTTGCATAGATTTACTAACATTTTACTATTTCTTTTGTTCCCTCTTTTTTCTATCTCAGACTATTCTTATGAGATTTTTTTTTCTTCTTCTGTAATACAGCCTTTGGATAGTCTTTTATTGAGGGTCGGAGGGTAGTACATAATCGTTATTTTGTCCTAAAAAGTCTTTATTTAGACTTTATATAGGTGTTTTTTTCTGGGTGGCATATTCAAGCTCAATGGTTATTTTCTCACAATAGTTTGAAAATATTCTAATGTCTTCAGGGTTCCATTGTCAAGAAGTCAATGGTCAGTTTAATTTCCATTCTTTTGTAAATAATCTGTAATTTCTGTTTAGCTGGGGATTTCTTTCATTCTGGCTTACATCCACTATGACACCTTAATCTGAATCTTAATTTGCATGTTTTTCTGGTTCTGGTCAATTTTTAGCCATCATTCACCAAAATAAGGCCTCACTACTCTTATCTCTTCTTTCACAACTCCAATTAGAGATGTATTGATTGGTCCTGATCTAATCTCCTTACTCTTAACATTTTATTTTTCATATTTGACACCTCTGTCTCACTGGGCATATTTCTGGGAAATTTCTTCAGAATCTGTTTTCAATTTCACTATTCCTACTTCAGCTGGGTAGAAACTGCTATTTATCTCTAACATTAAGCTTTTAATTTTATCTATTATGTTTTTATTCCTACATTGTCTATTTGGCTCTTTTTCAAATGTTATCCATTATTTTTGATAGTATATCCAATTCTCTCTTTACAAATTTTTTCAATCCAATAATTTCAATACCTGAAGATTTTGTAGGACTGAAAATGCTGTTAGTTATCTCTATTGATTCACAATTATGGTATCTTGTTTCCCCATACATTTGGTGATTATTTTTTCTTTTGAGATCATGTTTCTTGGAAATATGTCTGTGAGAATCCTGTGAGGTTCAGTTGAAGGTATGTCTCTCTCAGATCATCTGCGTTTGCTTTTCTCAGCTACATGGAGACATTACCAATCTGGGACCTCTTTAAAATATATTTTCAGCTTGAGTTTTTTCCTACCATTCAAATGCTGTGAAGTTAGGCTGTAAACATGCATCAGAACTGGCTTTCTATTCTATAACTTCAAGGGATAATTTCTTCTTTTAACTCTGAGCTAAAGTTCAGATAATCAAAATTTTTACATTATCTTCTTTTGTAGGGTGGATTTTTCCATTTTTAGTTTTGTTTTTCACTGAGAGTCGAACCCCCTGGATTTTCTTTTCCATAAAGGGATATTTGATATAACTTATTACTTGGCATGGACCCTTTTTCCTCATATAGCCACTGAAAGAAAAGCTGCGGGTTGCATGGAACTGGCAGGAGCCTTTAGGTCAACTTCTGGCTTTGGCATTCATTTATAACCTTGGTTCATGATTTTTCTTCATTTTAGGCCTCAAGGATCTTCCTCACTTTCTTGCATGCTCAATCATACATTTAAAAGGATTTTAAAAATTATTTTTAATTTTAGTTTTTTTGAGACAAAGTCTCACTCTTGTCCCTCAGGCTGGAGTGCAATAGCATGATCTAGGCTCACTGCAACCTCCACCTCCCGGGTTCAAGCAATTCTCCTATACCCTCCTGAGTAGCTGGTATAACAGGTGCCTGCCACCACATCCAGCTAATTTTTGTATTTTTAGTAGAGATGGGGTTTCACCATGTTGGCCAGGTTGGTCTCAAACTCCCCACCTCAGCCTCCCAAAGTGCTGGGATTACAGATGTGAGCCACCACCACACCTGGCCTTATGCATTTTAAAAATGTTTATGGGGGAGGACTTCTGTTATATCTATTTGGCCTTAATCGTATGGTCAAAGTCTGTTACTGTGGATTTTAAAGCAAGGGAGAGGCATGGTCAAGGTGATGTTTTATTATACAATGTGACATAAGGGAAAGGCGATTGTAAATAGAGGAACTATTCTACAAATTAGGTGGTAAAGACTTAGAGTATCATGGATATGACATTCTGCCTAACAGAGAGAGGCAAAACATACTATAAAAGGACGTTAGTAGGATGTGGTGACCTGATGGATTAGCTAGTGGTAACTGCTTGATTTTACAGTTAGGCAGATCTGAACATTTTGAAAGCAATGTCAATAGGAGAGTGTTAACTTTCGGGGAAACGAACGCTTTTTCAGTTTTACTTTATAGAGGGTGAATTTGAGGTGCTAGTGGGTCTCAGTTGGGGCTGGCACTACCTCCTCAGGTATGATTCGGAACCATGTGTAAGGTGCCACTGATATGTAGTGCTTCAGGTCCCATGAATGCTGAACATCTTACAGTGTGTTACACAGTCCTGCACAATAACTGTTCCACCCCAAATGCCAGCAGCACCCTGGTTGAGAAGCCCTCTGACATAGCAACTTGGAAATGAGGATGTACAAGAGACAGGACTTGTGACTTCAAGAGAGAGAAATTAGAGCCAAATCTTTTTTTTTTGAGTTGGAGTTTCACTCTTGTTGCCCAGACTGGAGTGCAGTGGCACGATCTCGGCTCACTGCAACCTCTGCCTCCCGTGTTCAAGCAACTCTCCTGCCTCAGCCTCCTGAGTAGTTGGGATTACAGGCGTCTGCCACCATACCCGGATAATTTTTTTGTATTTTTAGTAGAGGTGGGATTTCACCATATTGGCCAGGCTGATTTTGAACTCCTGGCCTCAAGCAATCCACCCGTCTTGGCCTCCCAAAGTGCTAAGATTACAGGCGTGAGCCACTGCGCCCGACCAGAACCAAATCTTTAAATCTGTGAGTCATCCACAGTGACAACTGACTCTTGAGCATGGGACAGTCCGTGGAATGGAGCATATGGCCAGTTAAGGCCCTGCCTCTTAGGGTGCTGCAACACAGGAGAGGATGACAGAATTTAGGAAAGCAGCTCCAAAATGGAAAGGGTCTAGGCAATGGAAAGCAGCTCCAAAATGGAAAGGGTCTAGGCAAGGTGATTTGTATTCATTCCCTATTTGTGTTAAGCCACAGTTTATGCAGAACGTAGTTGTTGCATTCATTCTTTTGATTCATGCATTGTGTTGCAGTTACTTTCTGTGCTCATCTCCCCTACAGACTGGGAGTTCCATTCGGACACTGATTCTGTACTCCAGCTTCTAGCAGGTAAATGAGTGGTGAGTGTTTCAGAAAGGTAAATGTTCCAATGTTCCAAGAGTAAAGCTTGGCTAACATCATTGGATTTGAGGATTAGAATCATCTGAGTGGCAGACTCATGTTTCAGGTGATCAAGCTTTAAGAGGTTAAGGTGATGTAAGGAAGCAAACGTGAATGATCAAAACAGAAAAACCTTCTGAACGTAAGGAGCGAGAGACAGACCAGCCAAAGGGTGATGAAGGAGAAAGTGTGGCTTCTGCAAGATGGAATGGGGCTTCAGGGAGTGGGGTTCTGCATGTGTCTGTAGTCAAAAGTAAAAGAAATTGACAAAGAAGGAAAAATCACAGCTCTGATGATTGGACCAATACTGATCAATAGCTACCATCACTATTATGATGTTTACCACTTCTTCCCAAGATGCTGGGGCCTGAATCAACCCCATATAAACATTGCCTTGGAGAACATCTCGAGCTGTTTCGTTTCTTAACCCAATCTGATGAAGACATGACCAGGAGAGTCCAGAAAAGGACAAGAGGGACAGATAGGCCCTCATATTGAGACTTTCTGAACTGGCCTCTTCTTTTCTACTATTTAACACGTTAAGAAAGAAAATAAAATTAATGACATTAAAATACTTAGCCTTGACCTTTAACCCTATTAGGTTGGTACAAAAGTAATTGCGGTTTTTACCATTGAAAGTAACATCAAAAACTGCAATGACTTTTGCACCAACCCAATACTTGTTACTCTCCAGTCATGTGTTACTTACTATTTGAAAAATGCATCCATTTTTCAACAGCAGAGCAAGACACTGCTTATGCAGCACAAAACCTGAGGTCTCATATCATGTCTGCTGTTTAGTGGGGGCACAAATCCTTTTTTGTTTGTAACACATCAAACTGGCAGAGTCACACATTACTCATCCATTACCCGGTCGTCCTCCCAGGAAACTAAGATGCTAAAGCCTTTCTCGATGGCACAAGCAGTTAATAAAAGTGGCACAAATTCAAAGTCCTCCAATCTCACAGAAGAGCAGTAAGATGACAAAAAATTCAATAACAATAATAAGTGGCAGATTTTTCAAGTGGGTAAAAGGGACACATTTAAACAGTGAAATCACTAAAATTTGCCCTTATTCTTTTTTCCCTGACAACAACAGGATTGGACACCAAAACACAGAATAAATTTTTCCTTGTATGTATTTAACTAAAACTTGTTTCATTAGCCTGTTGATTAACCTGCTGGTATTAAATGCGATTCTTCAGAGCCCTTCACATTATGTCAGTTAGTCATTTTTTTTTTTTCCTGGCAAAGCAACTGATTTCAGTTTGATTGTAATGAATGTGACAAATTACTCAATATTCAGATATATTTTTGGTTATTGCTGCTTTGCAACTCTGGATGAATAATTTGATTAAGATGCCTATTAGGAAGCAAATCTCAAAACATCAAAACCACTTGCCTCTGATTTCAACTGTTCATCTTCTTTATAACCTGCCTGGATGCATCGCCCCATTTTCTGTGAAGAATGAATTCCTTATTTATCACTGACCTCTAGTTGTTCAGGCTTTTGCTCGCGCTGTTCCAGCCAGTCTGCCATCTTGCTGCTTCTTAAACACCCAAGCACATTCCCGCTTCAGAGCTTGGCAGGGGCTATTTTTACCACCTGAAATTCTCTTTCCTTAATATCCTCAAGGACCTTTCGTTCCTCTTCCTTAGATGTTCTTTGAATGCCATTTTGTTAGGGTGGCTTTCTCTTAATAACCTCCAAAGAGCATCTTTCCTTCACTCCCTTATCCTACTTTATTTATCTATTTGTATTTATCCACCTCTAATATTAGACACTATTTTGTTTATTGTTTATTTTGTCCCTTCCCACTAGAGTTTATGATCCAGTAGACCTGAGCTGTTGTTTTGGTTTCTGATAACTAGCACCTGTCCATAGTTAGGCACTTAATAAATATTTTTCAGATACACAAATCCAAGTTATTATTCTATTTTTTTTCATATCTAAACACAGTTTTAGAAAAAGAGAAAAGAGAAAATAAATTTGAATTCTGGTGTTTCGGGATATTTTTTCCTTTATGCCTCAGTCTATCAGTTGAAATTTGATTTCACCTGAGGCAACCTTATCACACCTAATCAGTTTCTCCCGGCGTCAGTTGATTAAAGAATAGCTACAATTTTTCTATGTAAAAGTTACAGCAATTATGCCACTCATGTAACTATCTCTGAACATGCATTTGCAGAATCTGTATTGGTGTTCATAATTGGGCTTATCTTTCAAACAGCCATCATCCATAAGTGATAATCTTATTTGTATTCCTTGTGTCATAACTTTATATCACATCCCTATTCTTTTCTTAGCAGCATTAAAATCAAATTTTAATTACTCCGAGTCTAGCTTTTCAGGAAGCTCAATAATCTACTTGTGTCTTACACTGACTTAAAAAAAAGAGTAAACCAGGGAATTGTTTTGACAGTCTACTCTTAAGATATGGTAGTGCAGGTTGATTTGGGAGGACAGGAGTCAGGGCTGACTCCAGTCTGCAGTCAGCTCACGAGGCTGGCTGAAACTAATTGGCCTGCAGAGAAGAGGAGCCCATTTTCTAACTAGCACCAGGCTTTCTATATTCTGGGAGACCCTGGTATAGCCAACACTCAATGACAATTCAGTACAATTTTCTACACCTACCATATCTGTCATGCTGTACAGTTATATCAGTGTTCAGAGTCATGACCTAAGGAAAGACAATTTTACTGAAGCGAGAAATTTAAAAATTGTATGTTGCTTATTACATTTACAAAAGCAGGCAAATCTTAAGCAAATAAACGCGAACACACAAAAGATTTCTGTATATATTTATCAAAACAAATTGTTTTTCTATTACACTTTTTATTCACAAGAAAATTCACTTATGAGGATTTCTGGGTTCTATCCACTTTCATTTCTGGGAAATCCATTTATTGGATTTCCCGGGTTCTGTCCTCTCTGTCTTCTTTAGGTTTAGGGTAATGCATAATAAAAGCTGATATCTTGACAGATTCTTGGGAGACTATAGAGGTACATGGCATAACCCACACAAAGGGAGTAAAGCAGGGATTCTGCTAAAGCCTGGCTCAGAGTCACAGGCTTTACAAAGATGGACTCAGAAGCCTGCCTACCTCCACTCCGGTCCCACTAGGTTGGCAATTATATCTCCAGCATAGCATAAATCCTACAGATCTGCAAGGGGAACATTGACAGCCTAGAGGCTCACGAAGTAGCTCTGTTCTCCATCTGTGGACAGAGGCAGGGGGCTGAGCACCACCTCACCTGAAGCAGCTGATTCAGATGTCCACTATTTGACAGTGGAGCCCAGGGAATTCTGTTCCTTCCCAAGGATATCACAGACCCTGCATATTCCAGCCAGTGCAAGAGTGGCTGTGAAACAGAGATCAGTGAGTGAGGTGATCACTGAAATTGGAGCCAGGAGGTCTGGATTCTATTCCATCTCCATTATCATCATCATGTTCCATTTCTTCCTCCCTCAGGCTCTTTCCTGCTGTCTAACAAGGGGCATGGACTTTGATGATCTCTGTTTCTGACTTTATTACTTCATGATTCTATGATTTTTTTTTTCTGATTATGTATTCAGAAGTGACCTAATTGGATATATATTACCACATACCTATTTTCTACACATTTCATATATTGTAACAACATTATTCACACCTCTTCTCACTAAAATAAATACTCTTCTCATTTCTTCATCAAGTTTACCACTGTTTTTTCTTTTCTTGGGGGGGATAAGGGGGTGGATGAAGTCTCATTCTGTCACCCAGGCTGGAGTGCAATGGTGTGATCTTGGCTCACTGCAGCCTCCGCCTCACAGGTTCAAGCAATTCTCCTACTTCAGCCTTCTGAGTAGCTGAGACTACAGGTGCCCACCACCAGGCCTAGCTAATTTTTGTATTTTTAATAGAGATGGGGTTTCACCATTTTTGGCCAGGCTGGTCTCACACTCATGACCTCAAGTGATCTGCCAGGCTCGGCCTCCCAAAGTGCTGGGATTACAGGCATGAGCCATCATGCTGGCCTGCTTTTTCTTTATATATAGATACAAACATTGTTTTCCTATTCTTACTATTCTATTCTTCCTAGAAAAGGAGGTGCATTTTCTTACAAACATTTATAAAACCTTGTCCTGCTTATTGGAGCCTTGGTCACGCTACCTGTTTCCTGTGTAAATGTCACCTTCTTTCTAGACCGATGACTACTTAGAGTGTGGAAGCCATCTCACTTTATCTTCGCAGCTACGAAGGTTCATAACAATAACTCAGTAAATATTCTCTGCAGCTACTAGGATTCATAATAATTCAGTATATATTAAATGATTCATGAATTCAGTCTCATGACTGCATACACACCTTTGGTAATGCTAATGCGACATAAGTCTAGTGCCACTCTCTCCTCTCTCCTGTGAACTCCAGTTTCATATTCTTAACAATTTAATAGATTTCTGCGTTTGGGTGGTACTACATATACTCAATTCCAACGGTTTCACTCTTTGGCCTTTCAGCAAAACACGTGTGTCTGTTTGTGTCTATGCTCTCAGGAACTTCCTGTTCAATCTTCAACAACTGATCTCATTTTTAAATTCATAGAAAAATACAGGATATCAGAGAGAAATCCCTCAGCGTTCTGTCTACAGGAATACCATCTTCTCCTCTTACAGCAGTTTGTCTTCCTACCTCGGGCCACTCCCTGGTTTTATGGTAGCGTTCTACCCTTTCTCCATCTTCTCAGGAGATGTACATTATTATTTATTCTTTATTTCTCTTAGGATTCCTTCCACTGGCATCTAAGACTGATAATCTGTCTTACTTGGAAACACACACACACACATACACACACACACACACACACACAAACCTCAACTCCAATCATCACATGAAAATGGTCTTCGTTAAGGTTTACTCCTCCTTCCATTTCATTATATCCAATAGATCTTTGCATTTTTTGTTTTACCAGACCTCTCAGCAACATTTGATGCTCAATACTGTCCCTGTCATCCCTTTGTCTTAAACAGTCTGTACACTTAACCTATGTCCCGAGACCTGGTCCTGATTTCTCCTACTTCTCTGGTTGCTATTTCTGTTAGTCTTAACTATTTGTTTTTTTTTTACTCAAACAATGAAAAAGTTGGCACTCTCCAAGTCCTGTCTTTCTATGCTCCCTCTTCTTCTGCTTTCTATGCTAGCTCATCCATATCCAGGCCTTCAGTAGACACAGGACTCACTCATTTATATGTTTAAATCAGCTCTTTCCTCTGAGATTCAGACTTACACATCCAATTGTTCATTAGGAACCTCTACTTGGGTATCCGAAGCCCAATTCAAATGCACATCAAAGTCATGACTGTACTATCGACATGTGGTCACCTTTTGGGATTTTGGACCTCTGTTAACAGCCCAAATCCATCCATCCTGCTAGTGGAGCCACCAGGAATTGTCATACACAAAACTTTGTCTTTTGTGTCTTTTGTCCATGACCACCCCTGTCTGTGTATGGGACTCAGGTGTGGCCGTGTGCCTGTGTGGTGATGACGGAGCCCTAGAGGAGGGCATGAGGCCCAGCTCCTGGACCAAGGAAATTCTGACCGCTTCTCAAAGAACTCCGTCTGCTTTGGAGCTGAGAGGACTAAAGTGAGTGAGTGCTACAGCTGCGGGAGACGAAAGGTTTTAGTCTATCTAGGAGAGGAATATTGGAGAATTGGATCTCATCACCACTGTTTTCAATTTCATTTTTTTCACACAGTGTTTGAACAGCAGGCATTGGCTTTTCCTCTGACTGTCATTACCCACCTAAGGAAATACACAGCTAGGGAAAGATGCAAGCGTCTATGTGTAGTAAGGTGGGAAATTCCCCCCTCAGACAGCTCCACTCACCCCCCATCAGTTGGCACCTCCTATTTCATGGTCACCGTAGAGGCTGTAAAAGTGGGCAAAGCATTTTATTATGCTGCGGTATTTTTCTGTTTACTTCAGAGCATGTGTTTCTCTCCAGTATCACTCATCTCCATAATATATAGTTTCAAAGACACAATTTCATGCAGATGTGGGAGAAACAGAACAACAAATTCAAAGCTCCTCTTGCCGTCAGTCCTTTGATTAAAGTGCCCTTTCCAGAGAGGTAAACATGACACTTCCCTCAGCCCCTACATGGACTTATTGCACAACGAGATTGCTGCATTTTTATTGCAGGACTGTGCCTGCCCTTGTTTAAAATTGTTTTGACCTTTGGATGAGCACGCATTAAAAAGAAAAAATTTCCATCTTTCTCCAGAATTAGTAAGCTGTAATAAAAAGAGGAAGGCAAGTTTGTCATATCTGAATGGCGCCTGGCAGAGTCACAGCAAATACTTGCTTGACAACTTCATTTTGCTCCTGGAAAGAGCTGCTTTGTGACCCTGACTCGGAATGCCAGCCCTGTGTAAATGATGCCGTCCTCGTCAGAGTCCAGATGGCAGCTCCTCCGGCCAGTGTTGCCTTATTTCACATGGAATCACAATCCCAGGAGTGACATTCAGTCTGGAGAGGAAGCCGTCGGAAATCCCCCGTGTATCAATTTGCAACTTTGCAAGTTGAAAACACCTAAAAATTGCCATGTTCAGAAATGTACCATACATTGTATAAGGGTGAATTTGTAAGGATTGCGAAATTACCGTTTACTACATCACTGAGGCCGAAAGAGAAGTTCTCTTCAATAACAACGATGGTTAGTAATAAACCAACAGAAGTGTGTGTCATTGTGAAAAGAGTCAACGCCAAAAAGAGCAAACTCAACCAAATGCAATGTGCAAGAATATTAACTAACATCTTGATTGAGCCCTGTCAGAAGAAAGCTGGCGAGAATAATACTAAAGAAAACATTGAAACTGAGCCCAGAAGCTTCAGTTCAGTAAGAATTTATTCAGTAGTATTACGGCCTGCCACCATCAGTCTTAAAAGAAAACTATGTCGTGTTGTATATTCTCAAAAGGATTTGATGTATGTTGCCTTATTGTTTCCAAAATGAAATCAGAGTGACTTGAAAAGAATCTAAAAGCATCCTTTCTCCCCATCAGAAACAAAGAAAGATTAGGGAGTGACAATAACGGGCCAAGTTTAATTTATTAAACTAGAATAAGTTATTTCCTAAATCTATAAAAGTTTTTGCTAAAAAGACAAAACTAAACTTGAGTTTTCAGAGAAAAAAAAACCCTAAAGATCGTTAAAAATTTTTGATATATAACAAATAACTTTCAAGGAGTACAAATACATCTCAAAAAAAAGAACAATTCAAATTACTATCAAATGATTAAAACACGAGTGATTACCAAGGTTGAGTGGCTGGTAGAAAGGCTGAGTCAAATACGTACTGTATTAGATGCTAGAGAATAAGAATTAATTTGACATTGTCCTTAATTTGAAGAGAAAATCGTCATCATCATCATAATCATGTACTGAACCATTACAAGACGTTCAGCTGTGTTAGGCACTGTACAAATAGATAATTTTCCAATGAGTAATAAAATAGAATACCTACACTCACTCTACTAAAAGAAAAAGAAAAAAAAAAAAAACTCTAAACTTCCAATGCTAAACTTTCCACTGAAGAACATACCTGAAGATGGCTGGAAAAATGTTACTAACAGCTGCAAAAACCATCAGCATACTCAGTTTCACCCTACCAAAATACAGTAATGAGAAAACTCAGTGTTGGAAACCATCAACATGACAGCCAGGACTCTTCTAAACTTTGCTGAGAGCAGGGGCACCATGCTTTAATTCTCCAGTGTAGGGTATTAAATGGTAATATTTGAGCAACCAGCAAACACTGGTGTCTGCCAATTTAAATGTTTCTTCTCGTGTGTAAATGTTTTAAATGATTTAATATACTTTAGAGATTAGAAGCAATAAACTAGAGCTTAAACATATAGAACCAAAGACCAGATGCATTTCAGTTGCTGCAAGAGGTAAACAACAACAACAAAAAACAAACCACACACATACACACACAAAAAAACAGACACAACCCAGCTAGTATCTCTAATTTGTAATTAGAAAAAAATGAAAGCCTTTGTGAGGTGTTCATTTAACAAAGTGTGTTGAGCTTATCTAGGAGGAGGAACAATTCAATTATTTATAAAAATTAATTTTCAAACAGTACCATTTCTTATAGCTATGAAATAAATGAATGGCTTTACCAAAACTTTTCATTTCAAACTTTCTAGGGCACAAAATGGATGAGTGATAGAATAGTTACCTCAGTTTCAAATCTTAGTTAAGTATTCTCCAGTTCTTTTATGTTCTTTTTCATTACTTTTTAAATCTAGGTGTTTTATTAATGACAAAGTCTCCATATGGTGTTCATAATGTTTAGCTCAGTGCTGGGCATAGCAGCTATTATATATGGATGGACTGACTGATTGGTTATCATTTACTCTGGGACCCAAGAAAGAAGGGAAAATAAAAAGGCTTGGGCAGCTGTCAGCTTGCAGGTACCAGCCAGACTGAGGTAACAGCTAGACTCCTGAACATAATACAATTTCATAGACTATCAGCTACTATCAGACAGGTTCACACCATGATCATGGCCAAACAACACACAAAAAAGGCTTCTTTGTGTCTGAACACAAAGAACCATGTGTGGCCACAAAAATAACCAAAAAGCTCCATCTTCTGGCTAATGTGAGTGGCTAACACTTTTTTTCCCAATGACAAACAGCCCCATGTTGGACCTCCTGTTATCAAATTGCATCCACTCCTGAGCAGCACCCAATCCAGAACAAACTTTTACTCCCTGAAATCACCCAACACCAGCCCCAATCCTATAATATCCTCCTCTCCACGTTCCCTTACGAGGATGCCCTGTAGTTCCTCATGGTGCACACCCCTTCTCGTGTTCCTGTTCTTGCAAGCCCACAGACCCACCTTCTTGTGGTATGCTCCTGGTGGTCTCTGGCTGATGGGCATCAACAAACTGAACATCATACCAGTAATAAGCACCCTACGTTCAGGCTTCCTAAAAAACAGCGTCTCTACCTTATGATGAGCCAGAGATTGACCAAATAGAGCAAAGCAGGGGAATATCACTTGTCCATAACTGCTATTAAAAAAAAATTGTTGAGGGAAAGGAAGGAATACCAATATTTGTATTACAACTTGATTCCAAGGTTTAGTAAAGCACATAATAACTACTTCAGCCACTTTACCCATTATCTGGTGTTATTGAAGAGGGGTTGATCCTTTTCTCATTCTACAATAGGAAAAATGACTGTCCCCATCCTCTCTTGTGTACTGCACATGCACACACACACAAATCGAAGTTCCCATACAAATAAACATTAACATTTAAATGTTCTTCTCTGCTTTTGAAATGATAAAAAAAACACATAAAATTTTTGAACAGCAGCACTAATAATAATAAACAACAAGAGGACGACAATACATAAGAAAAAAGCCCAATACGTATCAGTAAGCAAGCGAGACACCAAAGAAGAGTGAAATAAGATGGAGAAAAGAAAGTGACGTGAGAGAGCAGGACAGAGAGACAGGAAGAGACACTCATGCATTTGAAGGAGAATGGAAAGCACAGGGCAGAGTGGTCTCTTTTGGTATGTTGGTTGGGATTTTCTTTTCATTCTTTTATAGAAGGTGGAACCTATTTGGGTCCCAATGGGGATAAAATAAATGGAATAATTTTTGGTTCTGCAGTGATAGGACCAGAGTGATTCACTACAGTTTTTATGGTGTTGACTTTTAGCCCTAGATGGGACCACATAACTTTTATTCTTTACCTCTGTACTCTACTCTCAAATATTTTGCTCACTGAAGAATACTCCTTAATTGTGTTGTTACTACTTTGATCTGTTTCTGAAGGTAGGGTCACCTAGAGTAACCTGATGCTGAAAACGTCCCAAAATGTAAATCTATCCCTCCTGCTGAAGTAGAAAGGGTTATGTGAAGCATTTTTTCAACCATGATTATTTATTTTTATTATTTTTTATTTTTGTAGAGACCGAGTCTCACTATGTTGCCCAGGCTGGCCTTGAACTCATGGGCTCAAGGTATCCTCCTGCCTTGGCCTCCCAAAGTGCTGTGATTACAGGTATGAGCCACTGCACCTGGTCATGTTAAGCATTTTTTTTCAAATTACTTTGTTTTATTTTCCCCAGGTCTATTTGATATGGTTTGGCTCTATCTTCACCCAAATCTCATCTTGAATTATAGTTCCCATAATCCCCATGTGTTGTGGGAGGAAGCTGGTGGGAGGTAATTGAATCATGGGGGTGGGTTTTTCCTGGGCTGTTCTCATAATAGTGAATAAGTCTCATGAGATCTGTTGGTTTTATAAAGGGCAGTTCCCCTGTACACAGACTCTTGCCTGCTGCACAGAAAGACATGACTTTGCTCCTCCTTCACCTTCCGCTGTGATTGTGAGGCCTTCCCAGCCATGTGGAACTGTGAGTCCATTAAACCTCTTTCCTTTATAAATTACCCAGTCTTGGGTATGTACTTATTAACAGCATAAGAACAAAGACAATAAATTGGTACCAGGAAGTGAGGTGCTGGTATAAAGATACCTAAAAATGTGAAAGCAACTTTGGAACTGGGTAACAGGCAGAGGTTGGAACAGTTTGGAAGGTTCAGAAGAAGACAGGAAGATGTAGGAAAGTTTGGAACTTTGTAGAGACTTGTGGAATGGCTTTGACCAAAATGCTAATAGTGATGCGGACAACAAAGTCTAGGCTGAGATGGTCTCAGGTGGAGATAAGGAACTTGCTGGGAACTGGAGGAAAGGTCACTCTTGCTATGCAAAGAGTCTGGCAGCATTTTGCCCCTGCCCTAGAGATCTGTGGAACTTTGAACTTGAGTGAGATAATTTAGGATATCTGGCAGAAGAAATTTCTAAGCAGCAAAGCATTCAAGATAAAGCAGAGCATAGAAGTTTGGAAAATTTGCAGCCTGATGAGGCAATAAAAAAGAAAAACCCATTTTATGGGGGAGGAATTCAAGCCTACCGCAGGAATTTGCATAAACAACAACAACAACAACAACAAAGCCGAATGTTAAACACCAAGACAACAGGGAAAATGTCTCCAAGACATGTCAGAGACCTTCATGGCAACCCCTCCCATCACTGGCCCAGAGGTCTAGGAGGGAAAAATGGTTTCATGGGCTGGGCCCAGGGCCCCCCTGCTGTGTGCAGCCTAGGAACTTGGTGCCCTGTGTCCCAGCGGCTCCAGCCATGGCTAAAAGGGGCCAAAGTACAACTTGGGCTGTGGCTTCAGAAGGCACAAGGCACAAGCCCCAAGCCTTGGCAGCTTCCACATGGTGCTGAGCCTGCAGGTACACAGAAGTCAAGAATTGAGGTTTGGGAACCTCCACCTAGATTTTGGAGAATGTATGGAAATGCTTGGATGTCCAGGCAGAAGTTTGCTGCAGGGGCAGGGCCCTGATGGAGAACCTCTGCTAGGGCAGTGCAGAAGGGAAATGTGGGATTGGAACTCCCCACACAGAGTTCCCACTGGGGCACTGCATAGTGGAGCTATGAGAAGAGGGTCACTGTCCTCCAGACCCCAGAATGGTAGATCCCTGAGAGCTTGCACCATGGGCCTAGAAAAGCCGCAGACATGCAATGTCAGCCCATGAAAGCAGCTGAGACAGGGGGCTATACCCTGCAAAGCCACAGGGGCAGAGCTGCCCAATGCTGTGTGAGTCCACCTCTGGCATCATTGGGCTTTGATGTGAGTCATGGAGTTGAAGGAGATCATTTTGGAACTTTAATGTTTAATGACTGCCCTATTGAATTTTGGACTTGCTTGGAGCCTGTAGCCCCTTTGTTTTGGCCAATTTCTCCCATGTGGAATAGGTATATTACCCAATGCCTATACCCTCATTGAATCTAGAAAGTAACTAACTTGCTTTTGATTTTACAGGCTCATAGGCAGAAGGGACTTGCCTTGTCTTAGATGAGATTTTAGACTTTTGAGTTAATGCTGGAATGAGTTAAGACTTTGGAGGTCTGTTGGAAAGGCATGGTTGACTTTAAAATGTGAGGACGTGATACTTAGGAGGAGCCAGGGACAGAATGATCTAGTTTTGTTGTGTCTCCACCCAAATCTCATCTTGAATTGTGGCTCCCATAATGCCCATGTGTTGTGGGAGGGACCCTGTGGGAGGTAATTAAATCATGGGGGAGGGTTTTTCCTGTGCTGTTCCTGTGATAGTGAATAAGTCTCACAAGATCTGATGGTTTTATAAAGGGCAGTTCCTCTGCACATGCTCTCTTGCTGCTGCCATGTAAGACATGACTTTGCTCTTCCTTTGTGTTCTGCCATGATCATGAGGCCTCCCCAGCCATGTAGATCTGTGAGTTCATTAAACCTGTTTCCTTTATAAATTACCCAGTCTTGGGTATGTTCTTATTAGCAGAATGAGGATGGACTGATACAATTTTATACTTTACATTTTTCTTAGCTAATTCCAAAGGCATACTAGCATACACTCCCTATCTTTTTATTTTAACAAACGTTTCTGCTTAGAGCTCCTTAGTGGTAAGGAGTCCAGTTAGTGTTACTAATTTTAGTTTTCTCAATCCCAAGTTGGAACATGGATTCCTATTCCTGTCTATCAGTATAGATTTAAAATGTTAGCTTTCATTATGTATGTAATAAGTACAAGCAATTAACATTAATGATTAATGCCAAACTCAAATATTTGTTAGCACTTTTACTTTATTGAATGTTCATATTTAGTCTTTGATAAGCACATGTATTGAATGGTATCTCTTATCTGTGCATAAATCTAAAGAGACGTGAACTATTTTTTCATGCATACAATGCCTACTAACATATGTTATATATTTGTATTTTAATTATTAGTTCGTTTTTCCTTTTTCCTCTTGTTTGGCATTTATAGCAATCAACTGCCAAAAAGAAGAATTACAAAGTTGGATCTGATATGTTAATACTCAAAAGAGAAATAGTCCAAAAATTCTGTGGTATGATAACATCAGAAACTGAGAAATTCCAAAATAACCAAATCATACCTTATATGTTATTTCAAAAAATTGGAACACACAGGGTGAGCAGGTTTCTCTTTCTCTGCGGGGCATTTGTAATAGTCAAAGAATGTAGGGTGGGCCAAGCAGGAGTAGATTCTGTTTCTGGCTCTGCCACTGGCTTTTTCCTTCTAGGGATGGTGGTAATTTAAAAATCAATTTCACTCATGTGGATAAAAGTTAAAACACATAGGAAAAAAGCTCCTACCCAGGAGCATGTTGAGGTAGTGGCTCCAATCCAAGCAAGAAATCCAGAGCTAAAGGAAAGACACCAGAACTGGGAAATAAAGACAGAGATCATTGAAGCAGATGTGAGAGGAGCTGGCCTGTGCAAATTGTGCAAAATAAATTCCTGAACTACTCGGCCACGACTCACACAGTCTCAAAGTGAAGAAGAGTGGATAGCATGTGTGCTTTGGAGGAGTAATAGGGCAGGGATGAATTCAAGAATGAAGATAGGGTTAAAAAAAAAAAGTGGGGGGAAGGAATGAAGAAGAATGGGTGGAGAAAGGAAAGTCTACCCACTTCAGTGGGCAGCAGCCCCTGTGGACATGCCAAGCTGGTTGCAATGGCTGTAGTGGGGGCTGATACCCCAATGAGGGCAACTGAGGCAGAGGAGGAATCCCAGGAGGGGGAAAAGAACCAATAGACCTTCTGGCACTGACATCTTTAAGTCCCAGAATGCTGGACTGGAAAATAGTAGTTAATATTACAATTCAAACGAAATAGCACATGTACAAGCACTTTGTAAAGCCTGAGCCCAGTAAAATATCTGGGGCAGGGGGCCATGGAGGAGAAGGAATGTGGCCTTCAGGTCAGGTAGACTTAAGTTCAAATCTTGCCTCCTTTTGCAAGGCTTTAGACTAGTTACTTCATCTCCCTGGTATAATTACTCCAAACACCTTCTTTGTCAAGCCCAGTCAAAAGTAAGGCTACGCTGGAAACCTCCTTCCTTTCTTACCTGGGACCAGGTAATAGTTGGGGGTAGGGGAGATGCTTGGTTAGCCTGAGGGAGAGGAGGGACTCTGAAAGGATCCCCCTGTCCTCAGACCATGGAAGTAAGTCAGAATCTGTATTCCCTCACCGTCCACAGTGTCTCTCCCAGGGTCACAGGAGATGCCACATGAGGATCCCATCCTCCTTATGTCCCATTTTCCTAGCTGACTTCTACCTGTTCTCAAAGATGAGAAGTGTATTGTTTGCCTTGGATGTTCTATCTCTGATATAAGCAGAAGCAGACTCAAAAAATGCAAAGAATTTATGAATTGCTGCGAATAAAGGTTTGCATTCTCTGATTATATGCTGAGTGCCAGGAATGCCTTGGCATTGGAGTTGAGCATGTTTTCTCTGCCATAAGGTTTTTAGGTTGGGATCTCAGCTGTGAGACCAGTAACATGGCCTCTCAGCTTCCTGGTGCAGGAATGTGAATGACAGATGGCCAGCTGCTTGGGATTCACCACTATATCAGTTTCTGGGCCACCCTTTCCATGGGCTGACCCAGGGAATGCTAAGCAGGGAGAGATACTCAGGCAGGCCCATTTCTGCAAGATGTGGGACTCCTCACTTGGGCAACTTTGGCTCAAGGACTTCCCATGAGCCTTGCCAAAATTTTCTAGAACTGCACGAGAGACTAAGAATTTTTCTACCCAATCTTCCTTCCTTCCCTCTTTCCTCCATTGGATCACACCAGCGTTATGGCCTGAGTCTCTCTCCGTTACGCTCCTGCAACCTCCTCACCAAATCTTCAACATAGACCAATACCATAAATCTCTTGCACATATAATTTTGTCTTGGCATCTGCTTCTTGGAGGACCTGAACTAACACAACACTTCTGCCGTTTACTAGCTGTGTGACCTTGGGCATCTAATACGCCTTTGCCTTAGTCACTTACCTGTTAAATGGAAGTAATAATAATGCCCATCTTATAGGAGTGTTGTGATTTTTTTTTAATGTCTCCCTCAACCTTAGCAAAATATTTAGCACAGGTTAGATGCTGAATACATATTTACTAGATGATCTTAAAAAATAAAGAAGGTCAAGATAAGCAATTTAAATGGATAAACTGATGAGATGTAAAATACTCTAGGTTAAATTGTCAGTTGATATGAAACTGAGCTAAACCAGCCAATCCTTGGCACAAACTTATTATCCTCAGTTTATGTTTTACATCATTCCATAGGCCTTTTTCTCAAGCAAGGAGGCTAGAAAAGCAAAACCAAAACTATAGTCATTATTCAGGGAGATTTGTACATCCCTCTGGATCAAGAGTCAGTTTTGACACTGCAGTTTATTTTTTCACTTCCCTTCCTTAGTTATTTTGAAATTACTACTGTCTTGTGAGCTGAAATTAACATCCATTTATTCTTCTACTTGTTTTCCTTGACTGTGATGTGCTGATTTGCCCTCCTCCAGGGTTGATTCATTTCTTTTTCACTTTGTCTGCATAAATTCGGCTTTTTCAGTAGTTGTACTTTGAAATTCTCATTCTCTTAACACATTGTTGTCAACTTGGAGATTTCCCTTTTATCATATTCTCAAACCATTTTTCTTCTATGAAACTTACACTGAAAGCAATACCTCATGATCAAACTGTACACTATCATCCTACTTTATACCTTCGATGTGCACTTTAATAGACTTGTTTTCATTTTGAAAATGACATGCTGATGCAGCAACAATTTGATAATGCACTGTGTCATATACACAGTAATTTACTTTAGGATCACTGTAGCTGTTGAAAGGTTTTATCTTTTTCTATATATTTTCAGCTTTAAGAGAACTGCTAAAGTGGCTGCATTGAAATGGAAAGATAGAGCTCTGTTCCAAGATGGCCGAATAGGAACAGCTCCGGTCTGTAGCTCCCAGTGTGATCGATGCAGAAGACGGATGATTTCTGCATTTCCAACTGAGGTACCTGGCTTATCTCACTGGGACTGATTGGACAGTTAGGTGCAGCCCATGGAGGGTGAGCTGAAGCAGGGCAGGGCGTTGCCTCACCTCGGAAGTGCAAGAGGTCGGGGGATTTCCCTTTCCTAGCCAAGGGAAGCCATGACAGACTGTACCTGGAAAACCAGGACACTTCTGACCAAATACGGCGCTTTTCCCAAGGTCTTAGCAACCGGCAGACAACGAGATCCTTTCCCTTGCCTGACTTGGTGGGTCCCATGCTCTTGGAGCCTTGCTCACTGCTAGTGCAGCAGTCTGAGATCAAGCTGCGAGGTGGCAGCCTGGCTGGGGGAGGGGCGTCTGCCATTGCTGAGGCTTGAGGAGGCAAACAAAGTGGCCAGGAAGCTCGAACTGGGCAGAGCCCACCACAGCTCAGTAAGGCCTACTGCCTCTATAGACAAAGTCAACAAGGATATCCAGGACTTGACTCAGCTCTGCACCAAGCAGACCTAACAGACATCTACAGAACTCTCCACCCCAAATCAACAGAATATACATTTTTCTCAGAACCATATCACACTTATTCTAAAATTGACCACATAATTGGAAGTAAAACACTCCTCAGCAAATAAAAAAGAACAGAAATCACAACAAACTGTCTCTCAGACCACAGTGCAATCAATTTAGAACTCGGGATTAAGAAACTCACTCAAAGCCACACAACTACATGGAAACTGAACAACCTGCTCCTGAATGACTACTGGGTAGACAACAAAATGAAGGCAGAAATAAAGATGTTCTTTGAAACCAATG
>NW_012115154.1:16131703-16132173 GCF_000951035.1 Colobus angolensis palliatus | reverse complement strand
GTATTCGATTAGGAAAAGAGGAAGTCAAATTGTGCCTGTTTGCAGATGACATGATTGTATATTTAGAAAACCCCATCATCTCAGCCCAAAATCTCCTTAAGCTGACAAGCAACTTCAACAAAATCTCAGGATACAAAATCAATGTGCAAAAATCACAAGCATTCCTATACACTAATAACAGACAAATGGAGAGCCAAATCATGTGTGAACTCCCATTCACAATTGCTACAAAGAGAATAAAATACCCAGGAATCCAACTTACAAGGGATATGAAAGACCTCTTCAAGGAGAACTACAAACCACTGCCCAATGAAATAAAAGAAGACACAAACAAATGGAAGAACATTCCATGTTCATGGATAGGAAAAATCAGTATCATGAAAATTGCCATACTGCTCAAGGTAATTTACAGATTCAATGCCATCCCCATCAAGCTACCAATGACTTTCTTCACAGAATTGGAAAAAACT
>NW_012115154.1:16107580-16130943 GCF_000951035.1 Colobus angolensis palliatus | reverse complement strand
TGCTGGAGAGGATGTGGAGAAATAGGAACACTTTTACACAGTTGGTGTGACCGTAAACTAGTTCAACCATTGTGGAAGACAGTGTGCCAATTCCCGAGGGATCTAGAACTAGAAATACCATTTGACCCAGCAATCCCATTACTGGGTATATACCCAAAGGATTAGAAATCATGCTACTATAAAGACACATGCATGCGTATATTTATTGCGGCACTATTCACAATGGCAGAGACTTGGAACCAACCCAAATGTCCATCAATGATAGCCTGGATTAAGAAAATGTGGCATATATATCCCATGGAATACTATACAGCCATAAAAAAGGATGAGTTCATGTTCTTTGCAGGGACAAGGATGAAGGTGGAAACCATCATTCTCAGCAAACTATCACAAGGACAGAACACCAAACACCACATGTTACCACTTATAGGTGGGAACTGAACAATGAGAACACTTGGACTCAGGGCAGGTAACATCACACACTGGGGCCTGTCGGGGTGGTGGGCTGGGAGAGGGATAGCATTAGGAGAAATACCTAAAATAAATGACGAGTTGATGGATGGAGCAAACCGACATGACATATGTATAACTCTGTATCAAACCTGCACATTGTACATATGTACCCTAAAACTTAAAGTATATATAAATACACACACACACACACATATATATAAAATAAATGGAAAGATACTTGGCTTCCCTTATAAATGATTAATTTCTTGGATAATACTTTTGGAAATCAGTTTGTATCTTTTGTGTTGTCAATAACTTGAGCTTGAATTCCTAGAGGTAGCTATATCATATACAGTCAGTGGTTTGAGGAATACTCCAAATGACAGTAATAAGACATGTATTTTTTAAAATTCACTTCCTTTTACCATTGGTAACAAATACCTTTTTACAAGGTACATGACAAAACAATCATATGTATATATGTAAAAGAGTGGTCCCAGAGATACTGGCCAAAGCTGAGTGCTAATGTAAGGGGTCCCAGTTATAAAGATTTGAAGCTGAAGAACCCCATCCCTAGGAAGTTATCCTACTAGATTTTCTCCAGACTGCCCTCTTTAGTCACACAGATTCAATAAGGAAGTACATTATAGGACATTATAACAAATTGTAAATTGTTAGTATGCATTATTAAGCACACAAAAGATCCATGTTATAGGAAGTTTATTCTGTGGTTTCAGATGGTCTTGGATACAATACAAGCCAAACAGAGTGCGTGGAGGAGTACTGGGGAATGGTTGAAATGGATGCAAGTGACTAGTGATTTGAAATTGGTGCTTATATTTTCAAGTTTTCCTAGTTGCATTTTAAACCTCTAATGTGGTAATCATGGTTATGCGTCAGGCATTTATAACCCCTGGTTTGTCAGGCTATTACCTTTTTTGATGGTGGACAGACCGAAAGGATGTGGTTGATTTTCAAAGCTTCCTTGAAGTGGTTTGCTGGAAGACCATTTCATCAGTGATTAGATTATACTAGCATCAACACAGAATACCATACTGGCTAACTCCTATCCTTCATGTCTTAATTTTTTTTTTTTTTTTTCTGAGATGGAGTTTCACTCTATTGCCCAAGCTGGAGTGCAATGGCATGATCTTGGCTCACTGCAACTTCTGCCTCCTGGGTTGGAACAATTCTTCCACCTTAGCCTCCTGAATACACCACCATGCCCAGGTAATTTTTATATTTTTAGTAGACACAGGGTTTTACCATGTTGCCCAGGCTGCTCTGGAACTCCTGACCTCAAGTGAGCCTCATGCCTCAGCCTCCCAAAGTGCGGGGATTACAGCCATGAGCCACACTGCGTTCAGTAAATGTCTTAATTTATATGCCACTTCAGAGAAATTTATTTTGGACCCTTTAGATTAGGTTAGGTGTCCCAGCTTTGCCTTCCCTTAATACTTGGGAATCTTCCTTTCATTGCATTAATGATTCTGTAATACTATGGCTGTTTTAAATGCTTTTCTCTTCTAATTGGATTGCAAACTTTGTGAGATTGGTGATTGCCTAAATCTGGTTCAATTTGTATCATCAACAGCCTTTACGACAAAGTTGGTATGTGGTAAATAGTCAATGGATGTGTTTGATGCCTGTGTAACTGAACAGCCATGGAGATTTATCTGCATTTATTTTGCATTTATTTATGCATAATTTCTCTGTCCTTTTGTGTTATGCGGCATTTATAAGCGTGGGTTGGGTCTTATTGATCTCTACAGCTCTATTACACTAATATAATGATTCAGACACAGTGAAGTTCAAGTATCTGCTGAAAGTGTGGTCTGATGGCTCAATAACCACCATTATGTTGGAAAGGCACTGGGCTAGGTTCCAAGGGACCCTATTTATATTCCTGCTTTGACAGAAACTGCTTGTGCTTTAGGAGTAGAAACTTAGTTCTTTCTCACAGTAGACTGCTGTTTACATCAGATGAGGTGAAAATCCTTATCACAAACAGAAGCGTGGTTAACATAGAAAGGAACACCTACAAGAAAAGCAGCTGGGGTGATATTAAGAAAGAGTTCAATTTAGTAGACTGGTGAAAAAAAAGCTGTAATTGTTTCTGTCCACTTGAGGAAAAGCTACAGGAAAGAAAACAGTGGGTCAGTATCTTTCATTCCAAGTTGTCACCTGGAATCCCTTTGTCATCATCTTAAAGATAGTTTGATATGAGAGATAACACACATAGCATTTTAATTCAGGCTGAGCAATAAATGAACCCTGTATTGTTGCACAGAGTGTCCAAATATTGTATTAGTGCATTTTCACACTGCCATGAAGAACAACCTGAGACTGGGTAATTTATAAAGAAAGAGGTTTAATTGAGTCACAGTTCCTCATGGCTGAGGAGGCCTCAGGAAATTTACAATCACGGCAGAAGTAGAAGAGGAAGCAAGGCACGTCTTACATGGCAGCAGGAAAGAGAGAGAACAAGGATTTGGAAACCGACAAACAATTTTTTTTTTTTTTTTGAGACAGAGTCTCACTCTGTCGCCTAGGCTGGAGTGCAGTGGTGTGATCTAGGCTCACCACAACCTCTGCCTCCTGGGTTCAAGTGATTCGCATGCCTCAGCTTCCTGAATAGCTGGGATTACAGACACCCACCACCACACCTGGCTAATTTTTTTTTGTTGTTGTTGGGACAGAGTCTTGCTCTGTTGCCCAGGCTGGAGTACAGTGGTGTGTTCTCAGCTCACTGCAATCTCCACCTCCTTGGTCCAAACGATTCTTCTGCCTCAGCCTCCTGACACTGGGATGACAGGTGCAGATCACCATGCCCAGCTAATTTCTGTATCTTTAAGTAGAGATGGGGTTTCAGCATGTTGTTCAGGCTGGTCTCAAACTCCTCAGGCTGGTCTCAAACTCCTGACCTCAGGTGATCTGCCCACCTTGGCCTTCCAAAGCGTTGGGATTACAGACATGAGCCACTGCACCCAGTCTCCAAATACTTTCAAAGTACTCAATTTTGTGAGAACTCATTCACCATCCTGAGAACAGCATGGGGGAAACCATCCCTATGACCCAATCACCTCCCACCAGGTCCCTCCCTTGACACATGGAAATTACAGTTCAGGATGAGATTTGGGTGTGGACAGAGCCAAACCATATAAAATATTAAAGCCATCTTCTTTATTGCCAATTTGTACTATCACTATATCTATCTTACTATCTATTTATATGTATATATAAATATATATGTATATTTATGAGAGAAAGATAAATAAGACCTATATCATCTAATGAAAAAAATTCATTTCTTAATGGATAATGATACTATAACCAATTCTGTGGGCATTATTTGCTATCTGCTTTTTTTTTTTACTTTTATAAACTTTATTCAAAGTTACTTTGCTCGTGAGAAGAAGCCCCATTGTATTAACACATTCTTTGAAATGAATCATCAAGTCAAGAGATGAGATTGAAAGAGGTTAGACTTTACCACAGGGACACCCATAATTAAGATGGATATTAAGAGTGACAGCAAGATAATGTCTGAATTCTAGTAATGTTTAAAACAAACTGGCATTGAGAAAAACCATCTTAAAATATCTTACTCTCAGGTTTTCAAATACCTACCTCCTTTGAAAAAAATAAATACTACCTTCTCGTGAGACAGCTTACAAACTTGCATTATTAGCTGCACTGCAGAAACTATGACTACATTTTTTTTTTTGGGGGGTCTTGATCTTGTCAGCACATCATTAATTTGCTATTAAACTACCTGCTTTACAAAGTTTATTTTGTAGCACGGCATGGTTTTTTTCTCTCCTTAGTGATCTCATGAGACGGCAAATTACTATGTAAGATAACGAATGACTAGATCTTGGCAGATATAATATTTCTGTTGTTTTCCCTGCTTCCATTGAGATGCTGTCAATCCCTAACAGCATTATAAACAGATGGCTAATTGTTACGAAGCTATGTATTGTTAATGCTGAAACTTCCCTACTTCTTGGTAACATATGGTTGAAAAAATCATCTTAGGGCATTTATAAGGATAATGCAAACCCAGGACTAGTTCTTGAGAAGTGGGAGGACATTCTGAGTTATCTGTGAACTTACATCTTATATTCGCTTAAGGATAGAACTTTGGTTTCCTAAGAGATAAAAGGAGTTCGGATATAGCCTTATGTAGAAGTTTCCTAGGGTTGCTGAAACAAATTACCATAAATTGGGTAGCTTCAAACAAAAGAACTTAATTTTCTCACAGTCTGAAGACTAAAAGTCCAAAACGCGGGTGCCAGCAGGGCTGTGCTCTCTCTCTGAAGGCTCTAGGGGAGAATATTTCCTTGCATCTTACCAGTTCCTGGTGGTTGCCAGCAAACCTTAATGCCTCTTGGCTTGTACACGTAGCTCTTAGACTCTAACTTTGTTCTCACCTGGCGCCCTCCCTGTGTGCCTATGTCCACAGGTCTCTCTTATGAGGATACGAGTCATTGAATAAGGGCCCACTTTACTTCAGTATGACCTCATCCGAACTCGATTACATCTGCAACTCCCAAATAAGGTCCCATTCACAGATTCCAGGAGTGAAGAATTCAACCTATCTTCTTTGGCAGTGACACAATTTAATCTATATACCCAGGAACTTGTTAAACTACATATCAATAACATTCAGTTTTCTTCTTAGTGGAGCTCTTTTGCTCTAAGAAGACAGAAGCTTTAGCACTGGAAAGCTTTTATTTCCATGTTGAAAGTATTTTCATTTTGATTAGGCCTGATGCAGCGGCTCACGCCTGTAATCCTAGCACTTTGGGAGGTCGAGGCAGGCAGATCACCTGGGGTCAGGAGTTGGAGACCAGCCTGGCCAACATGATGAAACCCTGTCTCTACTAAAAAGACAAAAGTTAGCTGGGCATGGTGGTGGGCACCTGTCGTCCCAGATACTCAGGAGGCTGAGGCAGAGAATTGCTTGTACCCAGGAGGTGGAGGTTGCAGCAAGCCGAGACCGTGCCACCGCACTGTAGCCTGGGCAACAGAGAGAGACTACATCTCAAAAAAGAAAAAAAAAAAGTATTTTCATTTTGATTAACGTCCAGTGCTTGTCCTTGAAAGTAATACCTCATCCCGTTTAACATACTTGGGTCTGAAAAGAGTGCAAAGTTGATATTTTTAAAAAGATCGTACTGTGTAGTTAGAACTGGAAAGACTTCACAGAGTCCAGTCTCTGAAGGGAATTGATATTGTCCATGTTCTTGACGTGACTCACAGTATTTTAACAATAGGTACATAATTGCTTGCAGCAGAGGCAAATCACTGTAGCTTGAATATAATTTGTATTAGAGATGTATATTCACATTGGAGATTTATGAATTTTTCTAGTGCTCTGTCTGGCTTTATTTTATTGATGTTTTGTTGTGTCAGAGTTTTATTTCTGAACTTTAGCTTCTAAATGGTAAACGGGCTTTACTTCTTAGAGGCAAATATTCATATCAGTGCTTAGGAGGCCTGTTCTCAATCGGCATCAAGAATCAACCGAAAGCAGGACTGCCTCTGACGCCAAGTTCTTGGCCATTTGTTGTCTTGAAAATTCTGACATTTATTTTTAGTAGTTATCAAGTTTATTTTGATGATGAACCTGATTAGTGCCAATTGATGAGATTTGAGAGTCACATTCATACTAGCTTCATAAAAAGTGTAAATTTTTTTCAAATTGAGTGAATAGCATTTGAAAACTTTTGCCAACAGCAATGTAATATGTAGATATTTAGATGCTCAAATAGCCTTGGAGGAGACCAGAGAAAACCCATTTTAAAAGGGTTTACTATGTTTAAAATTTCAAACATAGTAAAACAATTAACATTAACATGGATCTCGCACAGAGACAAATGTAAGAATTCCATGTGTTAGAAAAATAACTACTTAATTTGGCTTATGTCAAAAAATACAGGAAACATCCTGATTAACCTTTATATAATTTTATTTTGGCTACAGACTTTATTTTAATTAAATTAACCAAGATAAAAAGTTCTGACAAATATACCAAAACATTTAGTTTACAACAAAAACTTTGAAAACACACCCTGGGTAATGGTTATCATTCTGGCCCAATGTCACAGATAAACTCTGTCATCTTCTTTGTCCCAGCCTCTGTCTCTCCCTTTCCTGCCTTTCATCACATTTATGTCTGGCTGTGACAAACTTCCCTGGGGAACCCTGAGAATGGACTGATTCTGTCTCTTGAGACAGATTTCCTTGGGTGAGGGGTACACTCAAATCTGTAGACTTTTAAGGAAGATCTGGATTTTCAAATATTACTGACAAACATTCTCCAAAACCTATCCACCCCACTCCCCCCACAATTTCCTGAGTTTTATTATTGCTAGAATTTTTAGCTGTTCTGTATGATTAATGCTTTAACAGAAATATTTTCCCTTGGTTATTGCCTGATAAGAAATTAAATTCCAAACTTTTTCTAATTTTTGACATATACGAACAAAATGTTTCTAGAGCAGAAAAAAAACAACAAAGCCAAACTAATTCTGACATAATTAAGGCACTCTTTGTGTCAACAGATAAGTATTGGACACTTGAAACAAGCAAAGCCTTGCCTCGAGTACTGCACACAGGCTCTCTTTGGTACCATTTTCTCTCTTTCCCTGTCTTGGAACATAAAGGAGGATTCATGTGCAAGTTATGAGGAGGGTGTTTAGGCATTTCTCCACTCACATTTATTCATTCTATTTTTTCATGAGGAGGCTGAGTTATGATATGAGAAGGGTGATTAGTGAGACAGGAAAAGTGCCAGGGCACACATGAATCCTCTGCTTGGCCAACTTCTTTTCTTCAAGTTCTCCTTAGTAGCTGAAAATGCTCAGGTAGTGAGTCTGGCCTGGACTCTGGGCCTTATTTTATGTTTGAGATTGGGAAAGTGATTCCAAAACACAGCCAAGGTCTAGAACTATGGCTGAACAAGGAACCCTGTGTGGGCTCCAGGAGGCAGCAGTGTGGGCTGGCTGAAGAACTGAGAAATGCACCTGGTTCTGCCTTGGGTTAGCAAGAAAAAGCATTTATCTTGGTGATCCAGGTGGTCTCCTGGACCTCAAACTAATCAAGCAGAGCTCTGTTCTTGGGCAGAAAAAGCAATTCTTTATTGGGTCAGGAGAGGTTCTTCCAGGGAGTTTAGACTGGGGACATGGTTTCACTTCTGTGGGGCCTTCATAGTCCATGTGGAAAGGGCAAAGCCTTTTACAAAAAGGAGGTGTTCGAATCAACATGGGCAGAACGTCTTTTTAGACACCAGAGAGCCAATCTTCAATGTTGCCTCCACCAGAAGTGGGAGTATAAGTTTCAGGGCTGGGCGTTAGTAGATGTTTCATCTTTTATACTTTTTTTCTCACCTGGGATTAAGGGATGAGTACCCAGGGAAAGCTGAATTATGTTGCAATAGGAAAATAGAGAGTAAAGGGGAGTTTTATACTGCAAATTTATTTATTTATTTATTTATTTTGTAATTGTATTTCTTTATTTATTTTTAGTAGAGACCAGGTTTCACTATGTTGGCCAGACTGGTCTCAAACTCCTGATCTCGTGATCCGTCCGCCTTGGCCTCCCAAAGCGCTGGAATTATAGGTGTGAGCCACCACGCCCGGCCTACACTATAATTTTAATAGCTAATGTTAATCAAAGCTTAGAGAAGTAAAAGCTTTTAAAAAGTAAGAGTAGGAGAAGAAGCATCCAGGTGAGATACACTCAGAGCTTTGAGAAGAGACAAACACTTGGCAATGTGAGTAACCTCTTGGTGGGAGATTTCTTCCACTTAAGTTCAGGTTCGGAAGCCATGCAGAGACACAAACTGGCCCAGACCAGTTGGCCTCCTAGGAGCCAGAAGATTCTCTCTTTCTCCCGCCTCTTGTTAGTTTGTTCTTCTTCCCCTAGACACAATTAAATCTCCACCATGACTTACACGCCAACTAGAGGGTGAATCTACATCACAGTCTAGCAGAGTGAGTCTAATAGAAATATAATGTGAGCCACATATGTAATTAAACATTTTCTAGTAATCATGCTAAAAAAGTAAAAAGAAACAGATGAATTTTTAAAAGTCAATTTTCCTGTTTTATTTAACCCCGTATATCCAAGATACGATTCTTTCAACATGTAAACAATTATAAATGGGCTAGTTTATATTCTCCTTCTTGGGCTGTGTCTTCAAAATTCTTATTTATTTTGTACTGACAGCATATCTCAATTTGGCCCTTTCATTTTAATGGAATTAATTATTCCAATTAGAAATAACTAATTTATACTTAGATTCCATGTAGTTTATGGTTGAAAAAGTAGATTCACATACCTGAAATTGTTTCAAGTAGACTTCAAAGTCTTCCAATAGTGAATTGAGAATCAGGTTTTAAATGTAATTTTAAATTAATTAAAACACAATGAAAATTCAATTCCTCTGTCACAATAGCCACATTATGAGTGCTCAACAGTCACCCGTGGCTAGGAGCCACTGTATTGGACGGTGCAGGGCTAGACTGCACTAGATACCGGGTTCTGAGAACGTAACCTTGGAGCAGGGGCTGGGGAGTTATGTATTTTCTAAATGTTGTGGGTATGCAGTTGATACTGTAATGACTTCATGTATCCTAGCCACTCTTTCAAAAAGTAGGATTTGAAGGGCCTATGTCACTAGAGAAACACAGTCTAAGCTACTGTTTTGATTTCTGTCTGATGCTTGCTTCCATCTGTTTTTCAATTGGTTCAGCACTCAGAGTGCAGAAGGGGATGATGAATGACCAACTTCTAAATTCTTATGAAGTTAAAAAAATATATACTTCTTTGCTTTCAAGAAACTAGTAATCATTTCCAGTAAGTCTGCTATTTCATTGCTCATGAGCTTATATTGTTATTCTTCAAGGTGAAATAAGGGCAACTCTTCTCTACCCATAGTCAACGTTCCCTCAGAAAGAGGAAGCACGTTTTTATGTTATGAATCCTAGATAGAAGAATTAGCTGGTATAATAGCCGAATTGATGTGGAGGTAGGCACACAAGCTGTCAGCACATAAACATCTTGCACAGTGTGTACAATTGATCTAAACCACTGTTGACGTTCCACTTGCAACAAGCTTGAATTGTTCTCTCTGGATTTTGAATGCCATTTTAAAAACTGTGAGATAATTTTTCTACAAGATAGTTTAGATTTTCCAAAAGTAACTTCTATAGTCTTACAATCTTTCTACACTAACTCAAACTGTGCAACACTCATTCACTTTGCAGCATAAACATGCTCAACAATGTTTTGAGTCTTTGGTATCGGTAAGCACTTTATATAAGCAAATGCCTAACAGTGAAATTCTAAATTAACCATAAAAAGAACAAGAAAAATATAAAGAGATAAAGGTTAGTATTTATAGATCATCAGTGAAAACCAACAGCTAATATAGCCTGTTAAATTTTATGGCAAATGCTTCTTCCAGAAATAATTGTGTTAGATTTCAGATTATGAAATGACTGTGCCAACCCAAATTCTAGTATTCACAGGGCAAAGCAGCTTAATTAGTGCCTTTAAAACAGAAATATCATATGTAATCGAGCTTCTAATTTAGATTCCACTACTGTAGAACTTGTGAATATTCAGAAAAGGGTTCTGTTGAAATTTACTTAGTATTTGTAGGAGATAAATAAATAGGATTTTTAAAGCAGTGGTTAATCTACCCAAGAAAACTATTGTTAAGGATTTAAAACACATTACTTTCTACTAATGTACAAATGGGTGGTCTCTAAGCTTTACAATAGGCCGTTTAAGACATTTCCTTAGTAACAGTTATAGCCATGCCTCTGAATTAGGTCTCGAATTGAATGCAATCAATCTGCACTTCTTTTAAAATACTACTTCGGTGATTTCTAATTCAGACTTGTCTTCTCCCCAATTAATCTTCACTAGTGAGCTATGATTGAACATAAATGGAGAATATCAGTCTTGGATAGTGGTGGTGCTACTTAGATACTTCAGAAAATAAGTGACATTCGGAGATAATGATCAGAGAGAAAAGGTGGGGGTAGCACAGCCTTACTGCCGTCTGTGACTTAAAAAGACACTTTATCGACAAGCCCTTTCTTCCTGGAGAATTTAAATGTGACACACGGAGTACAGTGTTCCTTCCATCTGTGGGCCAACTTTCATGTCTCCCTGGTCCTACTTGAGCATTGGGTTAAAGGGGTGGGACTCAGTGGAGAAGAAAAAGAAAAGCAGAGAGAGGATGACAGCAGCGGATCCATAGTCTCGTAAAATAATACCTTAAATGTCTAGGTTCCAACCGGCAGAGGATCCATAGTCTCATCAAATAAGATCTAAAATACCTAGGTTCCAACCAAGGGTCACTCACAATATCAAGGACCAGAAAGATCTCAAACTGAATGAAAAAAACAGGAAATCAATAGATGTCAACCCTGACATGACAGAGATATGAGAACTACCTGGTACAGATTTGAAATTAGCCATTCACTGAGTAATTATAAACATGCTTGCAATGAATGAAAAATAGACAACGTAAGAAATGTAATCTTTAAGGAAGCCTTGGTACAGTCTACTTAATCTCATATTAGTTTTTTTATTTTAATGTATGTGAAATTTTGAATGGATCTGAAATTTTGTCAAGAGTCAACATGAAGAATACTTCTAGAGAAAGATGTGTAGCTATGGGTTTTGTCCCATCTAATCATGTTGCTAAGTCACTCATAAATCAGAACTTTTCAAAACATTCTAACACATTTTTGGAATCATACAGAAAACTTTTCATTCACACCTCCTCTGTAATTGTAGTTTGCAAAATAGGAGGAGTGGATGGATAGAAATTCTTGGCAATAACAGTTAAGGTTGTGGGGCTGTAACTATGAGAACTTGTAATAAGATTTTCTTTGATATATTCATTAACTACATAATTCATGAATTCATGTTATAAAATGTTCAGCCATGTGATAACAACCTGAGGACCGTGAGGTTGTGCAAACCTCTCTTCACACTGGAGTTCCCAAAGAGGCAAAGGACTAAAAATTAAGGTCACAATATAGAGTTTGAATATAGCTTGAAAGCAACTATATTTTAGGACCCATGCCAGGATAAGTAGTTCTTATACTATCTACATTTGCTGCTATGCTACAGCCAAGGAATACAGTGATTGTTTTCTTTTTTTTTTTTTTTAACAAATCAGAAAAATCATTTATTGTTTTTTAAAGATTTTTACCTAAAAGCATTTGAAAGTAGAAACATTTCTTTTTGCTTAAGTAAAGGTTAATCTTGAATGGTCTTAAAATGTTGCCTCTTTCCAGAAAAGGATCTTCCCCAGTGAAACATATAATTAAGCTATGCTTGAAGGCTGAAGCAGCCTGTCAGCTAGATACTGAAGTCTCAGCTGGCTATCTCTTCTCCCATCCAAGTACTAACCAAACCAGCCCTGCTTAGCTTCCGTGATCAGGCACTTTCAGGACGGTAAGGCCATAGACAAGTTGCCTCTTCTATTTTTGGTTTGTGTCCATTTCACCTGCACACCCATTCCAATGCCCAACGTGCCTATTGCTAAAAAGGACTCAAGTGAAAGTGATGACAATCTCACTTGCCTCCTGACCACAAATGTGGCCTTGGTGATAGAAAGGGCATGGCTGGGTCCACAGAGTCCCCGACCTGCTCACAGATGTGCAGAGCTGGAGAACAGCTTGTTCAGGAATTGTCCAAGCTGATAGAACAGGCAGGAGGAACAGGTTTCTTTGCATGTTTCTACTGTACAATTGGGTGTCCTGTGGATACTTATCAAAATAAAGATGTGATTCATCTTAAATTTTCTGGCTCTAAATTGATAATGCTGCATAAGGTATTTACATAATGACAAGATTACTTCAGAAGGGGACAGTCAGGTAAGATGACCTCAGATGAGGACAGTCAGAAGCACAATCCTGACTCCTATTCAGCAAATCAAGAATAGTTGTAGTGAAACAGATTATGTTCTAAAAGTCTACACTCCTGTTACCTCAAAGATGATTAATTTGCTTTCCCCTATAAACAATGATGCTGAGGAATGAAATTACTCAATCTGTTGGTATATTAACATTCATAATTGTGTTTATTGAAACACATGGTCATTTACTTGATGAAAATGTAATATTGGCCTTGAGATATTTTCATCTGTGCAGATTGTCGTAATGATATTACTATATTATGCTAATGGTCACTTTACAAAAATGAAAGTTATAAAATGGCAACAGAATGTTGCTGTTTTATGCCATTTTTCCAGTAGAATCTCAATGATATATTAAATCAATCATATTTACTATACTTCTAGGAGAAATTTTACTGAACAATTATCATCCTGATTTAATATACTTTTCAGAGTACTTAGCTGGAGTCTGGCATAACTGATGTGAGTTACAGAATCTCTAATACGGAGATGTTAAAGCTTTTTTGACTCTGATCTCACCATTTGAGAAAAACAAACAAAATTAAAATTCCTCCCAAACTGTCAACAATATAGTTATTCATCGAAAGGTTTGGTCTTTTGTGTATGAATCATGATTAATAAATTCTATTCTATGAATTTTTGTCCCCTGGTATTTAAGCTTTCTCGTTTCGGTAATTTGGAACGATTTCAGGAAATTAAATATTTAGTTACTTTTTTACCATTAACTAAAGTTTGAAGCCCAAATGCCTTTTAAAATTCAGACAGGCCAAATTTTTAGCAGAAAAAGATACTTGAAATGCAACTGAAATATTTAAATCTAAATACAAAAGCTACTTTAAAACGGCTGAAATTCTTCTCTTCCTCCTTATTCTCAGAGCTGCCTATACTTACAGCAGTTACTAAAGTTTAAAATACATTGAATTAAAAATTATATCATTAACATAGAATATGTGGAAATAAATATAACACGCTGTGATTCACAGAACTGGCTGTACTATCTTATGCATCTGTAACAAATTGTCTCTATCAAAATTTCTTTTTTTTTTGTTTTTGAGACAGAGTCTCCCTCTGTCACCCAGGCTGGAGTGCAGTGGCCGGATCTCAGCTCACTGCAAGCTCCGCCTCCCGGGTTTACGCCATTCTCCTGCCTCAGCCTCCCGAGTAGGTGGGACTACAGGTGCCCGCCATCTCGCCCGGCTAGTTTTTTGTTTTTTTTAAGTAGAGACGGGCTTTCACCGTGTTAGCCAGGATGGTCTCGATCTCCTGACCTCGTGATCCGCCCGTCTCGGCCTCCCAAAGTGCTGGGATTAAAGGCTTGAGCCACCACGCCCGGCCTCTATCACAATGTCTTAGTCTGCAAGGGACTAAGGGCTTCTAGGTGTCTTGTTCTTCGTGAAGTTTAGGGATCATGCTCTCCCCTAATCACATGGTTGTTACTTACTACCTATGTGACCTTTGGTGAAGTATTTCACCTGGGTGTTAATTTCCTTATCTGCAAAATGGGAGTAATCATGTATCTACCTTTTATGGTTGTGAAGAGCAAATGAACTACACATATAAAATATTAAGCACTTTGTAACACATGTGAAGTGAAACATATGTGTTTATTTTTAATAATAAACAATTAATGGCATCTTTGACCAATATAAACTGTGTATCATAATTTTTACTCTCTGAATTCAATGTGGTTTATAATTTAAAATGTACTGTTTTGTTAAATGTATCATATTTTAGTGATTTTAAGGTTGGTGATTTCTTAAAAGAAAGTACACATTATTCTATGGATTAGTAGGAATTTCATTTTTCTTATATTGTCATTGAAGCCAAATATTTAAAAATGTATAATTTATCAACACATAAAAATTCCATTTATACTTCATATTTATGTATAAGTACTAATTTTGCAGTCTTCAACATTTCAAATGTATTGACACACTCTTACTTTAATTCGAATTATTCCCATTTGGGACTTGTTCAAACAATCTCGTAATCAAAACCTGGATGATCCATTCATATCCTTTAGCAGGGCCTGAATATCCTATGTTCCTCATGAGCTAACAATGTGAATAACTTTGTGAAATAGGTGGCACAGGGTTTTTTTTTGCAAAACAGAGTCTGTGAAAATTGCACTTTGCCCCAAATTGTTCATTGCTTTTGCACACCTTGTAGCACGTGCAGCTGGGGAGTCTCTTTATGACTGAGATCTCAGTCCCGATCTTCTTTCCCTCACAGGAGGTGCTCATGACATTTTATCTAGTCAATTCTCACCTAAAGGGCTTGCCTTAGATACTGACAGATGCCTGAATGACAACAGAGGTTCTGGCAAATGCTGTGATAGTGTGTTTGTTGGCGATTACCTCTCTCAACACTGTCAAAGAGTCAGATTGTAAAAAATATCCACACATACAACTTTTTCTGTTATCATTATATGGACTCAGAAAATAAAGCAAAGAAATGAGGCAATTTTCTGGACAATCAGGCAAGAAAAATGGCCTCAATTACTCATTTTGTCTCTCTGTCTTACTTGTCTAGACATTGCTTGGGGGCAGGGGATGAAAATTTACTACAGTTTTCTAATACATTGATTACTTTAAAAACTAATTTTTTTTGACCATTTGCTGAAGGAATCTTTGCTGAAGATCAAATTGAGTCTGAAGCCGGAGGTAGTGGCTATTTTTATTTATTACACCATGAGGTCACCTAGATTATGCTTAACCAACTTTACAAGTAATTTTTCTGAGTTTAAGGGTTTGATTTTTTTTTTTTTCATAAAGTCACGAGGGCTAATTTCCAAGTGGATTTTGGAGAAGATTTATGATTCTACTTTCTGATCATCCAAACCAAGAATCTAGATCCCATTAGGGACAAGGTCTTAGAGACGTGATGTGAGTACCTTTCTATCTTCCCTTTCCTTTCTGTCCCCATGAGTCACTTCTCTTCTGGATTACATTCAATTCTTTCAGGTTCATTCTGATCTCCATTCAATCCTTCCTTTCCACTGTGACCAGAGTGATTTTTCTTAAGCACAAATTAGCCCGTGTCCCCTTCCTACTTAAGATCCTTTGATTCTGCGTAAGTGCTTTCAGGATGAAATTCCAAACTCCCCAGTGTACCACACAAAACCCCCTGTGTAAGAGCAGTGTTGTACTTGCTCTCTTATCTCCCTCCCAGGCACCTCCCTAGAGCTACCTGGACAATGCAGGAACTCAGATGCCCCCACCTGCAGTTAGGCTCCTTCCTGTGCCCCAAGCAGTGGTTCTTAACTGGGTGATGCTGCACTCCAGGAGAGAATTTTTGCAATGTCAGGTGACATTTTGTTTTCGTTTCTTTTTTTTTTTTTTAATTTTAAATTATAGATCTAGGGGGTAAAAGAGAAGTATTGTTACATGGATATATTGTCTAGTGGGGAAGTCTGGGCTTTTAGTATAACTATCACCCAAATAGTATACATTGTACTCATTAGATAATTAGATGATTTCTCATTCCCCCTCCCACCCTCCTCCCTTTCTGAGCCTCCAGTGTCTATTATTCCATGCTCTATGACCATATGTGCACATCATTTAGCTCCCACTTATAAGTGAGAACATGAGGTATTTGGCTCTGTGCTTCTGTGTTATTTCATTTAACATAATGACCTCCAGTTCCATTCATGTTGTTCCAAAAGACATGATTTCATTCTTGTTTATGGCTGAGTAGTATTCCATGGTATATATGTGTGTGTGTATACATATATACATGGTACACACACAAACACACACACACACACACACACATATATACATACACACATACACATGTATATACACCACATTGTCTTTATCCAACCATCCATTAGACACAGGTTGATTCCATATCTTTGCTACTGTGAATAGTGCAGCAATAAGCATACAAGTGCAGGCATCCTTTTTATATAATGATTTCTTTTCTTCTGAGTAGATACCCAGTAGTAGGACTGCTGTATCAAACTGTAGTTCTATTTCCAGTTCATTGAGAAATCTGGAGGAGACATTTTGGTTGTCACACTGGCACCTCATGGACAGAGGCCAGGGATGCTGTTAAGATCCTAAAACACACAGGACAGCCCCTGACAACAAAGAATTATTCTGTGAAAAATGTAAAAAATGAGAAACCCTGTCCTAAAACAGCCTTGATGGCTTTCTTTACTCACTTTCTCCTAGCCTTTAAGACTCAGCTTAAGAGGATTGCCTCTGGAAATGTTTCTTTACTGCCACCCAGCCTCACTGTGATTTACCTCTCGTTACTATTCTTGTTACTTTCTTTTTCTCTTCTATAGATTAAAGCATCTTTTAAAATACAATCTTTGGAATCTATTAGGTACCTGTGACGTTTAATACTGAGTGTCTACTTGATTGGATTGAAGGATGCAAAGTATTGTTCCTGGGTGCGTCCGTGAGGGTGTTGCCAAAGGAGATTAACATTTGAGTCAGTGGACTGGAGAGGGCAGACCCACTCTCAATCTGGGTGGATACAATCTAATCACTTGCCACTGTGGCCAAAATAAAAACAGGCAGAAGAACATGGAAAGACTAGACTGGTTTAGTCTTCTGGTCTATGTTTTCCTGTTGTGCTGGTGACTTCCTGCCCTTGAACATTGGACCCAAAGTTCTTTAGCTTTGGGACTTGGACTTGCTTCCTTCATCCTCAGCTTGCAGACGGCCTATTGTGGGACCTCACCTTGTGATTATGTGAGTCAATACTCTTAATAAACTCCCCTTTTTATATATGTCTATCCTATTAGTTCTGTCCCTCTAGAGAAACCTGACTAATACAGATTTTGGTACAAGTAGAGTGGGGCCTACTGAAAAGATACTGAAAAATGTGGAAGTAGCTTTGGAACTTGGTAACAGGCAGAGGTTGGAATAGTTTGGAGGGCTCAGAAGAAGACAGGAAAATGTAGGAAAGTTTGAAACTCCCTAGAGACTTGTTGAATGGCTTTGACCAAAATGCTGATAATGATATGGACAATGAAATCCAGGCAGAGGTGGTCTCAGATGGAATGAGAAACTTGTTGGGAACTGGAGCAAAGGTGATTCTTTTTATGCTTTAGCAAAGAGACTAACAGCATTTTGCCCTGCCATAAAGATTTGTGGACCTTTGAACTGGAGAGAGATGATTTAGCGTATCTGGCAGAAGACATATCTAAGCAGCAAAACATTCAAGAAGTGACTTGGGTGCTCTCAAAGGCATTCCGTTTAAAAAGAGAATCAGAACATAAAAGTTTGGAAAATTTGCAGCCTGACAATGTGATAGAAAAGAAAAATCCCATTTTCTGAGGAGATATTCAAGCCAGCTGCAGAGATTTGGATAAGTAACGAGGAGCCAAGTGTATTCACCAAGACTATAGGGAAAATGTCTCCAGGACATGTCAGAGACCTTTGTGACAGTCCCTCCAATCACAGGCCCAGAGGCCTAGGAGGGAAAAACGGTTTTGTGGGCTGGGCCCAGAGTCCCTGTGCCGTATGCAGGCTAAGGAATTGGTGTCCTGCGTCCCAGATGCTCTGGGTGTGACTGAAAGGGACCAAGGTACAGCTTGGGCCATGGCTTCAGAGGGTGCAAGCCCCAAGCCCCGGCAGCTTCCAAATGATATTGAGCCTGAAGGTGTACAGAAGTTAATAACACAGGTTTGAGACCCTCCACCTAGATTACAGAAGATGTACGGAAATGCCTGGATGTCCAGGCAGAAGTTTGCCACAGGGGCGGGGTGCTCATGGAGAACCTCTGCTAGGGCAATGCTAAAGGGAAATGTGGGGTGGCCCCCCACAGGGAGTCCCCACTGGGGTGCTGCCTAGTGGAGCTGTGAGAAGAACACCACCATCCTCCAGACCCCAGAAAGTTGATCCACTGACAGATTGCATCATGCACCTGGAAGAGCTGTAGACACTCAACACCAGTCCGTGAAAGCAGTCAGGAGGGAGGCTGTACCCTGCAAAGCCACAGGGGTGGAGCTGCCCAAGGCTGTGGGAGCCCACCTCTTGCATCGGCGTGACCTGGATGTGAGACCTGGAGTCAAAGATCTTTTTGGAGCTTTAAGATTTGACTGCCCTGCTGGGTTTTGGACTTGCATAGGGCCTTTAGCTTCTTCATTTTGGCCAATTTCTCCCATTTGGAATGAGTGTGTTTATCTAATGCCTGCACCTCCATTGTATCTAGGGTGTAACTAACTTGCTTTTGGTTGTACTGGCTCATAGGCAGAAGGGACTTGCCTTGTCTCAGATGTGACTTTGGACTGTGGATTTTTGAGTTAATGCTGAAATGAGTGAAGACTTTGGGGGACTGTTGGGAAGGCATAATTGGTTTTGAAATGAGAGGACAAGAGATTTGGGAGGGGCCGGGGCGGAATGATATTGTTTGGCTGTGTCCCCACCCAAATCTCAACTTGAATTGTAGCTCCCACAATTCCCATGTGTTGTGGGAGGGACCCAGTGGGAGGTAATTGAATCAGGGAGGCGGGTCTTTCCTGTGCTAGTCTCTTGTGATACTGAATATGTCTTACGAGTCCTGATGGTTTTATAAAGGGGAGTTTCCCTGAACAAGCTCTCTTGTCTGCCACCATATGAGACATGCCTTTCACCTTCTGCCACAATTGTGGGGCCTCCCCAGTAACATGGAACTGTGAGTCCATTAAACCTCTTTCTTTTGTAATTGCCCAGTCTTGGGTATGTGTTTATTAGCAGCATGAAAATGGACTAATAGAGTACCTAACATGCTTATTGATTATACAAATGAATGATACTGATTAGGGCAAATTCGCCTATCCATGAATGCTGATGGCATGGTGAAATGTAACAGGTTTGAGTCCCTTTTAGCTATGCTTACTTATTTATGAAATGCCTTTGGGACAGAGCAAAACTTTGATGAATTCATTTAGAAATTCAGAGGAGAAAAATTAAGACATTACTAAAATAAGTTAATTTTCAAATTATGACTATGTACAGATTTTTCTACAATTTCAATTTTACATGTTGGAAACAGAACAGCTGTGTGAATAACAGACAAGAGCCCCATCCAAGGCTAAATACTATCATTCACTTATTTTCCAAATATTTATGAGTGCCTGCTATATGCCAGGCATCACGCTACCCCGAAATGTCATGATGAGCAAAACGTCCTGTGTCTGCCCTCAGAGAGTGACAGTCCAGTGGGAATGACAGACAATGCAGAAATATTATAAAAGAAAAAATTACAAACCGTGATCGTGACTGTGAAGAAGAGGGAAGGGTGTTAGGAAAGTTTACAAAGAGGATGTATGTGTGGGGCTGGTCTTTTATAAGGGGCAGGAGGGCTTCCCGTAGAGTTGTACTTTGGAGCTGATTTTGACTGGGGAGGTGTTGCAGGGTGGGGGAGGAGTGTGCCAGCCAAAGGAGGAGCACATAGAAGCCTGAGGTGAGAAGGGTACTAGCATGTTCTGGAACCAAAGAGAAGACCGATGTGGCTGGAATACTGGGGGAAGGGGAAGGCTGGGAGGACACTGGGCTGGCGAGGTGGACAGAGCCTTTTATATAATATTGAGTGTTGACAGGGTCTTTAGGCTAAAAAACATTTAGGGGAGCCGTTATGTGTGTAATTTTTCCTAACTGAAAAGTTCAAAGTACTGTTGTTTGAGCTACATTTTGCTAAAACCAACAATGACAACAACAAACTACTGGGACAACAAACATTTCTTCCTGGATTGCTTTTTAGATTGGGTATTTTCATAGCTGTATTAGTTTCCTAAAGGTGCTGTAACAAATGACCACAAACTGGGTGGCTTAAAACCACAGAATGTACTCGCTCACATCTCTGGAGGCCAGAAATCCACCATGGAGGCCTCGGCAGGACTGCACTCCCTCCGCAGCTCCAGGAGAGGAGGTTTTGTTTGCCTCTTCCAGCTTCTCGGGGCTCCTGGCATTCCTGGTCTTGTGGCCACAGAACTTCAATCTCTTCCTCCCTCTTCACAGGGGTCTTCACATGAGCTTCTTCTCTGTGTGTCAAAGCTCTCTCTCCTTTCTCTTATGAGGACTCCAGTCAGTGGATTTAGAGTAGATTTCTAAGTCCAGGATGATCTTAATCTGCAGATCCTTAACTGCATTACATCTGCACAAACCCTGTTTCCAAGTAAGGTCATATTCATATTCACAGGTACCAGGGGTTAGAACTTGGACTTATCTTTTTGGGGGACACAATTGAAGTCACTACAATAATGTTGATTTCAAATCATTATTACTAGATTATACTTGAGCGTTATTGCTGTGTTATTTCTTAGGGTATTCACCTCAATACCCCTCATCCATTCACCACCACTAAAGATGGCAGGTGCACAGAGAAACAAGCAGTACACTGATTTGGATGTGGGACTCAGCTTGGCTTGGCCACTATCTTGGCCACTATCTGCTGTGTGACACTTACCTCCTGCGAGCCTCATTTCTTCACCTTAAAACGAGGAGTGACACTTGACCTTTACATGTATTATACCCTTTACATGTTTTCTATGAACCTACAACTTCATGACTTGCTTCATGGCTCTGCTCACTTTTTCTTGACCATGCTGACGTTTTGGCCTCTGGTCCTCCTGCTTTAAAATATTTTAATCCTTTTCTGAGTCAGTGGGGATGGTGGTGGTGGGGCGTTCCCTGACTTATGTAGCTGGATTCCTACTCCAAGTCCTTGCACAGAGAGAAACGGTTTTATAGAGGAATGTTTCACTGGAGATGAAACAACGATACTTTGGCAGCTGGGGCAATTCTTTTCTTATCCTTATTGGAGGATTAGTCCCCAGGTGCAGTTTATTTAGCACTTGTCATTAAAGAAACGTGAGTTGGTTAGAAGCCAGTGTGAGCAAGTAGAGAGAAAGTATGTTTCTGATTCAGTTGAATTATAATAAGACAAGCATCTCTGTACAGTTTAAGGTAAACCTAAATGAACTGAATGCTATTTATAAAAGCTAAAACCCTTATTAACTTGACAGCAGCATTATTATTAGGCAAAGTGTGATATAACATAGATACAGACTCAAAATGGACATAAGTGATGCCCATCGTATTGATTTATGACAAAAAACAGTCAGAATTGTCAGCACTAGTGATGTTAGGTTTTCTGTTGAAAGTGATTCTTTCTCCATATGTCTGGGGTTTGAGTTCATGTAGCCACCAAACTCTGCCAGAGTTTAATGAGATTCTCAAAGGTAGGAGATCCATTTGGTCGATGTAGGTGTCTATGAAAGAGCCAGGAACATTAGTCTGGCAGGGTACCAAAGGGAAAGAAATAATTGAAAAGGAGGTATAAAGGGAGAAGAAAGACAGCTACTAAAAAGTTGAATTCTAGTAGAATTACGAGGGTATTTTTACAGCACTTGGTTTATTTTTAGATGGCCTCCTCCATAGACCCCAACACAAAATGCATCACAGAAAAGTACAAAAGAGCAATAGTCCTTTTTATGAGATTCTGTTCATAGGAAAAGAAAAAGAAGATTTAGCCAGCAGCAGGAATTTGTTCCACCTAGCTTTAAATGGAAATCACTTTTAAAGCAGTTATGGAAAAATTTAGCTGGGTTCCCAAGCAATACAACTTGTTCGGTGTAAAGTCTGATTCACGGAGCTTCTGCCGGCAAATCATTATTCTTGCACTACAAGGAAAAGGGTGTATTGTTCCCTGTTACAGGAGAGCTAGGGAAAAAGAACATGATAGTCAGTAGAGGAGCTAAAGAGACTTGATTTATAGATTCTATTGACTCACTAGTGTGGAAAGAAAAAGTAACCCCTATCTAATCTTTCAGTTCTTCCTTTGAGGCATCTTTCAGATGTGTACCTTCCTCTCCATGACTTCTGAATGTGTCTTCATGCCGTCCCCTCCCTCTTGTTCACCTGCGTTGCCATCATAGTCCCTCGCTCCCCAGCTGGTGTACCAGGTATCTGTCTGCGACATTCAGCCCCATTCCCACCTTATTCTGTGATCTCTCCTACAGCACAGGAACTGGCGGTGTAGGAACTACATTTCCCAGAACCCCTTGCCAAACAGAGCTTTGATTTGGATGCGATCAGTAAGAAGCCCCTGTGGGAGATTTGGATGTCAGAGAAGTGTGTGTTGGGGCAGTGGCCTGCTGACATGCAGAGTTTGGAACCTAAAGGGTTTTTAGTAGCCTTTAGAAGTTCACCAATAGATACCGGAGGCTGCTGTGACCTGTGGGGAAGTTTCCTTGAATTTCTGACCTGCCTGGAGGCAATGTCTAATCCCTCGGTAGCTATTGGAGAAGCTGAGGCCAGCAGTGACTGGCCTTCCTCAACCGCAGCGACTCCTTTCTGTCACTCTCATAAGCACAGCAGATCCCTTCTTCCTTGGAGCATTGAGGAAAGGTTCTATTTTTCGGATTGCTTACATCACTGCTCTCTGGAGCCCGGAAATTATCTATCACAGCTCCTTATTTTATGGATGAAGCTCAGAGAGATTAAGTGACTGCTCAAGATCACTCGGCTCCTTAGTTATGGAACCAAGCCTGGAATCAATCTCTATCCTAACTTCCGGCTGGCGCTAATTTCTATCTCTATCCTAACTTCCGGCTGGCGCTAATTTCTATTGTTTCCTGCCTCTGTAGATGTGTATACCATCTCCTCATGTTCCCGCACATTTTTATACCCCTATTTTGTTGTATCTATGATGCCAGCAGTTATCATTGTTTCATGAAAAAAAAAAAACCTAAGAAAACTACCACCAAAAAATGGACTCAGTAAATTTTAATCACTGCAAAATTTTATGCTTGCTGAAAAAACTCTTTTCACTTTAATTATAGAGTTTTAAATTATTTATTGCATATACATAAAAAATAAAATATAAGCAAAATAAATTGGGTGAGATATTTCTGAAACTTCCTTTCATGTAGAATATGACTCTTTGAATCATGTTTTTGACTCAGAGTTATTAAGCCTAATTATATATAACTCTATAAATAATATATATTAAATATATA
>NW_012115154.1:16023481-16107435 GCF_000951035.1 Colobus angolensis palliatus | reverse complement strand
TAGTTTTAAAATATAAATTTCTATGCCATCAAGAGATAAGATGAGGTCATATTTCCTTAAAAAATGTTAACTTTAGTTTTAATGTTGTGGGTACATTGTAGGTGTATATATTCATGGGGTATACATTACACATTGGTGCAGACATGCAATGTGTAATAATCACATCATGGATAATTGGGTATCCATCCCCTGAAGCATTTATCCTTTGTGTTAAAAAAATGTGGAATCTTTATGAATTTATGTGTCATTCTTGCCCAGGGGCCTTGCTAATCTTCCCTGTATTGTTCCATTGTTAGCATATGTGCTGCCAAAGCAAGCGCAATGTAACATTTAAATCTGTTAAGCAACTAAAATGCTGTGGTGCGAGACTCTTAAGTCATTTGGCAATGACATAGAACTAGACTTCTTTTTTTACTTTTGCTTCCTGTATGTTAAACATACATAATACACTGTCTCACCCATCCTCTTTCAAAACAAGTAGTTCCTAGGAATAATAAGAGTGGTCTGTAATTGTCTCTGAGGTTTTCTTGCAAGATGCTGACATGTGTGTTACACGTTGTTCTCCTACATGCAAGCATTGCTTGTGACATCACAACTGCCACCTGGCTGAAGGCAACTATAAGATGTCATAGATTCTAAGATGCATCCCAATTTCAGAAATATTACAATAAAAAAATCATGTGTCACAAAATTTATTCAATTTTTAGTTCTGCTCTGTTCATTTGTGGGTCTTCAGGAAGAGTGTATGCGTTTTCAAGGTATAGTTAGTAGCAAAGAATTATTTTTAGTGTCTCAGAATACAGGCGTACTTGGGGATTATTAAAATATGGTTTTTCCTTAAACTGAAACTTGTATCTTATGTATTCATAATGCTATTGTTTTAATGTAACTAATCACTATAATTTATGATTAATTTAATGTCTTTAAGGCATAACATATACAGCTTTAATTCTTGTTTGGACCCAACAAACATTTATTATTCTCACATTACCAGGCATATTTGCATCTCAGGAGATTATTAACTCTCATACTTAATAAGAATTCCTCTAACTTGAAAACTCAAAGATTAAGATTTCTGTGATATCTATGTGTAGATAGCAAAGCTATGGTAATGGAATTGGTAAAATCTTGTTTCGTTTGAGAAAAATAAGGCAGAAAACGATATTTACTTCTTTGAGAGGATACACTTGCCATCTCTTCTGTTTCTTAGAAAATGGGTTTTTACTGTGCTTATTCATAACCAGTACCTGCTTCTTGAACATTTGGCTGAGAAGAAAAAGTAGCCTAGCAGTCAGCAGGAACTGGCTAATACAAGAGAATGTTATATGGAATAAAGTAATGCATACAAAGCATGGCACCTGGCAGATGTGTTTCCATCTGTTGCTCAGACTTTTATCTTATTTTCCCTCCAACCAATTGTATGGTCTTTCCATACTTGGCAAATAGTAGACAATCAATGAATGATAAGTTCCTTCTGTTTCCTGCTCTTGCTCCAAAGTTAAAGCAGGGCAAATACTTGGGTTGAAAAGATTTTCCCTTCTTTACAGCTTTCCTACAGTTTTGAAGAAAGTAGATGTAGTGGACTGAATGTTTATGTGACCCCCACCAAATTAATATGCTGAAATCTTAACACCCAAAGTGATGTTAGGAAGTGGGGCCTTTTGTGGGGACGTAGGTCATGAGATGCAGAGCCTTCACCTGTGGCCCCAGAGAGTACATTTTCCCCTCTGCTATGAAAATTCACAGCCAGAAAGAGTCATCTATGAACAGAAAACTATGAACATCTATGAACAGAAAACTCCCCATCACCAGATACCAGATCCACCAGTGCCTTGGCATATCTTGGACTTCCCAGTCTCCAGAGCTGTGAGAAATGAATTCCTGTTGTTTATAAGCCACCTAGTTTATGTTTTTTTTTTTAATAGCAACCCAAATGGACTGAGACAGTGTGTACTCCAAGTCACTCACAATCTCCGACTCACACATGTATGAATACCCCATGGAAACAAAGTCCATCATAGCACGTTTGGCCTAGAATGGGTGCCCGAGACTCTTTTGGCCCAAGGTTGCTATGCAGATCCACTTCTGGAGCAAGGCAGCTCCAGGATTCTGGGAGACCTTCTCGCGGTAAGCAGATGTAAGGTTTCTACAGGGACTCCGTGGGATTCACCAGAGCCTGTATGTGACACTTGTGACCTCTGCTTTACTGGGGACCATGTGGCCACCCTAGCTGCTCTGTATTCCCCACAAGGATTCAGGCAGATGCCCAGTGGTCACTCTAACCATCACAGGCCAGTTCTAATTGTTACTGTGGAAAGGACCTTAGGATATCTGAAAATTGACCGTATGCTCCTCCAGTTGTTCTTGTATACACATCATTTAACACTGGAAAGTAGTACCGTAGAGTGTTCATTATTTGTGTGGGCTTTCCAGCTAGCCAGACAAGTTCCAATCCTGGTTCTGTTACCTAGTGTCTTATGACCTTGATTAATTCACTTAACACTTCCATTTCAGCGTTTGTGATATTGGAAAAATGCCTGTCTCACAGGGTTTTTTTTGTGAGGATTGAATGAGATATGTACATGAAATGCCTGGCACAGAGTAAGCACTAAATATGGAGGGCTATTATGATCATTGACAAACGTGACATTTAAGACTTTTAATTCAACATCATTAGCTCATCTGTCTTATTGACACTTAATCAAGACTTTCTAAAGTGTGAGCTCATATTAATTTCCCAGTAACTCAGTTGTCTACTTGAGTTCATTTTCTTTCACCAAACTGAAACTAACTCCTGTGGCATGATTGATTTTGCCAGAGTGATTCTGCATATCCTAAACAGGATCTTTCCATCTGCTGTTCAACCCCATCTGTTCTTGCCTCCAGCTGATCCAATTTCATATCCAGTTGGTAGAGGGCCACCTGAAAAAAAACCTGCAGTATGTTCTGATGTCCTGAAGAAATCTTGAGAAAAATTCAGCATAAAGACTTCAGTCACTTGGACACACTAAAGGCTCAGTAAATTATTTTAGGGAAAATGGGGAACTTGCCATATGGTGATGTTTCTTGGTGGTGAAATTAGGTCATATCAAAGTTAGAACAAACAAGGAAAACTCGTGCCTAGCAGAGTGCTATGTGCAGTACAGACTCTTTGTACTCATGAACTAATTAATATAGTGCTATTATTATGTGGGAGAATTGTAAATCCTTTGAATGTGATGAATATTCCAAAGATGCATCACTTCATTTCTAATGTATTATTATTATATTTATATTAAAAGTATGATATTTTAGATGATTAGAGAAACTAGGACATTTAAGACTTTAATTGCTCTTTCACAAAATACGCACTAGACTGCATTCACTTGAGCTGGAGTATCAGTGAACATTTATGAAGAAAGAGATGCTTCTCTGAGCGGTGTAGCATGGTGTAAAAGCAACAGCACTGAGCATCACCCCAAAACAATTTGCTTGTGCTTATTAGATGCCAGATGTTGTCAGATGCACTTTGCCTTTATTACCTTCATGTATTTTATCAAATTAAGAGACAATTTATTGTTTGATGCCCCATCATTTTATGTGGCGCTTCCACAAAAGATGTGCCATTGATTTTAAGAATCATCCCAATTAAAATGTGAAGTGTGCCTATGTCATAGAATGAAAGAATATGATAATCTATGATTCTTTATAACACCTCCATGAGGGTCATTTTACATGTGAATAAATTGAAACTCAATGATATTAAATGAAATGCCCAAGCCCCTTTCAGCTAGAAAACAAGGAAATCTGGACTTGGATCCAATTTTGTCTGTTCCCTACAATCTGTAGTAACCTTGGGCTTCAATGCCCTGGTTCTGAAGTGACTGTAGTTCCAGAGATGGTAAGTACCAGTGAGCAAAGCTCTAGAATGAATTTGTACATCTAATGCTGTACCTGGAAGCACATCTTCATATCTGAAATAAGTATACTACACTCACCCATTTCTTCCCCTTTTTTTCCCCTAGTTTCTTTCCTCATTCCTTGATGATCGACATAGAAAATCATGTTTTAAAGGAATTCCTTTTCTCTGTTCTGTATCCTAAAGGCTCACCTGTTTTGACAGTAGTGTAGCTCACATCAGAAATCATGAGAATAGGACGAATGGCTTTCTTTAAGGAAAACTTAAAGGTTTCTCTCCTTTCTTGTAGAATTTCTGTTATTATAGAAATAATGGAAATATGCTTTATCTTTGATTAAATAAATGATGGGTTTAATGCAGGAAGTCACTGCATTACTTGCTTTGGCCTGGAAAACAACTGTTCAGAAACCTCCCCAGCATTCTACCCTCTCATACTTTCTAAATCATCTCCTTCCCACCTTTTTGGGCTCTATAAGAATATAGCCAGCATCACAGGAGCTATCTATTTCTTCTTCCTGTGACTCTAAGAGCTCCAAGCTGAAAACCCAAAGCTTGGCAAGAAAAAAATCCTAAAGATAAGTAACATATTTCAATCATTTTACCAATCTCTTTCCTCTTTCCTCCACCAAATACACAGAGGATATCCCTTGACAAGTGTTACAACCTAATTTGTTTAGTAGATCTTGTGGCCCACACTATTTAGAGCAAAATATTCATTTACTCAACAAATTTTTTTGAGTACTTTTTATGTGCTGTGCTAAGCACTTTACATTTACTATGTAGAACTTACACAACCACTTGGGTAAGTTTGGTTCCTAGGGATTAACTGGATTGCAAGGCCACGAAGCCACAGAGTGCTTGACACCATGCATAGGGAAGTCAGGTTGACTCAGAGCCCTTACTCCATCTGCCTGGGGCAAACAGAGAAAATTTTTGGCCTAGGATATTTTTCATCAACAGTGAGTAATTGCTAAAGTTATTACTAGCAGGGATTTCAGCCCTTAAAATGTATTCAGCTTTTATCCTGTGAATAGTGAAACCCCGTCTTTACTAAAAATACAAAAAATTAGCTGGGCGTGGTGGTGGGGCCTGTAGTCCCAGCTACTCAGGAGGCTGAGGCAGGAGAATGGCATGAACCCAGGAGGCAGAGTTTGCAGTGAGCCGAGATCATGCCACTGCACTCCAGCTTGGGCGACAGAGTGAGACTCTGTCTCAGAAAAACAAACAAACAAACAAACAAAAAAAAACAAAAAAAAATCAGCTTTTATTTAAAGGGGATATCCACTTAATGATATTCTTTCTTATTTCTTGATGAGACTATAATGATGGTTAAAAGAACCAAGTGAATTCATTAAATTTTACTGTTATGGGAAATTCTGTCTACGTTTGTCCTGTGACTATTAGAAATGCATTTTTTACACATATTTTTTCACTTCAAAAAAATTCCAAACCCCTTTTATTTATCCCAGAGTTCTCTATTTGTTGAAGTAGCTTGCTGTTTGTGTCAGTCACTGAATTGAGTTTGAAGTCTCACTGATATCTCTGATAAAATATTAGAAAAAACCTGAGGTATAAATGCCAAATGGCTGTTTTAGAGTCCCCATTAAATTTGAATTTGATAAGCCTATGGATCATATATATAGCGTGTGCTATGACTTTTTACTTTCCATTCTCTGGCCAATATTAAACTGTAAATTGAAAGGAAATTCTTGGTCACCATCAAATTGATTGATTGAGTCATAAGCCAATCTTTAAGTCAAACTAATGTCAAATAGGACATAGAATTCTGGGTTAGTTCCAATTATAGAATCAGAATTATGGATTCTTAATTTGGAATAAATTATAGGATTATACTATCACTTACAAATTTTAAGTATGCATTGAACTAGGTTTTGTATTTTCCTTTTGTGTTCCTTTTATTATTTCTATTAAGGAGCTCAGCCAAAATATCCAATTAATTTTTCCCTATCACTGTTAAAACATTTTCTTAGTGTTCTTGGCTTCAGGCTTTCTCTAAACCCATCCTTCACACAACTGGCATATTGCTGTTTATAAAACTCATATTATATCCCAGCTTGTAAACTTCTGATGGCCTTCTATTGCCTGGCTTATAGGAGAATGCCTACAACTCCTTAGCCGGATGTAATCGACCCTCAAAGTTCTCGCCCTACTTTACTATCTACTATCCCTCTACAAAAATCAAGGAACTGAAGTGAGAATGGCCACCTTAAGGTTTCATGCAAAAACTTTTGCCTTTTTTCTTATATTTTACATCCCATCTTCTATCTTCAACACCTACTCCCCATATCATCTTTTTGAAAAACCTTTCTTGGCCTCCTCAGTGCAGAGAGATCTCTGCTGCCCGCTAACTCTCAGAGCACTTCTCTCTCTCCACCCCTTGTTTAGTGGTTGTCATCTCTTCTCTCATTTCTTCTCTATTTCATCTCTTCTCTTGATTTGCTGCATATGTATCTTCTCTTTTTATCTGGATTGTAAAAGTTTTTGGGAAAGATATTAATCCAGCGTTTGCAGATAGCGAGTGCAGGGTTTCCATCTTCAACAGAAATCTTATGTCTCTTTAGATGTTTATTTTCAATTCTATTGGAGAATACTATTATCATACATCAGTGTGTTCTTTCTGAGGAACAACAATCCTAGTTTCTCCTCTCAAAGTACACTTTTACGATAATGAATTATTCTATTTATAGCTTTGTTATAAACTTTCTTCAAGTTCTACCCAACTATATTAATTGAAGTTGTGAAATAAAGTATTAGATGCAATTATAATGTAAAACACATCAACTCTGAGTACAGCAGAAGGGCTTGCCTCAATAAATTGTTGGGTCAATACTCCATTAACGACCAACCTGGTGCTAGTAAGAATGCTCACCAGAAGTACTGCTCAGGATATCTATAAACTGCACAAACCAATAGAGGCAAATATGTGTATATTGTTTGCCTCTTTCAATTTTCTTTTAACAGCTCAACATAGAAAATTGAAACAAGAATTATTTTTGTTTCAAAGGATGAAAGTAACTGTAACTATTGCATCCTAACATTTTTAATGCTTTAAGAAATAGGTAAATATTTGGTACATAAAATCTTAGACTCTATTTAAGCAGCATTTTACCTTCAGCACAATCCGTAGCAAGTAAATTTACCAGTACCTCGGAATACTGTAAAATTAATTTCCTTTCCATTACTTGAATCCAATACTTCCTCAATTCACCTTAAGCAAAATTTCTTTCTCCCTGTCTGCCTTCCCTACATGGAAAGTGCTGGATGCCATTATGGCATCACGTGACACACTTCTTTTGTTTCTAGTGTCCCCCAGACAACTACTCAGAGCTTTCCTTTTCAGGCATTGTGTGACCACCATTCACTTCTCTTACTCCTTAAATATTGATTTGAGGCTCTGCAATTAAAAAAAAAAAAAAAAAGGAAGCTGGTAAAAGAGGCTTTTTTTGGGTGATACTGTGTTTTGGGACCATTTTTTCAAGTATTAAGAATCATATCATTTTATGACTAGGGAGGACCAAACTGAAGTCCAGGAAAATGACTGTCCAAGAAGATCCACAGTTACCGTTTTTGATACTCGTATTGGCGATACAGACATGCCAAAACTCGTTCCTTCTGACGTGAGATTTAATGATAGGTACTGTTTCCATATGGCCTAAACTGTTTGGTAAGCAGGGCTTATCAAAGCCCTGTAAGAATATGGGGAAATTCTCTAGTATCTGAACTTTCCCCCACCTCTCCATACATTCACACACAACTCTACCATAGACTTGAATGAGGTAGCAAGGCTTACTAGCTTCTCAAGACTTCTTCATCATAGCCAGACTTGAGAGTTTCTGGGTCCACATCTTACAGATATGTGCCCCATCTTTACTACTGGAAGACAACAAGGAAGGAAGAAATTCTACTCTCTGTGATAGTTTAATCTGAAATGTAAGCTTAAGAATTCCAGAAATTGGAAAAGTATTATTTCAGCCATTTGAATCAAGGAGAGAGTACACAGTTAAACCTCTGAAGGCTTCACCAAGCCCCTCAAAGTGAATTTCTGCTACATAGAATCTCAAGACACTAAACACATAATATTGGCATGAAGAATGTCTGGGTATTCAATAAAAGGTTTGCTGGTTTATACAGATAAGCCATCCCCATACACCTTCTGAATGCCTTGATGTCTGCTAGAAAGACAACGCAAACCTTACTCATGCCAGGGAGACAGTAAAATAACCTTCTTACATTGAGTTATTTGCTGCTATATTTATTTTTCTTTTTAAATATAACAATTGTTGGATTTTACAAATTAATACCAAAATGTCAAAATAAATCAAAGAGAACTTTACTACTTTTGCTCCTATTTTGTGAGAGTACCAGCTATGGCAGTATTTTCTTTGTTTTAAGCCATTCACCTATGGGCACATTCCGTAGCTTCAGTAATTTTTTTTTTAGGCCTTGCTTGCAAGTAATTGGTATTGATTTTTGCAGGTTATTGCTAATGTGTTTAGTTCTGAAAAGAAATCTAACTGTACCCCTCTCATCCTATAGTCCCTCGAAGAAAATAATATGTATAACTTCAGAGCAAATTGCAGTGGTATACAACTTCTTTAGGCAAAAATCAGGGGTGGGTGCCAAGTTTTTGCAGCGTGCGTGGCTTCATACCTCAAAGGCAGTGATATGTTTTAACCTCCGCATTATTTCAATTCAATGTGCTGATATATGAAGTGTGATGGTTAGTGGTTAATACTCCTTATGCTAGAGGAGTAAACAACGTAGAAATCTCATTTAAGAACAAGGCCCTAGGGAGTGACAAGAAATAAGTCTACCTCTTAAATCAGCACATTCAACTGGGTCGGTCATTAACAACATTGGCACTAATAGCTTTTAGCAGCAGGGCAGCTGCTGATTACAATTGGGTTTCCTGCAACTGTGGCTGCAGAAGATCTGAAGCCTCCATTATAAAGGCAGAAAACTGGGGGAATGCACATGAATTCAAGGTAGAAGGGAAAAGCAAGTGGAGTGTGTAGACTTGGAAGAAAAGGATTCACAATTTTCTCTATAGTTAAACACAATTTTGCATATCAGCAGATGGCGTCAGTAAAGGGAGTTGAATATATGGTTTGGAAAGCTTTGGATTATTGCAGAGCAAGTTTAATTATCCAGAATCAGCTCAAGAAGCTAGTACCTACTGTAGAAGACAAGCTTTCCTTCTGCTAAAATATATTTTCTGTACCAGCTCTTGTCTCTTGCAGAGTTGACAAATAGCAAATAAGAGTAGAGTAGTAAAAGTTATAATAAGAAATTTACATATCATTGTTTTTCTAGGTACACAAGGCAAAAAGCTCACAACTTAAATGACAGCCATATTTTTGACTGAAAGTGTCTCAGTGATGTCATATACATCGCGATGATAATCATCAGCATCCAACTTTGAAACATTCACTTGGGATCCTATTAGTGGGGCAGTATGAATGATCAGGGCACAGTTCCCTATGGCAGTATTAATGATGCAGTGGAATCAGTCAAGGACAGTTAACACAGCTGATGTGGGTAAATAGGGTGGATAAAGGAACACGAGATAAACTGTTATTATATACGAACATTTTGACATAATCTGGCAGGCTGACAAAATAGACAACACTCCAAAAATATATCTAGAAGTCAGATTAAAAATTTCAGTGGAAACTTGCAATACTTCCAACAGGGTGGGATTTTATATAAAATAGACTCTTTTTGGATTTATTCATGGGATTTCATCACTTAAAAAGTGAGAACATCTTGTTATAAAAACGCTTTTCGTGTAAGAATTTTTGATATGTATTTGCTAAAGCAACACACAGATATGCCCGCCTGGACCTACACAACAGTTCCATTTATCTACTGTTATATAGAGCACTTGAAAGAGTTATCTAAATCTTCTTTCTTCGTTTCCTTTTTTTTTTTTTTTGAGAGGGTCTCACTCTGTCGCCCAGGCTGGAGCGGAGTGGCGCGATCTCGGCTCACTGCAAGCTCCACCTCCCGGGTTCACGCCATTCTCCTGCCTCAGCCTCCCAGTAGCTGGGGCTACAGGCGCCCGCAACCTCGCCCGGCTAATTTTTTTGTATTTTCAGTAGAGATGGGGTTTCACCGTGTTAGCCAGGATGGTCTCAATCTCCTGACCTCGTGATCCACCCGCCTCGGTCTCCCAAAGTGCTGGGATTACAGGCGTGAGCCATCATGCCCGGCCTTCATTTCTTTATTTCTCATTCACTTTCATGTATTGGGAGTGAGGTGGGGAGGTAAGTACCAAATAAAGAGTTCAGCCACTTTCCATCATATTCTAGTCCATATTCTGTACCCACCACTCCATAGAAATTGGTCTTGTCAAACCATAGAAAACTTCCATGAGACTAAATCTAGTGGACAGTTCTCTGTCTCAGTTTCTTGGCTTATGTGATATAACTTCTGATTTTCTTCCTTTCTCATTGCCAATCCCTTCAAAATCTGTTTTCTTTCCCCAACAAAATGAATGCTTTTTGTTTTTTAATCTTGATCAGATTGTTTTACTCTTTCAGTAACTTCCAATAACCTTTAGTAGCTTTTTATTTCACATAAAATAAAACCCAAATACCTCATCATTTCCCTAAAGTTCAGCTTGATTTAGCCCCTGCCTGTCTCCACAATTTTATTCTGCACCACATTCACCATACTCTTCCACCTTGCCTTCCTTCCTGTTTCTCCTCAGCCATTTCCTTTTTCAGGGCCTTTTCCTTGGCAGGTTCCTCCCCAACACCCACATTTTTCACACCTCTGAATCCTTTCTGGCATTCCAATCTCAGCTCCTAAGTTACCACACTGAAAGAGCTTCTCCAGGACTGCCATTTCACATTCATCTTGCCTCTTTCTGTCATGTTTATGTTATACATAGCACTTATCACATTCTGAAAATATCTTTCTTATTTGTTTATGATTTATTGTTTTCCCTCCACTGGAATGTACACACCATGGGGACGAGGAACATGTCAGTCTTGTTGCCTTCTGTGTTACCAAGGCCAGAAACATTGCTTGATAAATAATAGGCACTCAATAAATATTTGTCAAGTAAAACAGATATTAAAATTTCAAGGCCTAAAAAATATCTAATTGGACCTAGAAAATATTATTTCAATGAATGCCCCCTCCAAGTTTTATCTACTCTGAGAAATAATACATTTCCTTTATCACTTACTCTTTAAAATTTTTTTATAATTAATATAGTCATGTTGTTTAAAAATATAATAAAAATTCCTATTCCTGTTCATATTCCTGTCACAAATCTGCCCAGTAACTATATACTGCTACCTGCCATAGGTAACTATGCCTTTAGTATCATTTGTGTCCTTCCAAGATTGTTAATGCAAAGTCAAGCGTACATGAACATATGTTATTTTCTCTCTTTTTTCAGACAAATAGTAATAAGCTAGACATATTAATCTGTACATTTTTTCCACTCAACACTCTGTTTTAAAGATAGTTCCACATTAGTACCTAAAGAGCTTACCATAAAACTCAGAAATGAAGGGACTGCAACACTGCCATAAACATAGACAAATAAATCAATGGGACAGAAAAGATCATCTAGAAATAACCCACAGTTATGTGGTCAATTCATCTTTAACAAAGGTTCCTAGGGAATTCAATAAGGAAAGTCATTTTAAGTTCTTTCACAAATATTTCTGAAATGACTGAATAATCTAACAGGAATAAATTGATCCTTGCCTCACACCATATACACAAATTAATTTGAAATTGATGAGTAAAAAATCTAAAAGTGAAAATTACAAAACTTTTGGAAGAAAACATAGTAGAATATTTTTTATGAACTTGGGGAGGCAAAGCTTTTTCAGACAATACAGAGAAAGTGCTAACCACAAAGAAAAAAAATTTAAATTGAACTTAATCAAAATCAAAGACTTATCTTCTTTAGCATATTACCACTAAGAAAACAAATAGGCAGATCATAAAATCATAGACTGGCATAAAATTTATCATTCAAATATATATCTCAAAGGACTTAGATCAGAATAAAGTACTTATACAATTCAATAATAAAGCAGCAACTAAAAAATAGACACATTAAACAGACATTAAACAACAAATTGAACAGACATTAAATAACAAAAGACATGCAATAACCAATAAGCAAATAAAACAGTGCCCAGAATCATTAATCATCAGGGAAATACAAAATAAAACCACAATGACAGATCACTGCACACCCACTGGAATGGACCAAATTAAAATTAAAACTCTGACTGCTGTACCAAATGTGTTAAGGGAAAAGCAACTGGAACTACATCATTTTGCTGGTGGATATGTAAATTGGTATAACTCCTTTGGAAAATCATCAGATTCTTATAAATTTAAACATATACCTACCTTACGATCTAACAATTCCACTCCTAGGGAGAATTTTTTTAAAAAATAGGTCTATAAAAAGATGCACACAAAAATGTTATAGCAGCTTTATTCACAATATTTCAAAGCTAGAAACATCCCAAATGGCCACAAACTGAAAAATAGGTGAATAAATTGAGGTGTGTTATTTAACGAAATACCATTCAACATGGACTAAACTCTAAAATATTTTTCTGATGCAAAAAGTCAGACCTTGAAGAGTATAATCTGTATTACTCTATTTCTATAAAACTACAGAACAGGTGAAATGAATCTGTGGATAGAAATTAGATCTACATTCTCCTTTGAACTGAAAGGCACTGATGACCTAGGAATTGGCATGACAGAATTTTCTAGGTTGATGAAGATTTTCTATTATCTTGATGAGTGTGGGATACACAGGTGTATGCATTTGTCAAAATTTATCAAACTGTGTGCTTAAAGTCTGCATTTCATGATGTAAAAATTACATTTCTATAAAAACACTATAATTAAATAAAATAACCTGAGGTATAAAATAATAACAATATAAGTAACATTTAAATAAAAGGAAATGAATTTTTAAAATGAGAATCAAGATCTGGAATACAGAATCCATTACTTAGATGCCGTTGGAGAAAGGAAGATAAAGGTATATATAATGGGCACTGACTAGTAGACCTTTTCAGCAACGTTGTTGAAAAGCTGAAGTGAAAAAGGCACCATCAGGAAGGTGGACAAAACTAAAGGCCTGCGTTTCCCATCGTACCTTTTTTCTAGTGCTGGTACAGCTTACAGCAAAACTTCAAGACCTAGAACTATCTATCTGAGACAATTCTTTTCCCATTATACCACTAATGAGGTTTATGCTTTTCCTTGCTTTCTCACCTCTATGCTTAAAATTCTATGGTGACCTTTAAGTTGAATTATTCTTTCTTTTATTCAGAAACTGAAATAACCAGAGCTGTATCCCAAGCTTAAATTACCTGTAAACCAAATTGCTCTGTAGAACAGAGTGAGAAATGCAGCAAGAAACTGGATTCAATGTCTCCAGAATGCTACAAAAATAGAAGTTCTGCTTGACTTAACATTTATGGAATTTACCTTGAAGGATATTATTTTACTATCAAGCTACCTTCTCTTCCTTCCTTGTCTCTGAAGTAAGAATTATAACAATAAATAAAATGCAGAGTCTCCTAAGAAAATTAGATTTGCTCTAATTTAGCCTTTAAGCCATTTTGTTAATTGCTTTTTATTTTTCAAGGCTGCAAAATAAAACTTAATAAAGAAAAGGATTCTAATTAACCACTGGGGAAAGTGCACACAAGCTTAGAATTAGCATTGTTAAATTTTTGAGGAAAAAGGGAAGGGATTAAGATAGAATTACATTTTTAAAAATAGAGATGGGGAAACATCTCTCACTGACAGTGGCTCCACCTATTTCCAAATAATTCTGCTGTCTGCATCTCTCAACAGACCACGTCCTTCCTTTTAGGACACCCATGGGAGATCTAGCAATCATGAGTGCACGGGGCATCCATCACTTGGCATTCATTACGTCAGTCTTCTAAGACTGATGGCTGCATTTCTCTCTAAGGGAAAGCAAATATGATCAATTACTGCTCCTGCTCCCTTGTTAGTACACTATTAGCTTCTGCAACTTAGGGAGTAGGGTAAAATTTCATATAAATTGTATTAGCAGAACTAACATCTTCTTGATTGAAGACTGTCTATTAATGGGAATTTCAAAGAGAAAGGAACTTTATCAATGAACATAGGCCTGAGATACAGAGCCCCAAAGAAATTAGACCACCATGATAAGAAACCAAGCAATTTAAGAGGACAATACTTGATGAAATAGGGATGCCTACTCATACCATCACAGAGAAAGCACACAGTAATATTATTCCTCTTTGTGGAAAACAATAGTTTTAAGATATACAGTCATGTGGGAATAACTGATTTTTTAAAAAAAATTAATGAAAAATTCTATAACTACCAAGTGTATACAGAAAAGGTGATATAATGAATCCCCATAAACTCATCATTTAGACTAATTAATTTTCCAGCAAAAATAAGCCACATCTGATTAATTTTTTTCTTTGCTATTTTTAAAATTTTTTTCATAAGTTATTGGGGTACAGGTGGTATTTGGTTACATGAATGAGTTCTTTAGTGGTGATTTGTGAGATCCTGGTGCACCCATCAACTGAGCAATATTCACTGCATCATATGTGTTGTCTTTGCTAAAAATTTTTAAAACAAATCCCAGCAACATGTAACATCATACCTAAAATACTTCAGTATCCATCTCTAAAAGCGCAAACATTTTCTCACAAAATAACAGGGATATTATCTCACCTACATATTAACCATAATGTCTTGGAATCATGTCTAGTACACACTAAAATTTTTCTAACGGTTTCAAAAATGTCTTTTTCTGTTGATATGCTCGAATTAAGATTCAAATACTGTATTTGGTAAATCTCCCAAGTCATTTTTCTTTCTTTCTTTTTTAAATTTACAGCCGTGCTCCTCCTTCTTCCCCTCTCCTTTTTTCCCATGCCATTAACTTTTGGCAGAAACTGTGTCAGTAGTCCTATAAAATGTCCTTCATTCTGGATTTCTCTGTTTCATTGTGGTGTCATTTAACTGCTTCCTGCCCTTTCTGTTTCCTGGTGGCTGGAAGTTAGTGATAAAGGCTCAATTAGATTTACGTTCAGCTTTTGACAGAAATGCTTCATAGATGGTACAGCCTGCTTTATGTTACATTATCTTAAGAGAAAAAAAATAAGTTCCAGTGTTCAAAATTCTAGTTATAATGACAACCTGGTCCCTCTATTGTCTAGTTCTTTTTCAGTATTTTATCCAATGGATTTAATCACTGATGAACAGTGCTTTGATCAGTTATTTTATTAACATTGCAAAATGGTTACTTTTATCATTTTTATACATTAACCAACTGCAATATTTCTATCAAAAGGGCTTTTCATCATCAAGTGATTATTTTGATTACTGAAAAATACAGCTTCTTTTAAAATCAGAAAAAATATTTAGTTTTTTTACCCTTTAATTATCAATTTTCAGAGCAAGTAGTTAGTACCTTAATAATTTCCAGAGAATTTTTTTCCACTTATTTATTTATTTATTTTTTATTATACTTTAAGATCTAGGGTACATGTGCACAACATGCAGGTTTGTTACATATGTATATATGTGCCATGTTGGTGTGCTGCACCCATTAACTCGTCATTAGGTGTATCTCCTAATGCTACCCCTCCGCCATCTCACACCCCACTACAGGCCTCGGTGTGTGATGTTCCGCTTCCTGTGTCCAAGTGTTCTCACTGTTTAATTCCCACCTATGAGTGAGAACATGTGGTGTTTGGTTTTCTGTTCTTGCGATAGTTTGCCGAGAATGATGGTTTCCAGCTTCATCCATGTCCCTACAAAGGACCTGAACTCATCCTTTTTTATGGCCGCATAGTACTCCATGGTGTATATGTGCCACATTTTCTTAATCCAGTCTGTCATTGATGGACATTTGGGTTGGTTCCAAGTCTTTGCTATTGTGAATAGTGCCACAATAAACATACGTGTGCATGTGTCTTTATAGCAGCATGATTTATAATCCTTTGGGTGTGTACCCAGTAATGGGATGGCTGGGTCAAGTGGTATAAAGAGTTCCCAAGCAGAAACTGAACTGTAGGCTAACCATCTCCATTATTTTTGAAATTCTAGCTCAAGACCAGGTTTCCAGAAGAATTCCAATCTCAAATTCTCTTTTTTACCTTACATTTCCATAAGATTAATGTGTTCTGTCATTTTTTCATTATATCAGAGTCCATGGAAAAATTAATAATTAAAAAAATCAATTCCAAACAGCAATCGCAGACCTTCCCATACATACCCTTCTTTCCCACCTTTCAGTTCACCTTGGTAACATTCTTTCTCCATCCCCCATCCTCAGAATGTCCCCCTCTCCCAAGCCCTCCAGCTCAGTAACACCTATGTACTGGACACATTCCAAGGCAGGGATCCTGGTGAGCCACAGAAACCTTGAGATGCTAAAGACACTCTCTACTCTAAAGTAAATGGAGGAGGTGAACTTCTCTTGTGTGGGTGGGAAATTCTGTTAAAATAGTATTAGAAACTACTGCTTATGCTGTTGCTTGAGACAATGTTAGTGCAACAGATCATTGCATTTTTACATAAAATCACTTTAACTCTTTCACTCTATATTAAGCAATAAGCACAACACCACTTATTAACACAGCAGCCAGTGTCTGAGAATATGTAAACACAAGGAAATGATATCTGGGGTGTGTCTTTGGAAATAAGATTAAGAACTGCTGAAAGAGAGTACTGGTGAGCTCTCAACTGTGAGGCCAGTGGGCATCACTTGATTCTGTGACAGAGGCAGCCTGCAGAGCCCTCGTGGGCATCTTTTATACAAGTGCTTTTGTGCATACAAGCTATTCACGGATTGAACTCTTGAAGAACAACTCAAAGCATGTTATATTTGTGATAAGCAGCACAATGGCCCTTTAAAAATGTCCACACCTGGATCCCTGGAATATGTGAATATGTTGTATTCCATGGTGGCAAAATGGACTTCACAGACATAATTGTGGTTACAGACCTTAAAATAGAGAGACGATTGTGTAGGTGGGACATATCGAATCATATGAACCCTTAAAAGGAGAGAATTTTCTCTGGCTGGAAGAAAAAGAAGGATGTGGAAGAAGAGAAAGTCAAAGAGATTCCAGGCTTGAGAAGGATTCCATGTTTGTTGGCTCTGACATGTCAGGACCCACATGCAAGAACTAGAGGCTGGTTCCCTGTTGACAGCCAGCAAGGAAATAGGAATTTCAGTCCTACGGTCACATGGAACTGGATTCTGCCAACAAACTGAATGAGACTGGAAGCAGAGTCTTTCCAAAGCCCAGCTGTTCATCATCTTGACATCATCTTCCTAACACCCAGAACAGAGAAACCAGTGGAATCAACTCAGACTTATAGAATTGTGTGAGATAATAAGTTTGGGTCATTTTAAGTCACTAAGCTTGTGCTAATTTATTATGGAAGCAAATTAATATTGCTATTGTGTCTATACTAGCACTTCATAAAAGGGCATCATACTCTCGAATTAATGGATTACCAATTGTTTCCTGACTGCTGACTATCGGAGTTATCGCAGTGTATATGAGGAACTACTCTCTCCCTGCAACTCCTGCTACTCTCTTCTTTCTAACCTTGTCCCTAAAACGTAGGACTACTATTTTAGCTATATTATTTTGTTCATTATTTTCTCACCTACATTATTATTGCTAGGTATATTATTAACAAAAATGTTCTAATTATTTTGCTTTGCTGTTACCCCAGGAATCCAATAATTGTTTATAGGATGATTTTTTATAGGATGAATATATATATAATCATATCATTTATAGGATGAATATAGATCATTTATAGGATGAATATAGATAATTTATAGGATGAACATACATATTCAAATTTGAAACATTGACTTAGCAGTGATCTTCTGGAATACTTCTTGTTTGAAAGTTAGGAAAGACATGCATTTTACATGGTGATGAGTTTCCCGATGGCATGTAAAAGTGCTATACTAAAAGCAATAAAAGTTTAATATGTAAGACTAATTGGATTCACAATCAATAGGTTATATAAAATGAAGGTTTTAAAGGGCAAGGTAAATACTTTCTTTAATTGAATAATGTGCCTCTCAAGCTGTTCTCCACAGAGAGAGTAATCAGGAATGACTATTATTAAACCAAGCTAATTTCATCCTTCTGTGAAAAAAAAAAGAATGTTGAAGGAATAATGCCCAATGCAGCTGCACCATTTTGATGGAGATAAATGCATAACAAGGTTCAGTCCTACAGGCAAAAAAGACCAGAAAAGACACCAAAATAATTTCATAAATGATGAAAATCATGTAACAAAAGCTTTCTAGATGATGGGTTAATGGGATGTTACTAATGTAAATTTTATGCCTTGTTTAGCTTTTTCTTCTGGTGGAATTTTCCAGTGTGGCACCCATATTTAATATCAGAGTTTCTAGGAAAATAAAAGAACTAGAATGGTATTTCACCTGTAAATTCCTTGGAAGATTTGGGGGGACTGAAATATCAAAGTCACATTAGAAAAAGTAATTAACTCAAATCCCTTTTGGGAAAGGCAAAAAGAAAAGTGAACCAGAAATAAAAATTATCTTACAGAGAACATTTAAAAAGTGCCAAACAGTAAATGTTAGCTATTGTTCCTGAAGACTTTGTCCTTTGAGCTTGTCGACTTTTTAGTCACAAGGCACTGCGCCATCATATTGCCCAAACAATTTACATCACAAAGGAACTATAATATTCTTTTAAAACGAAGAGAGGGTGAATTAATAAGAACCATTATCATACCAGATTCCTTCAATCTCAATGGAATGGCCAAATGCTAGCTGGGAAAATTACTTCAGACTTCTTAACTGCTATAATTGAAGTGAGATTTTCCTCTGTGCGTGCATGTGTAGAATATAAATATTTTAATTTCATCCATTCTATGAGTAATATCACAGGACTGCTGTTTTACAGAACTAACATTGGAGAATTAAAGGGTGAGCTTGGGAGTGGACCATATATTTCTAGAGAGACTTTTTTTGCTAAGAGGTTCAGTGAGCATGTGTTCATTTCCTCCTCTTTCTTTCTCCAAGAACAGTAGGAGTAATCTGTGTTTCTGCCCAGAAGGTAACCCTGTTGGATGCTATCAACACAACTGTGAGACTATTAATGATTACATTAAAAAATCTAGCTACCTTCTGCTTCAATTAGTTTCCTCTCCACTACATAAATACACATGAGGGTTTGGAGACATATGACTATCTTTTTCATCTAAAAAGGCTTTCATCTTCTCCGACATTCTAGGCATAAACCATCCCATTGACTTGCCAAGAGACTGCATCAACTTCCTGGTAAAAAATGTGATGTTTTGGACTTCTCCTGGCGAGACTAGTTCTCCACAAAGGTAGTTTTCAGTAAAGTTATTTCATTAGCATGAAATCTCAAACTAATCTTTCCTAATGCATTTTGGCATAGTATAAGCTATGAGTCCATCTCTCTTTGAAATTGCTTTTTTTTTTTTTTCAAATAGTGAAATGATTTGAAACTATCTTAAAATAGTGAAACAATTTTTTAGCATCAACCAAGGATCAAATGTTCCCTCAGATTCTGTGTTTTAATTAAATTCTCCTTGCTCCATGGAAGCCGGGTAACAATAATGTAATTTAATTTATTATCTTATATTCTGATGTCTTTAATATATACTACATGTATATTCCTTGACACAGATCTTTTAATAGATACGTGTGTATTATTGATATATGTTAGTCTACACCAGCAGAGCACCTGGATCCATTATGAGCTCATTTGCTTTGTGAGAAGGGGACCCAACTTATATGTGAAATCTCTTCCATTACCCATAGCCAACTGAAATTCTCGTATGAAACAAGCATTTTTTAAAAAGAAATATATTGTCCTAACAATCACTTATCCTTTAGTGCTAAAGACTGACTCTGAGGGGCCCCTCTCTGAGAACCAGCGAGAGCAGAGAGAGGACCTGAGGCCTTGTGGCTGGGATGGCACCAGAGTGGCCGGATATTGAACGGATAGGATGGGGAGGGAGCAGCTGAAAGTAGAATGAGTGGACACGTTGTGATTGTCCAGGCAGGGGGCAGGTCCCGCATTGACTTTTTCTTTTTACTTTTTAAATTATTACAGTTTTTTGTTTTTTTCCTACTTATATAAGAACTCTCCACTTTACTTCCAGCTAACCTGTGCTTCTTCCTGACAGAAAAGATGAATGCCTCTATCAAGGTAAATGATCTTTGAAGAGTTAGATGCTATTTTAACAAACCAAATAGTTCATATTTTTGCAAAAAAAAATGCCCTTAAAGTAAAACATCAACAACAAAAAGTCCAATGTGAGAAAGGAAATACTAAGTTACAAAGTTTACTCCCAAACACCAGCCTCCTTCCTCTTCCTGGAACGTCTCAGACACAGACTTGCCTTGAGCCTTTGGACTGGTCGCTCCCGCTATCTGGATGTTCTTCCCCCAAATAGTCACATGGTGAATCCGTGCACCTCTTCCAACTCTCTGATAAATGTCACCTCCTTCCTGAGGCCAATTCCCACAACTCTATTTAGAATTATAAGCCATCCTCACAACCCCAGGCTCCTTCACCCCCTAACATTGCTATTATTTGATTTTTCCTTCTAATATATTCTATACTTTGTTTACTGACATAGTACCTACTTAATGTTCTTGTATTTAGTATTTATCAGTCTCTCTTTCCCCACTAGAATGCAGGCCCCACATGGAGATTCTTCTACTTATTTGATCATGTAGAACATGGTCTTCAATCAACAAGTATTTGTTGGATGAATGAGAAAAAGAATCAAGAATTTTTTATTTTTTTACATTAAGGATATCAAAAAGCATACAAATATAATCTGAATTATTTGGGTCAAGATTGCCAGTAAAATGCATGGGGATCATTGAATAATTAGGCTAAATGGATCTATCCAAGGATGGAGACAGTGTTTTCAAAGTCCTGTTTCCCAAGGGTTTAAGCACATTTGATAATCATACATTTATTTACTATAAAATACAGTACAGATTATTTAAAAATTTTCAATTGGGCAGTTCCTCCCTAGGGGACACTGGGCTTCTAGGGAGTCTTCATGAGCCAAACATCAGTAATATTATATTTTCAAGAACTGCTGAGTTGTGAGGTAATTTGAAACTCTGGATCTGAAAGCCATGATTTGGTAACACTGTGAAACTGCTCTTCTTTAAAAATACTGTAGTCGGATGGGCACAGTGGCTCATGCCTGTAATCCTAGCACTTTGTGAGGCCTAAATGGGTGAATCGCGGAGCTCAGGAGTTCGAGACCAGCCTGGGCAACATGGTGAAACTCTGCGTCTCTACTAAAAATACAAAAAATTAGCTGAGCATGGTGGCGGGTGCCTGTGGTCCCAGCTACTCAGGAGGCTGAGGCAGGAGAATTGCTTGAACACGGGAGGTGGAGGTTGCAGTGAGCTGAGATTGTGCCACTTCACTCCAGCCTGGGTGACAGAGCAAGACGCTGTCTTAAAAACAAACAAACGAACAAAACCCCCAAAGCTACAGTCCACATTTTATTGAAAACTGGAGAACAAGACCAAGGGTACATGTCTACTTCCTTGTAACTTTATCAATCATTTCTGAACACGAGCGCCTCTCTTGAACATGACTCCCAGGCTAGTCTGATTCTTTTATTCTGCCTTTATGTGGCTCCCATACCACAAAAAGAGGAAAGAGGAACCCTGGTTCTTGCTTTTCATCGGTAGAGTAGAACTTCAGTCATTCTTTGTTAGAGATTACTTTAGAGAGGGTATTCAACCAGTCGCATTATTGTTTCCAATTAGAGACGAAATTGGATATTGTAACTTTATAAGAAGATAAAACCGCATTTGGAATCATAACAATCAAAATAACATTTGTAACAACTTTTGATTTTAGTGATCTCTTTCATTCACTTATTCTAATGTGAAAAGACTGCTTTTTTAGAAAGCCAACAAATTAAAAATTAATATTAAACTTTCTATCCATATTGAATCAGCAAGTATGCATTAAATTCTGGAACATGAGAGAGGTTGGCTGAGACATATTCTGACTAAAAAAATCTTTCCATGGCAGGAAAGAACCTACTGGTTATATGGCAAGCTCTTTGACATATTATCTATTAATAATTTTGTCCTCAACCTGAACCCTGTGAGGTACATGTTATTCATGTTATTACAGCTTTTTTTTTTTTTTTTTTTTTTTTTTTTTTTTTTTTTTTTTTAGTACAGAAGGGTGAAGATAAGGGAAAAAGTAGATTTCTTAAGATCACAGAGATTGTAAATCCAAGTCTACTTTGCCTATCCAGAGCTCTGAGCCCTGTGATTATCCAAAATAATATGCTTCTGGTGTGCTGAAAAACAAAATTATATTATTGATCTATATCTATATCTATGTGATATATATATCAATTATATAGTTGAAGGTTTTAAAAAATTAAAACTAAATAGTATCTATTTAAGAAGAAGAATTAAATAATTAGGTTTAGCAGTACTTGGCATTTGCCATACAAAGTGCTTATAAGAAAATACATTCCTAATTAGGTTTAGCAGTACTTGGCATTTGCCATACAAAGTGCTTATAAGAAAATACATTCCAACATCCACATTTACTGTTTTTAAGCATACATTGAATAAAAGCATAGAGCTGCTTGAGATGAGTCATCTGTTCAGTCACATTTACAAATGTCTACCCAAAACAAAGCTGGCAGTTTCCAGTAAAACTCAATATGAGTTGAAGCCAAGACCTTGACTCAAAAATCAAATGTGACTGAATCAGAACCTCTCCAGCCTTCCTCAGCACCTCACGCAGGAATGAAGAAGAGATTCGACATTCTAACATACGTTTCAAGTAACTGAGAACAAATAGGTTCTGTCTCTGCAGTGTAGATTTTCTCACTAGCAAACCATATTGTGTCTCATTCTCTATACGAATTGTAGCATAACATACCAGAATACAATATAGAGCAAAAATAAATTTGTTAGTTTTGGAGCCAATAACTGATAAGAGAAACTGCAGCTGAAGACAAAAAAGAAAAGTAATGATGCAGAAAAGCTGGTCTAGGAGAAGGGAGAAGGCAAACGGCAGGTTGCATTTTACATCCTGGTGGAGATGCATAGTCAAAGGCTAAGGGAATTTACGGCTTATCTGGCCTGACCCTGCTGTTACTCATGGGGGATGAGTTTCAATCCAGTTGTGCTGAGAGGGCTCGGGCAAGTTGTTTTCTTTCCATATCTGATATTCATTTAAAAGGAGCAAATAAAAGAAAATGCACCTTTCACTATTATTGTGAAGATTAGCACTAGTGCCTAGCACTGAGTCTGGCACTGATGCAGTTTCTCAGTAAATAGTAGCCTTTGTTATTTACAGATGGGTAAGCTGAGGGTCAGAGAGGAAAAGTAAGGTTCAAGATGGCATTAGTGTGTGCTCAAATTGGAAATAAGGAGAGAAAACAGATTAATCTGAAATATGCCATGTCAGATCAGTATTAGAGAGCTTTCCAGCCACATTGTACCTCATCTAGGTTCATCCCAGGAAGGCAAGCTGCCTGCTCGTGCTGCCAGTAGTAGGTGGGAGGATTCTAGAAGTAAAGCTGTTCTCACTAACTACTGAATTATTTTTCTTTCCCTCCTGGTTGGCTGAGAACCTCTCCTAAAAGCCAAACCATTCTTCCCAGATCCCTGACAACTCAACAAAAACTCAACTTATTCTATGTAATGGGTTCATCTTGGTGCTTTAGAAAATTAAAGAAATGAGTATATCCTACTGCCTGCCTTTGAGTTTTCAATATTAGAAAGACAAAGCATGTGTATTCCTAACCATAGTCAAAACCAGAATAAATTCTAGAAACACATTACCACAAATTTTAGCAAGAGAAATCCCATCAGCAAGAGAAATCCCATCTTCTTTGGAATAGTCAATAAGGACTTTACAGAAGTCAGATTTAACTGGGTTTTAAAGGATGAGAAGGAATTTCACATTAGAATGCTAAATCTGTTAACAAAGGAGATGCATTCTAGCAACATTTTTATGTGGTCTTAAATTGCAGTACCAAACAGAGAAATAACATTGAAGCCACAGAAATTAATTACAGATGCCAGGTAAGGGCAGAAAACATTAGATGATGGGGACAGGGTTTAGACACAGGAAAGTGTCATTAGTATCAACCAGTTTATGTCAAATATAGAGAATGAGTGCAAATATACATATGGCAGTCTTCAGGAGGATAGAAAGAATAAGGTAATTTGAGGAGGAGGGAATGCAGTAGATAGTTGCTAAAGATAGCCACCAGCAATCCCTTTTCCACCACCGTGCATGAGAGATGGAACTGATTTCTCCTCCCTAGAATCTTGGCTAGCCTGTGACTTTCTTTGATCATTATAATGCTGTAGAAGTGATGCTGCCCTTCCTGGGCCTCAATGTTATGGGTCCTAGAAGTTCCTGCTTTCACTTTCCTGGATCTCAGCTAACAAATTGCAAAGAGGTACAGAATATCCTCCAGTATCCTACAGAAAGAGGCCATATGGAGAGGCCAGGACAATGGGACATCATATATAGAGAGAGGAGAGGGGAAAGCAGGGGAATTGAGGTATCCCAGGAGAGTCAGTGCCAAGGTCCCAGACGTGTCAAGTCAACATTTATTTACAGAGAATCACAGAAGTCTCAAACTACTTTTTATTTATATATATTTTTTAAACAAAGTGAATAAATCACTAAAGAATGAATCGCAAATATTTTTTGAGTACTTCCCATACGACTGGCAAGTGTTAAGGGGGCATCAATGAAAGCTTGATCAACCCAAACTATCTTTTATTCATGATTTAATGCTTAACTCAAACCAGCTCTTAGAGAAACTGTCCTGATGCTCACATTACCAACTAGGGCATATTAGTAGCTCTCACTTTCTAGAAGGTTTCTAGAAAACCTGATATATCCCCCCATCATATAGTGGTCTGTTTGTTGGTCTGCCTTATCCGCTAAACTCAACCACATATGCACAGAGACCAATAACTTTTATCTTCAGTATACAGCAGGTGCTTATTAAGAAATATAATCATTTTAAGATTAAGTATTAGGCACTTGATTGATGGATGGGTGGATGAATGGATGGATGGATAGAATGACTAAGTGCTCTGAGAACACAGTGAAAACTTACAATTTAGCTTTAAATTTTTATTTTTAATTTCTATGGGTACATAATATTTGAACATATATATGGGACACATGCAACATTTTGACACAGCATGCAAGGTGTAATGATAAAATCAGGTTAATGGGGATCTTCATGTTCTTAAACATATATCATTTCCTCCTCTTCTTTTTTTTTTTTTTTGAGTCAAGGACCTGCTCTGTCATCCAGGCTCTAGTACAGTGAAGTAATTATGGCTCACCGCAGCCTCAATCTCCTGGGCTCAAGTGACCCTCCCAGCCCAGCCCCTCAAGCTGGAACCACAGGCATATACCCTTATGCCAAGCTAATTTTTAAAAAAGTTTTTATTCTTTTGTAGAGATGGGGGTCTCATTATGTTGCCCACTATGGTCTCAAACTCCTGGGTTCAAGTGATCCTCTCACCTGAGCCTCCCAAAGTGCTAGGATTACAGGCTCGAGCCACAGTGCTCAGTCATATATAATTTGTTTGTGTTAGGAACATTTCAATTCCACTCTTCTTGTTATTTTGAAATATACAATAAATTATTGTTAACTATAGTCACCCTATTGTGCTACCAAATACTAGATCTCATTCCTTCCATCTAATTGTAGTTTTGTACTCACTAACCATCACCTCTTTATTCCTCCCTCCCCACTACCCTTCCTAGCATCTGGTAACCATCATTCTACTCTCCACCTCCATGAGACCAATTGTTTTCACTCCCACTCATGAGTGAGAATATGCAACATTTGCCTTTTGGTGCCTGGCTTATTTCACTTAACATAATGACCTCCAGTTCCATCCATGTTGTTGCAAATGACAGAATTTCATTCTTTTTATGGCTGAATAATATAATATTCCATTGTGTATATGTACCATATTTCCTGTATCCATTCATATGTGGGTAGACACTAAGGCTGCTTCCACATCTTGGCTATTGCAAATAATGCTGCAATAAACATGGGAGTGCAGATACCTTTTTGAAATACGGATTTTCATTCTTTTTGATATATATTCAGCAGTGGGATTGCTGGATCATATAGTATTAATAGCTCTATTTTTAGTTTTCTGAGAAACTTTTATGCTGTTTTCCATAATGGCTATACTAATTCACATTCCTACCACCAGTGTGCAAGTGTTCCCCTTTCTCTGCATCCTTACTCCCATCTGTTATTATCTTTTTGACAAAAGCCATTTTAACATGGGTGAGATATCTTATTATGGTTTTTATTTGTCTGGCTCTATTTTAGTGATGTTGAGCATTTTTTCACATACCTGTTGGGCATCTGTATGTCTTATTTTGAAAACATGTCTACTCAGCTATTTTCTCTACTTTTTAATAGAATTATTAGTTGCTTTTTGCTATTGAGTTGTGTTCTTTATACGTTCTGGTTACTAATCCTTCTCAGCTGAATAGTTTGCAAATATTTTTTCCCATTCTGTAAGTTGTCACTTCACTTTGTTGATTGTTTCCCTTGCTCTATGGAGCTTTTTATAATGCTACTTGTCAATTTTTGCTTTGGTTACCTGTGCTTTTAAGGTCTTACTCCAGAAATGTTTATCCAGACCAATGTCCTGAAGCATTTCCCCCAATGTTTTCTTTTACTAGTTTCATAGTTTCAGGTCTTACATTGAAGTCCTCAATCCATTTAGATTTGATTGTCAAGAAAATACTAGCAAATCAAATTCAACAGCACATTAAAAAGATCAGTCATCCTGATCAAATGGGATTCATCCCAGGGATGCAAGGATGACTCAAAAAATGCAAATCAGTAAATGTGATAGATCACATCAACAGAATGAAGGACGAAAACCATATAATCATTTTAGTAGATGCTAAAAAAAAAAGCATTTGATAAAACCCAGCATTCCTTCATGATAAAAACTCTCAACCAATGGGGTACAAAAGGAACATACTTAACACAATAAAGGCTGTATCTGACAAACCCACAGGTAATGTCATACTGAGCAGGGAAAAACTGAATGCCTTTCCTCTAAGATCTGAAACAAGACAAGGATGCCCACTTTCTCCACTTTTATTCAACGTAGACTTAAAGTCCTAGTCAGAGCAATCAGACAAGATGAAGAAATAATGCTCATCCAAATTGGAAGGGAAAAAGTAAAATTATCCTTGTTTTCAGATGATAGAATCTTATATTTAGAAAATTCACTCCTTTAAGTTGCAACTAATTAATCAAGAATGATATTGGGTTGGACATTGTGGGTCACACCTATAATCCCAGCACTTTGGGAGGGCAGATCACCTGAGGTGAGGAGTTCGAGGCCAGGCTGGTAATCTCAGCTACTCAGAAGGCTGAGGCAGGAGAGTCACTTGAACCTTGGTGGTGGAGGTTGGAGTGAGCCAAGGTCACACCATTGCACTCTAGCCTGGGCAATAAAAGTGAGGCTCCGTCTCAAAAAAAAAAAAAAAAATCAAATCATTTATCATTATGATTGAGAGGAAGCTGTTGGAAAGCAGAAACAAGAGGAGATTCCAGGTCTGGATTCTATTCTGCCTCGGAGGATAACTGGATTATGAGGTGAGACAAGTGCCCTGATGCTCATCAATGTAGGGTTCTAAGAACAGAGAAAAGACAGCTGTGGACATAGCTTGGTGTGGGAGGTGGTGAATTTAAAAACTGAAGCAGGGCTGGGCTCGGTGGTTCACGCCTGTAATCCCAGCATTTTGGGAGGACAAGCCAGGTGGATCATTTGAGGTCAGGAGTTTGAGACCAGCCTGGCCAACATGATGAAACCCCATCTCTACTAAAAATACAAAAATCATCCGGGTGTGGTGGCTCGTGCCTGTAACCCCAGCTATTCGGGAGGCTGAGGCAGGAGAATCGCTTAAGCCTGGGAGGCAGAGGTTGCAGTGAGCCGAGATTGTGCCACTGTACTCCAGTCTCCTGTCTGAGTGACAGTGAGACCCTGTCTAAAACAAACAAACAAACAACAACAAAAACTCAAGCAAGAGAGAGGGTGAGCACTTTGAAGGTCATGCTCAGGGCCTCTGAGTTTTATCTTAGATGCAGTGTGAAGTCTTTGGAAGGTTTCACAAGGAGAGTAATCTGATAAGATTTTGTAGCATTGTGGAGTAAACTCTCCCTGCCCAGAAGAGCACCAGGGAGTGGTATAGAATTTCCAGTGTGATTGTACACGTCTCTCTGGAAATACCTTGGTAAGTAGATGTCACCACAGTTTTGATGGCTAACAGCTGTTTTTAAACCATGAACAGCTTGGCTTTTACAGAACCTATTAATTATCAATTTATGAAAACAGACCATAATGTATGAAAATTCTCAAAGTCATAGTAGTAGATGCCTTTATAGATCTGGCACCTTTTCAAGTCAGCGCTTCTGGTATTTATAAAGAGCTAGATGCACAATCTGGAACTAGACTAGATCACAATTCATCTAAAAATTTGGTAATAAATTGAAAAATTCAGAAGGGTTGCCTCAGGCAATGGTAATATTGCTCCATTGTCTTACACTGTTACGAACACAGTCAAAGCTGCTGCTAGCCGCAGAAGAACTTACATTCATATCTTTCTTCAACTTAAAAAGACAGACATGTAAATGAGTCAAAGAAATTAAGTGCAGGCAATAGGGAGAATAAATTGGAATTGTTTCCCTATTGTGGAGAGAGCTCTGTGGCAGATTACTGAGTATAAACAACACTGAGTTCTTGTGAGATAAGGCAGCTGTCTCTATGTGGTTCCTGCAGACGAGTATTCACATTAAAGCATCCACTTCTCTAAATGGCAGTAATTGGCCCCCAGCTGATAGTCTCAAAGCAGGCCAAGAAGTGGGAGTTAAATGGAGTGGATGGAAACAAGACATAGCCTTCCAGAGCCAGGTGGAAACTCCCTTTCCCAGCCCCAGAGGAAAACCAGGGCTGTCCTTTGTTTCATACCGTTCTTGCCTTTTGAGGTTTGAAATACATTACTATCCCTAAGGTCAGCAAATCTCCCAGTCTGTGACTGGTAGAAATGATAAGGCAAGACTCCCTAGAAGAACACGAGTGGAGCCTCTGCCCAGCAGAGAACATGCAGTTTCTAACCTTTTCCCTGAGGTACTACCAGCAGGTGCACGGGCAGAGTGACCCACAATGCCCGGTTCATCCAATACCCAAGTTTGCTGGCTACATTTCTAGAAATACAAAAAACAGGGTTGTGCTATATGGACCCTGTCCCCCAAGAGCAGAATGAGGCTCTAGGTTGAAAAACACTGGACTAATCACAGAGAAAGAGGTCACATTTTGGGGGGCATAAGGTTTTATACTGGCTAATGTTTGCTAAATAAAGTCAGAAACTGAATTTCTACTTCTAATGAGTGTTTTCTTTTTAAATTCTCAGTAAAAACATTTTTAAGCTGGTTTGGTCCCTTTCTCTCCAATAACTATAGGAATATGAATTACAGTACTTTTCCTCGAAAGCCATTTTACAATCTAATTTTCACAATCGTAGATTTTTCTCTTGTTCATTATTATTCCATTTGTATCATTTCCTTTGTCTCTTTATTAGGTTTCATTTCAATTATTTAGACTATTTATTATAATTATCACTATTATTATTGTTGTTTCCAAATAGTTATTTTTCCTATCTGAAGTGAGGGTTTAGAGAAGTGAAAATTAACCTACACATTACCGTAAAAGTGCAGGTTGATAAAACTTCATAGAAGTTGCCAAAGACTGTATACCTATTTAACATGCACATACATCATATATGTTTATAAGAAGTAAATATACACTAAAGTATACATGATATATAATAATCATACATAATATTCTCTCTGTATTTGAGAACTCTTCTTACAAATCTTAGTTCTCCCAACTTGTAGGCCTTCTTTGAGGTGATAATAAACAGAGCACACATCCCAGACTTTGTACGAAATATTTTGTTTTCCAGTAGGGTCATTTGTAACTTTCCAATGGGGATATGTTCTGAGAAATGTGTTGTTAGTTGATTTTGTCATTGTACGACCACATAGAGTGTACTTACACAAACCTAGATGGGATAGCCTACTACCCACCTAGGCTATCTGGTACAGCCCATTGCTTCTAGGCTGCAAACGTGTACAGTATGTTACTGTACTGAATACTGCAGGCAAATGTGACACAATGGTGAAAAAGTCACTATTTGTGTATCTAAACATATCTAAACATAGGAAAAGTACAGTAGCAATATGGCATTATAATATTTTGATACTACCATTTATTGGTCCATCATTATGAAACATCATTATGCAGTACATGATTGTACTTGAAGTAAAGGTCCATGCTGGGTTCAAAGCTTTTTAAAGACCTTTTCTGATCACTGAAGCCCACAATGATTTCAGTCTTGTCTAAATGGCTGAAGCAATTTTGTCTCTTCCATATGCTATAGAACTTGCTAAGTTGAAGTATGATGATGATGGACTAAGGCTCATGGCAACAAAGGTAAGGAGATCTATACATCCAAATGAGGCGTGTCCTTCAAAGGAGACTTTGTGGGGAGTTAGTCACTTCTTCTTTTTCTATTTTTTTTTTTAAGAGAGCTGCCTTTGCTTAAAATGCTTTTCTCTAATTCTCTTTTTAAATGGCCTTAAGTTTACGGTTCTTATTTTATGCTTCACAGTGTATGGGTCAAAAAAAAAAATCTCATTTCATACTTGCAGTTGGGTCTTAGTCTATAATGGCATTCCTTATCATGATCAGCCACCTTATTCAGCTGACTTTGATAAAAATAACTTTGGGAGGGCTCCCAATATCAAATCTGCCCTCAACGATGAAGATTTTTATCCAGCACATAGCATATAATAAATATGTGACGACAGAATGATTGAATCTGACACTCGGGAGCATAGTCATAATTAGGCACTCCTGGCTCAATAAATGGAGTTTAAAAATTGCCACAAACAATGGCACTATTGCCTCATTGTCTTATATTATTATCTTATTTAATTTTGACACATAGTATATATTTATTGTGTAAAGAATTTATATCTTCTATTTCTTTTGTATTCATCCACAAACACCCATGGCTGAGGCCTGTTAAGTATTTTCTCTTACTGCATATATCATACTGTGTATAATTTCCACTGAAAGATTTAACTGAAAAGACTAGAAAGGAGAGAGGAAAAAGTATTCTGCCTCAACTATAATATTGACTGATGTGTAAAAACCTTGATAATTTGACCCAATATCCTTTTCAGGCTGATTTTCTGCCTTAGCAATGTGTCTCACTCTCGACGCGACCTTTGAACCATAGAGGTTTACCCATAGCTTTGGGAAGACAATTTCTGCTCTCATGCATCTGAGCCTTTACTCAGGATCTTGTCTTTGCCTGAAATTATTTCCCTCCTGTAGCCTGACTAATGACAATCTATACATCTTCCTAAATCCTGCACTAATTTCATTTATTTGATAAAGTCTTTTTGGAACTACTGAACAGGAAAAAGATTTCTTGCTTTTTAAAAAATGTAATATACATTTTTACAATGCTTTGTAGACATAACAAATAGCTCACATATTGTAACTACTTCTCATATCACACTGGAGACATAGAATTTGGAGTTCCACAGCTGGGACCACATCTTCTTCCCAACATACATCCAGTACCTACCGCCCTGCCCGATAAATGTTACAACTTGCTACATGATTGCAGGATGAATGCCTACAAGATTGTTGATGGCACCTAACACTAGTGTGCCTTCTCCTCTACCCCTCACCTCAACCTTTACCCGCATCCCCCCAAAAAAACTTCATCTTTCCTCCTGGAGTTTCTACCAAGAAAACAGAAACTATGCTAACATATTCTGGGAAGTAAATGTCTACCATTCTTTCTATCCTTCTAATTGCTCTTCCCTGAGGAGAAGTGACTCACAGAACTGCTAAGAGCAGACTTCTCTTATTCTCACGCCTGAAACTCTCCTTCTTTCTCTTGCTGTGTAGCACATGGGTTATGGGAAGGCCTGGGGTTTTACACTGGCTGCTTTTGCATGTGTAGGCAGGTGAGAGAAGGTGAGCTTCAGCAAGCTTACCATCGTCTATCTTCTTTGCTTGCGATCAAGTTGGATAAATTCAATATGGAGGGAAACAAGGAGGAAAACACGGTTAGACTTCATCAAAGATCCTGTGTGCTGGGCAATAATGTGAACACTCTCAGTTAGTATGTTCAGTGTTCATTCTCTGCTCTCCTTTTTCCTTCCCCCAAAATCGATTCCTCTAAAGTAGCTGAAGAGAAGATACCTTTATCCCCACGTCCAAGATAGTCTGATTTGTCTAAATCAATCACGGTAAATCCATTTCCCTTGTCAGGATTTAGGAATGGGTGTGTGACCCAATTCTGGCCAATAAAATGACAGGGAAAGTCATGAAAGGCTTCCAGGAAATGATCGGTTTGCTTACTCCTAAGTAAGAGTGGAGTTTCTCTTTTTCCTCTGAATGTTTATATGTCTAGATGTTACGTCTGTAGCTAACACAACCGTCTTCCTTCCAGCGCAAGGATGAAGCCAATACATAGAGGACAAAAACCCAGAGAATCACTGAGTTATAGCTCTAGAGCTCTGACATCCTGGAGCAAATCTACCTCTGAACAGCTTTTTATTTGAGATGAGAAATTACCTTACTTTTATGCCAGTTTTATTTGGTGATTTTTGTTCCTTGTAGCCAAAACTATGCTAATTGACCTACTAATAAAGCTGGTACTGTATTTAATTTCTCATCTGACTATTGGATCGATTTCTCACTTGGCTGGTATCCATAAGGGAAACTGATATAATTATATTGCTGAAATTTGCATGCTCCTTTTGCCAAACCTACTCAAGTGACACCATCAACCTTGCAAAAAGTCTTGTGAAACGAAGTTCTCCGTGCACTGTGACAACAATGTATTTGGCAGAAGTACGGTTAATATTTTCTAAAGGAACACGTTATTCATTATCTATATGTCCTACTAATGCATTTTTAGTTTAATTTTCTTTGTTCTAAGTGGGAAGACAAGTATTACCAGGATAGAGGCAGGAATATAAAAGTACTCAGAGTAGCAACATAGTGTTATTTGAAGGGTAATTATTGAGACTGAAGATTTAAATAACTTCTTGGTATCATTACCATATTCTTCAGTTTGTATTGAAATTTTTAATCTATTTGTTTTAGTGTTAGCATTTTGATGAATAGTTTTTGTACTATTTGGGAATGAAAGTAGGAAAAAGATCTAGTCTTCATAGCTCAAATATGTATCTCTTCACCTTTACTAATTTATGCTGGAACATCACACAAAAGATATTTCTCAGAATAGATATGCTTCAAAAATGTTGGGAGATTGTATTATATTACATTCCTCTATTCCAGATTCATAAGGCACATTATTCTATCCAGAGCTCCAAGAAGTCCTAAAGTGTAAAATAAAATTATTTTACTTAGTGTTTCTAAAATTTATTTTGACAATATACCTATTAAAATTCCATGTAGGTAATATTTTATGAAACACATTGGGGCGTGCTGGCAGAGGATGGTTGTTATCAAACAGCTTAAAAACCCTCAAACGTAGGGTTGGACTGAGTACAAGTCTTAAATACCTTCCATTTTTAGATACCTTTTTTTTCATTGATGGTCAGGAAGAACATATTTAGTTGGTTCAAAGGGAATCTAAAATGCAATATATAGAATTAAACAGGTATTCATGAAACAAAGTTGAGAATGTTTTCTAAAGGAAGACTAAAGTCTAAAACCATTCAATATAATACACTATCATGAATAAGCACAGGTGTCTCCGACATTTTTTTTTTACAAAAGTAACCATGTAGGTGAAATTAGGGGGGACACTGATGTTCCATCAATGAGAACTGTAACAGGAAAATGTGATTTGTAACTTAATAGCAAGAAATTTGACAGCATGGTATCAGGGTGGGACTAAGTAAGAACTAGTTGAGAGGGACTGACACTCAGAGAAGAAGCCTGAAGACACAAACTTTAAGATATTTCTGGATTCTTTATCCATTACATTATTGAAACTATCTCCATGATCTTGATCATTAAGTAAGTGGAACATTCAGTTGTCTAAGACCCACTCTTCGCTAATGGTAATAAAGAGAATGAATGAGACACAAAAGGGAGGTCATAAAAGCCTGAGTTGCTCCATGAAACAGCTGGACCAGGGGCATTTTTAAAGATGTTAGAGAAATGTGCTGCAGGAGCGCATCAACACGAAGCTTTTACAGACTAATTGTCTCAATTCCAGTCACCCCATGAATCCCCTGCAGCATCTCTGTGCATCCTTGCCCAGCTGTGCTTGGTTATAGAGAAGCTTGCTTGTGTTTTTGTCATCTGTGTTTTATGTGTATTCAATTGTTGATTACCTGCATGAGGGTATTCCTTGCTATGGATAATTCACAAAACATGTTTGATGTTTTTGTTTTTTAAAAAATCCTGGACCAGCTTCCTGCTATAACCAATACACTTTGCAGCCATGTCTTCTACTGCTCTGTTGGTAAGTGCTTAGCAAACAGAACCTCATTTTAACACTCTCCTAGATAAAATATAATTAGGTAAATAGATCTGTCAAAAATAATATTAAAATTCCAAGCCAAATAGAAATGTCTTTGGGATTATTTGTGCTAAGTCTTCCTTCAATTGTCATTAATAATTAAAGGTGCCACTCTGTGTTTATTCTTCCTTTCATTTTAAAATGAGGCCAATTAGAGCAGGGCTCCTGTCTTTTTGTTATAGTACATAAGCCACCCTTGAGAGGTATGCACACTGTATACAGTCAACGGATAATGGATTTGCTAACAAAATACCTGTAAACAAATTATTGGACATAGATGTAGGACTTCAAATAAAGCTTTTATTCTCATGAGGCATCTTGGACTAGCTTATACTTGTAATCACTTCAAAGTCTGTATTTCCCCCTATTCTCAAATCATGGTCTCTTACACATAAGGGGATAATCTGTGGGCTATTGGCCAGTGAGTGGTGTGGGGCAAATAATTATTTTACTCTGTTGTGGTTATAGTTAAATTCTACGCTTCAAAATCAGTGATAGATAAGGTTGCCTATTGTAAAAGGCAAAATGCCTGACTCTGCCTGGCTTATGTGCTTCTGTATTTAGATCCATATGATCACAGTATTACTAGAAATTTAGCATATCAGTGCTAAAAGAAAAAATAAAATCAAATTCATCCCTCTCATTTTATATGTCAGCAAATAAGTCCAAGAGAGATTATACGAGTATCCCGTGATCATTCAACCAGTTAATAACAAAGCTAGGATTAAAACCCAGATTTCTTTACTAGCACCTCATGACTCAGTCACTGAACCAAACTGAAAAGATGTTCAGGAGAGGAGGATTTTTGATGAAACTCACACATCTCTACTATGAGGGTAGCAAAGTATTATGAAATATTTGCTCTTGAAGACCTTAGACAGATAACTTCGGATTTAAAATGAAGAGCAATAACGTCTCTGCTTCTCCTTACCACCTGAAACCAAACAAAGCTGACAAAGAAAATTAAAAATGAAAAAACAAACACTAGAAAATATTTACTTAATGCATTGAAAGCAGTAATGAAAGAATTGAGAAACAAAGGACATGAGACATAGGAAACAAAAAGTAAAATGCAGATGTAAGTGCAAATATGTCAATAATAACATTAAAAGTGAATAGATTAAGCAATCTAATTAAAAGGCAGAAATTGTGAGACTGGATAAAATAAAAAACATGATTCAACTTTTCGCTGTTTATAGGAGATACACTTTAGATTCAAAGATACAGACAGATTGAAAGTGGCGGGATAGAAAAACATACATCATGCAAACAGCATCCGAAGTCATTAAAAAAGAGGAACAAACTAAATGCTAGGCAAGAATAAAGAAGAAAATAATAAAAGCTATAGTGGAGATAAACAAAATAAATTATAGAAAATAATAGAGACAGTCAACATAATCAAAACTGATTCTTTGAAAAGATAAATAAAGTGGACAAACTGTGAACTAGACTCACCAAGAAAATGAAATGGAAAAGACTCAAACTACTAAAATCAGAAATGAAATATGGGGTATTACCATGAACTTTACAGAAATAAAAAACAATGATAAGGGAAACTATGAACAAATATATGTCAACAAATAAAACAAGATACAAAGGACAAATTCCTAAAAAAATACAAACTACCAAAACTGACCCAGAAAGAAATAGAATATATTAATAGCCTTTAACAAATACGATTGAACTAATATTTAAAAAAAAACACCCATAAAGAAAAGTATAAGCTTCACTGGTGAATTCTACAAAACAAACTCATGAAATAGAAAAGGGGATGTTCCAATTCATTCTATGAGGCTGTTATTACCCTCATGCTAAAATCAGAAAAAGACATCACCAGGAAAAAATCAGACTGAAATCTCTCATGAATTGTGGTATAAAAAACTTCAGTGAAATGCTAGCAAATCAAATCCAGCAATATATGACAAGGATCATACCTCATGAATAAAATGAATTTATAGGATTGGTTAAACGTCTGAAAATCAGTGACTCTAATATACCACAGTCATGGAATAGAACTAAAACCATATGGCCATCTCAATAAATACAGAAAAAGCATTTGACTAAATTCAACACCCTTTAATGATAGAAACACTCAACAAGCTGGAAATAGAATGAAATGTCTTCATCCTGGTGAAGGACACCTAGAAAATAACCACAGCTAATATCATACTTAACGATGAAAGACTGAATACCTTCCCCTAAAATCAGGAACAAGACAAGGATGTGTGTGCCTATCACTTCAATTTAAAATTTTATAGGAGGTTCTAGTTGTGGAAATTAGGCAAGAAAAATAAATTAAAGACACCCAGATTATAAAAGAATTAAAACTCTTTACCTATAGATAACAGGATCTTGTATATAAAACATCATAAGGAATCCATTAAAAACTATTATAACTAATAAATGAACAAAGTTGCAGAAAAAAAGATCCATATAAAATAACCAATTGTATTTGTATACATTTGCAACAAATAATCTAAGCATAAAACTAAGAAAAAATTCCATTTACAACAGCATCAAAGATAATAAAATACTGAGGACTAAATATAGCAAAAAGGGCACAAACCTATACTTTAAAAACTGTTAAACATTGTTGAAAGAAAGCAAAAATCTGAATGAACGAAAACACATCACATGTTCATAGATCAAAAGACTTAATATTGTTTATATGGGAATAGTCCCTAACTTGAGGTCTGATTTAATGCAACCTCTATTCAATCCCCACCTGATTTCTTTGTAGAAATTGACAAGCTAATCTTAAATTTCATGTGCAAATTCAAGGGACTCAGAATAGCTGAAAGCATCTTAAAACAGAGAAACACAGTTGGAGGACTCATACATTCCAATTTCAAAAACTGCAAAGCTATAGTAATCAAGGTGGTGTGGTATTGGCATAAAAATAGATATATAGATCAATGAAATAGAAATACACTCTCATAGTTATGGTCAATTGATTTTCAGCCAGAGTGCCAAACAATTCAATGGGGAAAGAGCAGTATTTTTCAATAAATGAAGCTGCTACACCTGGTATACACATGCAAAAGTATGAAGTTTGACCCCTACCTCACACCATATATAAAATTAATTCAAGTGGATTAAAGACATGAATATAACTGCTAAAACTATTAAATTCTTAGATGAAAACATAGGTGTAAGTCTTCACGTCTTTGAATTAGAAATGGTTTCTTAGATATGATACTTAAGCACAAGCAACAAAATAAAAACAGATAAATTGAATATTATCAAAATTAAAATATTTGTGCTTCAAAAGATACTATTAATAATGTCAAAAGACAACACACAGAAGATAAAGTTTTTGAAAACCATATATCTGATAAAACCCAGATACATAAATAACTGTTACAACTCAATAATAAAGAAGATTAATAATTCAATTACAATGTGGGCAAAACATCAAAATAGGACTTGCTCCAAATAAGATATACAAATGGCTGATAAACACATGCAAAGATGCCCATCATTAGTCACCAGGGAAACGAACATCAAAACCCTGAATTATTACTTCACCTGGAGTAGGATGGCCATAATAAAGAAGATGGACAATAACACATGTTGCCAAGAATATGAGGAAATGGAAACCTTTATACACACTGTTGATGGAGATGTGAAATGGTGTAGCTGCTTTGAAAAACAGTCTGGCAGTTCCTCAAAGTCTACACATAATGTTACAATTTAGCCCAGCAATTCAACTCATCAATATATATGAAGAAAATTAAAAACAAACATCTACAGAAATACTTGTAGATGAATGGTCACAGAAGCATTATTAATAACAGGCAAAAATGTGAAAACTCAATTGTCCATCAGCTGATAAGTTGTGAATAAAATGTGGTATAGCCATACAATGAGATATATTATTCATCAATAAAAGGAATGAAGTACTGAGATACACACACATACACAGACACACACACACACACACACTCTTCAATGTGGAACGACTTCAAAAACATGCTAAGTGAAAGCAGCAAGACACAAAAGGCCACATATTGCAATGATTCCATTTATATGCAAAGTCTAAAATAGGTAAATCCATAGATACAGAAAGTAGATTAGTGGTTGCTTAGGGCTGAGAATTTGGGGGAGATAGAAAATGGTTATTCATGGGTATGGGGTTTCTCTTGGGTTACTGAAATGATTCTAAAATTGACTGTGGTGATAGTTGCACAACACCATGACTATGCTAACAGCATTAAATGGTATAATTAACAGTGGTGAATTGTATCTTCATCAAGTTGTTATTAAAAAAGAAACTCTGTCTTTATTTGGAAATAACTGAATAATATACCATAATATGTGGAGAAAGATTCTGAGAGTAAGGCAGGCAGGTGAAGGGGCACAGAGAGAGGACCATATCCCCTGTAGAACTTAGGCAGAGCTGACCAGGCAAAGAGTGCTTCTAATTAGGTGGTGTCCTTAGGGGAAACACTGGAAAACCCACCTTGGAACAACAAGGCCCATTTCTGTGGTTTCTGGGCCAACCCGCTCTATGCCCAGGATGGCAGGCAACACGGAGTGGTGGGGAAGAGGAGGCTTGATGAGAAAATGACATCTGTGCCCTTTCTCTGAAGCCTGACTTGTCCATGTGGCCACATAGAGAAGAACATGTGTATGGCCCTTGTTCCTGAAGTTACCTCTTTTTGCCAACTGAAGAGAAGTAAGAGCTCAATCAGTATATAGGAAACCCATATTGGGCATCTCACAGCTTCACAGGGAGTTTTCCTGCTAGCTGAGAGCAGATTTATGTCTGGGGCAGAGCACGCATGAGTACGCTGAGGACATGAGAGCACAGTGCAAACTGTGGTGCATTGTCCTGGGTTACTATCCTTGTCCCTTCCTTATACTCTCCTTGTGCAAATAGCTGGTTTTTATCTCCATCACCAAATTGAGTTCCCCTATTCAGTGATGAGTAAATACCAAAAAGAAAGAGCATGAGACCTATGCAAAGATACTACCTAAATGAAAACAAAAAAAGAGAGAGAGAGAGAGAGAGCAAACAGAAGTTCAGAGAAAGACTATATATCAGATAAGAGGTACGACAAATTAGATAAAATGTATGACTATGTCATGTAAGTAACAGGAGCCCAAAGAAAGTCTAGAAGCTCCCAGGTAAGATATTATAGGACAATAGAGGTAGTTGAAAAGTGAGCTGATAGATTTTGGAAAGAAATGAAAGGGGAAAAAATCATCACAGAAATGAAAATCAGCAAGAGGAGAAATTGGCTTTCCTGAAAGTGTCATCAGAGGCATCTAGCACAAATGAGAAAAAAATGAACAAAATAAAATGGAAAAGGACAAAAACTTGATTAATATCAGTAAACAGACAAAAATAATGAAGGCAACACGTGCAACTAGAAATTACAGATGACATTTTAAAAATAATAATGTAATAAAAAAGTAACCTCACAAGAGAGAATTGAATCTGCTGAAAGCAGAAACTTCCAAGGAATACTTGTAGACTTTGGTAAAAATGAGAATATTACAGGAAATTTATTGAAAAAGAAGAGCAAAGATTTCTATGGGTATCCAAAGATCAGTCCTAGGAGATGGGGAATATCTGCAAAATGCACAGAGAAGGAAGTTATGATCCAAGAATGATCGTGTCCATAAAAACTGCCACATAGGGGGAGGGTTTATATTTCCCAACAAACAAGGGTTCTTGGACTTTGACTCTCATGAGCATTTCTTCAAAAAATTATTAAATAATAAACTACAGTCAACCATGAGATGGATAAGGAAGCCACAGTAAAGAAATGATGGCGAATATTGAATCCATGCAAACACAGAATAGCATCTAAACAACTGTGAAATTCAAGTTATAAAATGGGATAAAAATAACATTAATTATAACAATATGGAAATAATATGGCAAAGTTTTGGAGATAGAGTAGCGTAGAGAACGTAGGGTTATTACAATAAATCAGGTTTCCTTTTATCAGGGAGGTGAGCTAATTGATAATCTCCAGAGGTTAAAAATAAAATTATAGGGAGAAGTATATGATTATTCTTCATTCGACAAATACTGAACTCTACTCCTCTATGCAGGTATTAAGGAGACAGTAGTGAGCAAAGTCAAGCTCCTCCTGCCCATGTTTTAGAGGGAAAGACAGAAAATAAACAGGGAAATACATCAATACTTTCAGATAGTGATATATATGTTGAAGAAAGTGAGCAGGGCTGGAGAGGTGCTGGGGTGGGCCGTGGACTTTCTTGCACAGTACGGTTGAGGAAGGCTCTTGCTAGTAGGTGACATTTAAGCAGGAAGCTGAATGATGAAAACACACGACAACTAAAGATTTGGGGAAAGAGCCTTCTAGGCAGAGATAAGGGTATATTAGGTCAGGGTTCTTTAGAGAGACAGAACGAATAGGATATATGTATATACGAAAAGGAGTTTGTTAAGGAGGACTGACTCACACAATCACAAGGTGAAGTCCCAAGATAGGCTGTCTGCAAGCTGAGGAGCAAGGAAGCCAACAGCAGCTCAGTCACAGTCCCAGACTTCAAAAGTAGGAAAGCCAACATCACAGCCTTCGGTTTGTGGCTGAAGGCCTGAGAGGCTGGCAAACTACTGATGTAAGTCCAAGAGTCTGAAAGCTGAAGAACTTGGAGTCTGATGTTCAAGGGCAGGAAGCATCCAGCATGGGAGAAATATGAAGGCCAGAAGACTCAGCAAGTCAACACTTTCCATCTCCTTCCACCAGCTTTTTCTTGCCCTGCTAGCGGCCAATTCTCTCCCAGTCCACTGACTCAAATGTTAATCTGTTCTAGAAACACCCAGAAACACCCAGAAGCAATATTTTGCATACTTCAATCCAATCAAGTTGACACTCAATGTTAACCATCACAAGGGGCAAAGGTAAGAGCTTGGAAACTGTCAGCAGATTCACATGTGTGGCTGGATGTCTGGGCAAAGCAGAGGAGCCATGGATGAGACCGGGAAGGAGTCAGAGTTTCATCCTAAGAGTGATAAGAAGATGCCAGAGAATTGTGAGCAGTGGGGAGATTGGATTTATATTTTAGAAAATAAAATATTCTGCCATGTAGTAAATAGAAAGACCAGCCAAGAAGTGACTGCAGAAGAGAAATGAAAGGTTGTTAGCAGTTTGGACAGTGGTGAGAAGTTAGATATAGGGTAGGTCTTAAAGTTGTCAATGATAGGACTTCATTTCTAATGTTAAAGTATATCCTATTGGGCTGGGCGCGGTGGCTCACGCCTGTAATCCCCGCACTTTGGGAGGCCGAGGCAGGTGGATCATTTGAGGTCAGGAGTTTGAGACCAGCCTGGCCAACATGGTGAAACCCCATCTCTACTAAAAATATAAAAAAATTAGCCGGGCATGGTGGCGCATGCCTGTAATACCAGCTACTTGGGAGGTTGAAGCAGGAGAATTGCTTGAGCTCAGGAGGCAGAGGTTGCAGTGAGCCAAGATGATGCCACTTTACTCTAGCCTGGCCGACAGAGAAAGACACTGTCTCAAAACAAACAAACAAACAAATAAACAAACTATGTCCTATTGGGTGATTCATGAGGGTCTCCATGAGGTGTGGGAGTAAGAGAAAAGGAAGAGGCTCCTGGGATTTTTTGCATCAGCCAGCAACTGGTTGCATCGTGGCTGCATCCACCAAGATGAAGGGGGCTGGAGGCAGGTCAGGCCATGCCAATACTGAGATGCTAATGAGGTTTCTGAAGAGAGCTGTTAAACAGCAAGTTGGAAATATTAGTCTTCAGCTCAGGAAAGAGGGTGGTGTGAAAGAGACAAATTTTGATGTCATTTGCATATAGAAGGTATGTAAGGCCTAGGGAATGAAGACAAGGACCTATAGTGCCATTAACAGTGAAGATATTCTGGCATGATTTTAAGCAACAAAGAGCATAAACATCACTGAAGTATGGTCTCTGTGTGGGACTCTGGTTAAGCCTCGTGATTTCTCTAAGTATTTGTTAGCTTATCTGGAAAATAAGTGGTAAGAACACACATTCAAGCCATACCCCCCTATGCCTGAAAAGGCCATATTGCAATTATCTAATGCCGCAGAAGGTAAAGTTTTACCTTTTGCTTCTTACAAAAGGTTGCCTCTGTAAGGTCTTCAGAGGAGTGCAAAATTTGACCAGGACAGTTCAGGATTCATCAAATTGACCTCTTGAGAGCAGTCTACATTCCAGTAGATGTTTAACACTCTGCGTTTAGCTGTGGGTCTCTTAAATATGCAGCAAATAATTTAAGTGATCCAAGAGTCTGTACAAATAACAAGTTAGTAACCTCTGTTGCATTTCTGGTGGCAAAGTATTATGAAAATGAAATGCATCCTGTCCAGAATAATACTATCTCAAAGAATACAAAATCAGTCGACACCTTGTAAACTCAGTCCTTCAGGAATACAAAGAGAAGGTACTTCCACAATCCACAAGTTGAGAAAAGTAACTCTCCTTTTAGACCCATCTATAGTCATTTATTTTTGTGGGAGGAGTACAAACCTTTATACATTTTGCTTAAGCAACTTATACTTTTCCATATTCATTACAACATATGCACTAAGTGTTGTTTTAAAATGAGTCCAGTCTAATTTCTGTAATAAAAAAAAGTGATTACTAGCTCTCATTATTGCCTAATGTGGCTGCCTAATTAATTGTTATAAAATGAAAAAAAAGTCTTACTAATGAGGTATTAATAACTAGCTTTCTCAGCAGTGGTTTTCTTTGTGTGTTAAAAGTCTGCTATTTTACAAATTTGTTTTCCAAGCACCTTAAAAAATTACCATCTCATATTTCTATTTCTGATAACTACTTCAAATAGGTAAATATTATTGCTTTTTGTTAAAGGACAGCTCTTGGCTCTAACTACAGATACAAAAACAGCTAAAAATAATGAATAATTTAAGCCATTAATTAATGATTCTAACTGTGTGGTATACAATGACTATTTTGGAATTGCTTCAAACAGAATTAATATTTGATTTGACTTTGTGTCACCTCTGCCCACTTTTCCATATAAGTGATATTTATAAAATTGAATCTACAAATCTGTCTGAAAATTCAGTTACTCCTTTAGACATTTCCTGTGAGCTATGCCTGGTTGATACTGAAGCACCCACATCATACCAAATTGCCTGGGACTCCTGGAACCACATCCACCCCAGCTGAGTGGAATGCATTCTCCAGCCATCTGCAGTACCAGTGCTGATGTTCACATGCTTGGCAATCCTATCTTCATGGTGTAATACTGAAGTGAAAGCGCCACCTGCAGGCATTCATTCTCTACCATATGCATCATTATTCCCATCATCAGCCCTATACTTCTCTGATGCCCAACAACTCCTGAAATCTTTCTACTGTCTTGTCTTGTCTTCTCTCTCTCTTTCTCTCCTTCTCTCTCTCTCTCTCTCCCCCTCCCTTCCTCCCTTCCTCCCTCCCTTCCTATCTCCCTCCCTCCCTCCCTTCCTATCTCCCTCCCTCCCTCCCTTCCTCCCTTCCTTCCTTCTTTGAGACAGGATTGTGCTCTGTCGTCCAGACTGGAGTTCAGTGGCATGATCATAGCTCAGTGCAGCCTTGAAATCCTGGGCTCCACAAATTCTCCCATCTCAGTTTCCTGAGTAGCAGGGACTACAGTTACATGCTACCATGTCTGGCTAATTTTTAAATTTTGTGTCTAGATGGAGGTCTTGCAGTGTGGCCCAGGCTGGTCTTGAACTCCTGGCCTCAAGTGATCCTCCAGTCGTGGCCTACCAAAGTGTTGTGATTACAGGCAGGTGCCACTGTGCCAGGCCTCCACCATGCTTTCTGAAATCCATTCCAAAAATCTTAAGAGTTCTCTCAAATATCTCCCCTGCAAGTCTTCCCTCCTGCTCTGTACTAACTGCACTCCCCAGGCTGCTGCTTCCTCTGCAGGCTTCTCTAAGGGTGGCTGCCTCTCTCTCTCTCCCATCCCCAGCAGCCCAGGTTTGTGGGTAGAACTGAGGCTTAAGTTTCTAGTCATGCCTGATCTTCTCCAGCCCTTATATAAAGGTCACTGTTGTGAGGCTCATGCCGCCTGGTACATCGTCCTCTCGGTCTCCTTCTTGCTGTCATCTCCAACCTCCCAGACCCCCTCCTCACTGATTAGAGTCTTTGGGTCTGGTGAGGACCTGCCCATCCTAGAGTATGCACACCACTCATCTGAGAATATGATTTCTAATTATGTATCTCATTGCATTTTTTTTTGTTTTTTGAGAGACAGAGTCTGGCTGTGTCGCTCAGGTTGGAGTGCAGTGGTGCAATCTCGGCTCACTGCAACCTCCGCTTCCCGCGCTCAAGGGATTCTTCTGCCTCAGCCTCTGGAGTAGCTGGGACTACAGGCACACGCCACCACACCCAGCTAATTTTTGTATTTTTTAGTAGAGATCGGGTTTCACCATGTTGGCCACGACCTCTTGACCTCGTGATCCACAAGCCTCAGTCTCCCAAAGTGTTGAGATTACAGGCATGAGCCACCGTGCTTGGCCTTTTTTTTTTTCTTTTTGAGACAGAGTCTCAATCTATCACCCAGTGTGGAGTGCAGCAGCACGATCTTGGCTCATTACAACCTCCCCCTCCTGGGTTCAAGTGATTCTCCTGACTCAGCCTCCCAAGTAGCTAGGACGACATGCCTGCACCACGACACCTGGCTGATTTTTGTATTTTTAGTAGAGACGAGGTTTTACCATGTTGGCTAGGCTGGTCTCAAACTCCTGACTTCAGGTGATCCATCTGCTTTGGCCTCCCAAAATGCTGGGATTACAGGTGTGAGCCACTGCACCTGGCCTGTACCTCATTGTTTTTAATAATCTTTTCTTTTTTAACTTCATCTGCTTAATCCATCTTACATCTGTATATCTTTACTGTATGTCATTGTTATTATTTTTTTTTTCCAGCTCCAAAATCTGTAATTCAAGCATCCCCAACTCTTACCACAGCCTCCTAAATTTTCTAGCTGGTTTGCTTATTTACCCTATTCTTGCTTTAACCATTTTTGTCCTTCCTAGTCCCTCTTCAACCTACTTTGTTCTGACTTTCCCACCTATTATTGCACCAAATAGTAAGTTTTAGGGCACCAAGAAGCTCCATATAACAAAGTTCACTGGCTCCTTTGGCTCTCATCTTATTGGACCCCTCAGCAACACTCAGCTCCCACTTCCCTCCTGAGCCATCCTCTTCTCTTGGCTTTCCTGAGTCCAGAGCTTCCTGAGTTTGAAGTGTGTTCTTCTGCCTAGAAACTAGATGTTGGAGTGTCTTAAAGATTATTTTTAGCCACTCTTCCTGTTTCATTCTATTTTCTCTCTAAAGGTGACAACTTATCCACACCCAGGTTCCATCAACTGTACACAGACGACTGCAAAATTTATGTCTCACCAAGACCTCCTCTTGAGCTCCAGATGGAAGCATACAATTGCCTACTTGGTATGTGCACTGGAGTCTCACAAAGCCACATCCAACTCCAATTTTATATTTGCAAATATAAAATCATGGTTTTCTCCACAAAAGTCTTTATCCAGTGTTTTCCCTCTTGGCATACTAGATAAGAAAGTGGAAATCGTCCCTGATATTTCCCCTGCCCTCTTCCCACAGTCATTCCATCACAATATCATGTTCATTTTACCCACCACATAGCTACTGAAGGTGATGGTTTCTAGCAACAACTACCACCACCATTGCAGCACAGTCCAGCTGCCAGCTGGCTTCTACCACCATCTGCCAATCACTTAAGCCTGGCTTTTACCAGTTCTAACATTGCAATCAGTGTATATATTTATATATATTAAAAAACACAAATCTGATGATGCCAAATGTCTACTGGGAAACCTTCAATGGTTTCCCATCCTCCTAAAACCAAGGCCCTTTTACCTCTTTCATCTCATTTCCCACTCTGCTCACCCAAGCTCTTTGCACTCAAAAAACTCATATATATATGTATATACACACACTATATATAGTATATATATTTTTATGTTTTTATTATATGTTATATATATATGTTTTTAGTTCATAGAGAGCTATGAATATAATCTTTATGTTTTAAAATGTTCTTTTTTGTTTGGTTTTATCTTAACAAATGAGCATTATTATGGGTTGAATAGTGTCTTCCAAAAATTTTAAGTTGCAGTTCTAACCCCAGATATCAAAAAATATGACCTTGTTTGGAAATCAGGTCATTGCAAATGTAATTAGGATGAGCTCTTCAGGGCGAGCTATAATCCAATGTGGCTTCTGTCCTTATACAAAGGGGATATCTGGACACAGAGACAGGCACACAGAAAGAATTCCATGTGAACACAAAGGCAGATATTGAAGTGATACATCTACAAATCACGGAACTCTAAGGTCTCCCAGCAAACCAGGAGCGAGGAGAGAGGCATGGAACAGATCCTCTGCTAGTCTCAGGAGGACTGTCTTAGTGCATTCATGTTGCTATAAAAAGATACCATAAACTGGGTGGCTTGCAAACTATAGAAATTTATTTCTTACAGTTTTGGAGGCTGGGAAGTTCAATTAAAGGTGCTACTAAATTCAGTGTCTGGTGAAGGCATGCTTCCTGTTGCATAGACAGCAGCCTTCTTGCTGTGTATTTTCATGGCAAAAAGGGGAGACCTCTTTTACAAGGGCACTAATCCCATTTATGAGAGCTTCACTCTCAAGACCTAATCACCTCCCAGAGCCCAACTTCTTAATATCATCACATTGAATGTTAAGATTTTAACATGTAAATTTTGGGATGACACCCAATCGGCTGGGGCCTTGCTTTTGGACTTCTCAGCCTCCCAAACAATGAGCAATACATTTCTATTATATAACTTGCCCATTCTAAGGTATTTGGTTATAGCAGCCCTAATGGACTAAGTCACAGGAAAATGTAAGTAGAACACCTTGGCTGCAAGACATACTTTTCACATTTGCTGTTAGCACGCTTGTGCTTTGCCTTTGCACATTCCTGATTTTGCAAAAATATTTGAGCCTAGAAATGACCTTAGCATTCACTTAATTCTTTTATTCACTGACTTTCAAATGTTTCATAGTAATTTATTTTTATTTCACACTTACTCACATGGTAAGATAGATGTCTATACTCTTCTGATTGGGTATTAGACATGCCCTGGTACAAAATCAACATCCTGGTCCCAGTTAGAGATTCTACTTCACAGTCATTCCAAATTGGATGGAGGATTCTATCAGGTGCATGAAAGGCTTCCTTGTCTATTAAGCTTTTAGGGGTCCTGTTTTCCTTGATATTTAATCTAAGTTCTAATCCGATTCTAAACAATATGCAATAGGATCCACTCTTTTGATAGATCCTCCTCTTCAAAGTCATTCAAAGTCATTCATTAAGGATAGAACTGGAGATTCTGAGAGTCTTCAGGTACTGCCATAACTGAAGAGTGCACAGATGAATAATTTTACCATCTCCAAAGCTTCATCCTTCTCAGTATTTCCTGAGCCCTGTCAGCACTATCCAAGCTCTAGCCATGTCCACTGCCACTGAAAAAGTTGCAAGTCCAATCTCTTTTCCTCAAGGGTGAGCAGTGTGAGCCCCAGGGAGTTAGGTGACTTATTTGCCTTACCACAGGCAAAGGGGACAAATCTGAGACTTGAGCCCAGTTCTTTTACTTAGTGTCCAGCTACCTTTCTACAACAGTCTACTGCTAATTTGATTTTATTAAGTAAAAGAAATGTCAGCAGTCATAAGGCAACATAAAAAGTTCCTCTAATATTAGAAAAATGATCTAAGAAAGTATCAGTAATGCCATACAGAAATATAAAAATATGCCATTTCCATTATTTTCATTTTGCCATTATCTTGGCAAAAGAGGTAATGAATAAGTTATCAATAGTTACTGAAGCTCCAGAGTCCTTGCTGCATTCGATATTCTGTAACTACCGGAGAATGATAAGAACCAAATTTGTCCCAGAAAGTGGTATTAAGCAGAGTGTAGGATTTCTCTGTTCAGAGGAACCTGTTTAGTCATTTGGAAGTGGAGAAAAGAATACCCTTTTTAAACAGAACCTGGAAAATTATATATGCAAATGGTATTCTCCCTTCCTGGCTAAGTCTTTCACATTCAGCAAACAAACAAAACACTTCCTAAGACACACACCTGAAGGCTTATTACAAGCAGATCCCACTTCTTATACTTCTATTCCTTGTGTTAGACTTAGAAACCCTATTTATTTGCTAGGAGAGGAGCATAAAAAAGCATCGAAAGGGGAGCTGGAATGAGCTTGGACAGGTGTTCTGTAAGAAAACAGAGTGAATCATTCACTTGCTGACAGTAGCAAGGAATGTATTTTCATGCATCTTATTTTTTGGTCCTGAATATCATTTTGACAATTCAAAGTGAAACCAGCAATTACTCTTAAGGACCACCAGACAGGAAACCTTATTTCCAAAGTAAATTCTATTTTGGATTTTCTGTGGCTAGATGTAGATCTGTAGAGGTATAACTATTGACCTCAGAAATATTCTTATAAGACTAAAACTTTAAAAAAGAAACCTGTTATTTTTTAAATTAACAATTGCTTTGTTAATGTAAAAGTATTGCTTTTTAAAAAAGTATGGATGCAGATACTAATTAATTGTATATAGCGGAGCAGCCACTGGCAGTTACACTAGAATGCCTTGTGAATGTTTTCCATCTTCATTTCTGAGTAGTGAGGACCAATATCAAACTAGGAAAGGCAATTTTGCAGACTGACATTTTGCTCCTTCAGAGATGTCTGCGTTGCCTCAGTGCCTGTCATTCAGAGCGGTCGTAAGATTAGCTGTCTATATTGTGTCTCATCCTCTAGCACTTTCATTTACAAATAGTTGATGATAAATAATTGTACATGCCAAAAGATCCCTTGAAAATCGTTCACAGGAATTACACAAGGTATGTGAAAAAATGATTTTGTGGCATAAGAAAACAGGAAAAATAACTACATCTAAAATCACTCTACCTAGTCTCATACTCTGCATTACTGTGAGATATGTACTTGTTAAAAGGGAACAGATTATGCTTTCAAGGAGGCCTCAAATTTCTCAAAAGTAAAGTGTGATGCTTTTCTGCTCACTTTTAAAAATTCCCATATAAGGAAACTCGTTGAAAAGGTAGACTTCTGGTGAACGGCAGATGACTTGGAGGAGACAGCAAGTTTTAAGGCAGTTTCACAGATACATTTTTTTCAAAACATATTACCCGTGAAAATATCCCTGAGTCTAGTATTTTCCAAGAATACTATAGGAATTTAAATACAGGTCTTGAAGTCAGAAAACATGGCTTGGAGGCCTGATTCAGTCATCTAATGGTTTTGCAACAGCGTGTATCTTCCTACATTTGGTGATTGCTAAAAAAAAAAAAGTCTTGGAAAAGTGAGGTTACATTGATCGTAATAAACTATAAACCATCAGACAAAGCATAAGGAGTAATTATTTGTTTCAGCCTTTTTATATGTAAAGACAGAGATTTTTTTTCTTCTACTCTACATTTCTCCTTCATTTATATACCTAAATTTATAAACATTACGATCAACATGAAAATTGCCATTGGTCTTGTGTGGCATACAAGTACCGTTTTAACATTTTCATCAAAATCTTATATCCACTAAGATTTACATTCATTCTCATCTCCCGTCTTCAATCCTTAGTTGATGCCCATAAATACTAAGTGGATGGGCCCAGGAGGATGCGCTCAACAGCACCAACAAAACCAGCTGCAAGAGGATGCATAATGGTTCTGAAAATTAGAGCAGCTATAAGCTTACTTTCTTTCACTGAAGCTTTTATTCACTATTATCTGGAGGGTACATCCTCTTTGAAATGGTTGGATGGTTTACAAAAAAAAAAAAAAGATTGCATACTAATTTCATAATAGAAAAACAGTAATTTGTGTATTTCTCTTGCTAGCCCTATTTTTAGCTATTTTTGTAAATATCTTCTGTTTTTATTATAAAAGGTGGTGAAACTCATTTATAGAAGTACAAATGTTTTCTCCCTTCCACACATAGAGTACTATAAGAGGTCAGCTATGGGTTTGTTCCAGGAAGAAAATTCCTATGCTTGTTACAAAAGAAAAAGACATAGCAGCTCCTTTGATTTCATAAAATTTCTTTCTTTCCAGGCCAGGTGAGGTGGCTCACGCCTGTAAACCCAGCACTTTGGGAGGCCAAGGCGGGCAGATCACGAGGTCAGGAGTTCGAGACCAGCCTGGCCAACATGGTGAAACCCTGTTGGGTTTTATTGTATTTTATTGTAAAAATACAATAAAAATACAAATACAAAATTTATTTCTTTCTGGAACATCTGCAAATCGAAGCTTAGCTTAATTTTTCAGTTCAGGGACCGAGGTATTACTGATGTTGCCGTGGCCTAAATGAAACTAAAAGTGCTACCTCTGGCTTATCAATCAGTGATAATCTTACCACTTCTTTTCTCCAAATTTTATTTCCACAGATAATAGTCCCAACTCTTTTAGCATGGCATAAACATTAAATGATTATTCTGGAATGGGATTCCTGAACATTTTATATGTTCCTCAGCTTTAATGGGATTTACCCTAAATCATACTCTGCGTAAAGTGTATGAAGACTATAGTATGATAACAAGAAAGTAACTTGTGTTTTAGTATTTATGTATTTATTCAACAAATAATCTATCTTATTTTTATTCCAAAGTATTAGAAAAATATTATAATATCACTGTCTATGTTCAGAAAGCACTGGATAAAGCAATAAATATGACATATTTTCAGTGGCACTGTAATCAAAAGGCTATACGAAAATTGAAAATTAAATATGTAGATGAGTTTTGGGACAGTATGGGGACTACATGCTGAAGCATGACTCGGATGAAGATATTCTGGAAGCTCCTATTATCTGCAAATTCCTTAAAAATATCTCATCTCATCAAATTGTAAAAAGTTCTATGAGAGAGTAAACTGGGACAAGGGAAAAATAAACCAAGGGGATTAAGGCAGGAGGAAAAAGATGTGTGTGTATAAAGGAGCTCTGTGACAGAGATAGCATTAGCATCCGCAAATATTTCAAAAATACATCAGGCTGAAGATGTATTATTTAAAATACTGTATATAGAACAAAATGATGCACTTAGAAAAATTGCAGGAAGTAAATAAAATGGCAATGCATAACTATAGTCATGAGAAAAAGACTGGTTATTTGCAGATATGTGTATGATGTGGGCCAAAAATTCCTACCACCACTTTCAGCTAGGGCATAAAAAGTTCAATAATACAAACACTAAATATAAGGGAAAAAATGGGGCCACGATTAATCATTAATGTCGTGATACAGATTAAATCATCAGTTTTATTCCTGCCCCTTAGAAGGGTCTTGAAAAAACAATGGAATTCCCTGAAGTCAGTGGGAGAGGGAAGGGAAGCTGCTGCCCTATAGGGTTGACCCAAGTAGGGGCCTGAACAGAGGAACCGGGCTCCCAGGATTTTTTTCTTCAGGGCCGTTCTGTAGAGATGACGTTTATGTGTGTCTGAGTGGGTGTGGACATCATGTAAGATCTCAGGGAATTTACAGCAAACCTTCAGACATTTGCCATTCTAAATTACTCTTTAAACAACCATCTTTAATTTTGATATAAGGACAAGATGAATTTATTTTTCTCTACTTTAGACATTTATTTTTCAATTTTAAAAATAATATGCTGTCCTTAAAGAGATATATGGGGATTTATGTGTCCCAAATGTGATAATTTTTAGACTTGAAGAAGGTTAATTTCCGTCTTCCTCTCTTCCGTAAATTCCGGAGAGTACAGAACAGAAATCTGTATTCAGGGTTGAAATGCTATATTATCACATATACCAACAACTTAAGTATAGCCATCATAAAGCAATACTTACGGATAGTACAGAATTATTCTTAACCTAAAAATTTAAAAATTAAGGAATCAAATATAAAATGCGAAAAATTCCATGTCTTTTTTTGAGACATGTACTTCACTCAAGTATGACTTTTCAAAAGAGAAAAAGAATAAAATACACTACAAAAATAAAAATGAATACTATAAGCATTAATACAAAGAGAAAACAGATAAAAGTGTGAAAAATAAAATATTAGGAAGGACTCATTAAAGAAACAAAGATGAGTAAAGAAGAAACCATCGAGGAAAAAAAGGTAAAAATCCCATTGTTTAGATGATGTTATTAAAAGGAAAAGGTGTTTTTTAAGGATAAGTATGTTCTACCTGCTCTTAGAATAAAAAAAAAAATTCAAGCTTTTAGTATCTTATTATGTCTTTAATGTAAGGTAGTAATATTTATTTAAATAAGCAATGATTTGAAATATCCTTGAAAATATTTCTTCTAATGGTTTTCTTTCTCCTTTTATATAACATCCTTGAATATCTCAGTCGTGAAGTAAAAATTAAGGGTCTCAGAGACTGTAGCTGACTCTTTAAGACAGCCAAGGCATTAATCCACATGTGTGCATGGGCAGCCACCAGGAATAGAATTTATCTCAGTGCAGAGTTTCTCATTGAAAAACAGGCCAAGACTAAACAAATTGTGCATTTAGAGTTTCTTTTCCTTTTTCCTCTACATTCATTTTTTTCCTTTTTCCTTTTACATTCATTTCAGTCATCCAGGGCCTTTCTACCTTTACCCACTTTCCCTTTACAAGGCATGAAAAAAAACAAAAAAAACAAAAACCCAGCCATTGCACTTGCTTGTAACATATTCATTACAATAAATAATCCAGTTCTTTGTATTCATACAAGGGCAGAGCCTTTGTGTTGTAACAGCCTTTTGAGATCAACTGTTTTAAATCACTTCCTAAACAGGATTTCTGCTGTATATTCTGGATGGCTGGCTGGTACATTTCTAGTACTTTTCAACACATTTTAATACTTTTACTAGGGAACAGTTCCAGGGATAACAACTCTAATTGTTCTTATATTGAGTAAAAAACTACCTCTCCGCAGTGTTTGTGCACAGAGCTTGATTTTGCACATGAAACAATACAAAACAAATCCATTCCCTCATTATTTCAGCCCTTCGAAGTTCTGAAAACAGCTTCTTATTCCCCTAAGTCATCACTTCCCACACTATTCCCTATTCCTTTAACATTACCCATGAATGCCAGTCAATAACACCTTAAAGATAGGATCCAGGAATAGACAACAGATAGATATAATAACATGCACATGTTCTAAATGGTGCCAAGTACAGAGGGACTGAGATCTCTGTGATTTGCACACTTATCTTCTATTGATTTAGCTTTGGCTGGTAATAGCTTTTGAGCAGCTGTGTCATGCTGTTACATCAGTGCCTTTCAAATGTGTCCAGGAAGCAGGGCTCTGAAAAGTCATGGGACTCTTTGTTGGAATACAATAAAATTCTGACTAGTATTAATTCTATCATTTGAATTAGCATCAATTGTACCAGCAGAAAATTTACCCATATTTAATGTATCCATCCTACTACATCTCCAAAGGACAGAATTACTCTTAGAGAATTATGGTTAAGAATTTCTTCAGTAATATATATATATATATATTTTATTATTTATTTATAGGAAAAGAAAATTTTATTGGAGAAAAAACACAAAACTGTAGTGAAAAAATCAATTAAACACCCCCATAAGATACTGTGAAAAGACTATCACCCTTAACTTTTAATAGCAAAATGCCTGCTATAGCCTTCGGAAGAACAGAGTTCCATGAGAATAAGGTTTAAGAATGTCTGCCTTATATTAATCATATACTACATAGGGTGGTATAAGAGTTAGCATAGTAAGTAGAGAAAGCACTGAACTGCCACAGGGCTAATGGGTTTAATTCTGGTATATACCGACTTTGTGACCTTTAGAAACTCACTTAACTTCTCTGGCTTCAGTTTTCTTATCTTTTAAGTAAGAGACTTTGGTTAGATGATTTTTAAGGTACATTTCTATCTTAGTCTGCTTCAGGTTCCATAACAAGATACCACAACCTGGGTGTTTATTTCTTCTAGTTCTGGAGACTGGAAAGTCCAATATCAAGGTGCCATCCAATTTGGTTCCTGGTGAGGGCTCTCTCCCTGATGTGCAGACGGCAGCCTTCTTGCTGTGTCCTCACATGGCAGGGAGCCAGTGAGCTCTCTGGCATTTCTTCTTATGAGGACTAATCCTAGCAGATCAGGTCCCTACCCTTATGATCTCATTTAACTTTAATTACCTCCATAAAGGCCTTATCTCCAAATACAGTGCTGGGCTTTAATGTATGAATCTGGAGGTGGGGTGGGACAAACATTCTTTGCCCATTATTGACTTCATAATCAATTGCCTGCTATTCCTTAGGTACTGTCCTAGGTTTTGGGAAATCATTACTAAACAAAAATGACAAAAATTCATTTCCACATGGAGCTTACTCTCCATTGGTGAGGCAGACAATGCATAAAAGTAAAATCTATACCCTGCCAGATATCATTAAGTGTAAAGAGACCAAAATAAAGCAAAAAAGGGCATTATTAACTACTGTGGCAGGGGGAGTTGAAATTTTAGATGGCAAAGGAAGTAAGGAAGTGGTTGTCTGTATATCTGAGAGGAGAACATACCGAGCAGAGAAAACAACAAGAATCAAAGAGGCTGAGGTAGACAAGTAGGTGATTGTTTAGGGAACAGCAAAGAGGTCAATATGATTGGAACACAGTAAATGAAAGTTAAGGTAGTAGGAGATGAAGTTCAAGAGGTAGTGAGAATCAAGTCATTTAGGTTCTGGTTGATTATTTAGAAAAAGATTTTCTTTATTACTCTGAGTGCAATGGGAAGCTATTAGAAAGTTTAGACTGGAAGAGAGTGCGGCAAGATCTGGCTAATGTTTTAACAGGATCACTCTGGGGCATTGAAAATATTTTGGAGAGCACAAAGAAGGAAGGGGATCAGTTAAGAGGCTACTGCCATAGTCCAGGTAAGAGATTAGGGCTTGAATTTGTGTGGGATTGGAAGCCTCTAGAAGGTATTCCAATTTCCTTATAGTTTGAAAATTGAGAGAGCAGAATTAGTTGTTGTTTTGGATTCTATGTTGATGACTAGTTCTAGCAAATTTATCTTTAATTTCAAATTTTTTTTGTATTTTTGGTTTTTTTTAACTAGAGACAGGATTTTACCATGTTGGTTGGGTTGGGCTCAAACTTCTCACCTCAGGTGATCGACCACTTTGGCCTCCCAAAGTGCTAGGGCTACAGGCGTAAGCCACCACTCCCAGTTATTACTGACTAGCTTGTGTTATCAGTTTCTGTAATGAACATGACTTCTATCCTTTTCTAAGTGCTCCTACAAAATCTCAGATGGGCTCTTGTCATAAATAGACCTCTGCACCAGCATAAATTACTTCCATTAAAAAAAACTGAACATTCAATATCTTTTGAGTAAGGATTGCTCATCCGTCAATCCAGCTGAGTTCAATTCACTTCTCTAGTTATAGCTAAAAAGCTCCTATACATGCTAGGTCTTCAGCTAGGCAAGGGGTAGTGGTGAGGGTGAGGGTATTCATATGCGATTAAGATATAACTTTCTCAAAGAAAGGATGAAAATCTGGTAGAGACTGTATACAGTCTCATAAGTGGTAGGATGTGGTTTGTAATTAAGTCATTTTAGGGGAATGGCTAATTCACTTGTGTGATCACAGGTCAAAGAGGGTGTGGATATGACTCTGATGAGGTGACTCTGAATCAAGCGTGGAAGTTCTGACATGCTAAGGACTGGCTCTATTTTGTGTGAGAGCCGTTGGAGTTTTCAGGTTGTGGAATGACATGGGTATGACTGTATGTGGGAGATGCCTCTAAAGGCAATGTGAAGTAGTCTGAGGCTAGAAGAAGGATTCAGTGAAAGGCCGGAGTCTAGTTAGGTTACTGCTGCCTGTCTCTCTTCATTGACGAGGAAGGTGACAATGGAGAAGAAAGAAGGCAATGGTGTCAGAGATGTTTGAAAGTAAAGGTTACAGACTCACTCACTGAATCAGGTATGATAAACTAAAGTAGAAGTCAATTCGTGTACTGGAACTGTGTAGCTGTGCAACTCTGTGAGTTGAGAAACAGAAGGCAAAAGGAAAAATATCACCTCTTTTGTGTTTTGTTTTGTTTTTTTTTGAGAAAAATCATGTCTAGTTTGAGACATACAGGTCAGAGTCCTATATTATTAAATCTCATTGCTAATCAAGAGGTCTTACTTCTTTTCTGATTCCAAAATTTCAAGATCATACGTTCATGTGTTGTTGGTAGCAACAAATATGTTTCTCCCTCTCTCTCTCTCTATATATATTTTTTTCTTTTTTTTGAGATGAAGTGTTACTCTGTTTCCCAAGCTGGAGTGCAGTGGCATAATCTCGGCTTACTGCAACCTCCAACTCCCGGGTTCAAGTGATTCTCCTTCCTCAGCCTCCCTAGTAGCTGGGATTACAGTCATGCACCACCATGCCCAGCTAATTTTTGTATTTTTAGTAGAGACATGGTTTCACTATGTTGGCCAGGCTTGTCTTGAATTCCTGACCTTGTGATCCACCCGCCTTGGCCTCCCAAAGTGCTAGGATTACAGGTGTGAGCCACCGTGCCTGGCCAATTACAATATATTTTAAAAGCATACAATGACTTATACACATTGACCTAGTTATCTTACTCCAGCGAACTTATCTAAAATATAATTTTATAGCATGTAAGTTTTATTCAAGAAGTCTGTCCCTGAAATTTTTTTGTTTCTATGAAAAAGGGAATCTAAAATTCCCCAGGATAAGGGAATGGTAAATAAGTTAGCTTATAACCTGAACAAAGAAATTGTAATTATTCAATTAGAAATATTACATAGGACTATATTTCAATACAGAAAAATATCGTGATATAATTTTCAGAGAAGACAGGAAAACACAAAATATATCAAATTCATAAATTCATGTCAACATTCAGAATTCCACAGTAAAGATTACAAAAAGATTTTAGGAACAGAAAAAAAAAAGGGTTAAAACAGGATCTGACTTGAAATTTGAGCCAGACAACTTCAAATCCTGCCTAAAACACACATGAAGACACAAAGAAAAAATGAAAACCACAGCACTGCAAAGGAGAAATGAAACCCTACATAATGTCAGAATGTGAACGAAATTTCAACTATGTACAATGCCCCTGTGGCCTCTATGTGGAAGGCCAACAAGAAACAAAGCAAATCCACTGGCCTAACAAAATAGAAAGGCACTTTGTTCTTGCAGCTATAGCCTCCCTGCCTTAGAAATGTCACCCCCGAATCAACCACAAAGGCTCATTCAGCCCCCTTAGGGATGAGAGTTCTTTGTCAGAGTTATATGTTGCTAATATCTTTAATTCTATGACTTTCCTCTCCACTTTATTTATAGCATCTTTTCATGCACAGAAGTTCTTAAGTTCTTTTCCTTATGATGTGTTCTTCTTTGTGTGTAAAAGTATGTTCTAACCTGAGGTTATTAAGATTTTTCCTATATTATCTTCTAAAAGCTTTATAGTTTCACTTTTCACATCAATCTGTCATCAACCAGGAATTGCTTTCTGTATATGATGTGATGCAAAAGGCCAATTTCATTTTTTCCTATGTACACTGATTAATCTCAGTCTCATTTATTAAGACATAGTTATTTTTTACCGTAACTACTCTATGTCACTACCTTGGTTATAAATCTAGCATTTATAAATGCATATATCAATTTTTGAGTCCTCTATTCTATTCCATTAATGTGTTTATTCTTATGCCAAATTACACTTTCATCATGATTCTTTCTTTACAATAAAGCTTTATGTATGGTAGAAAAATTTCTTCCATGTTCTTCTTTTAGAATGTTTTGGCTAGTCTTAGTCCTAGGCTTTTCCATCTACAGTTTAGAATCAGCTGATTTGTTTTCACCAAAGAAAAGCCTGTTGGAATGTAGATTGCTATTTCATTTACTCTACAGATCAATTTTGGAAGAGTAACATCATTAAAATATTCAGTCTTTCAATTCATGATCATACTTCATCTCTCTATTTATTTTGATCTTTTATATCTCTCGTTAAGTTTTATACTTTTTCCCCTAGAGAACTAACACATCCATTAGATTATGCAGAATTACTTGATATTTTTATACCATTGTGAAGGTATTTTTTAAAAATCTCATTTTCTCTTTGCTACTTTTATTATCTTTCTAAGTCTATTCTGAGATAGTAAATAAAAAAATTTGGAAAATATAGAAAGCCACAAAGCAAATATACAAACAGTTCCATTCTACTCTTTATCACCATGAGTGCATATTTTAATTCTATAATGACATTCTTAGTGTCTTTGGAAACTGGAAATCCTTGCTTATCTTATCCATTTCCCTACTCCTTCCTCTTTTGTTTTTTCTCATCCTGGTAGACAGAAAGTAGAGGGAAACCTATAGTGCAGTATTGCAACTCTGAAATAGAACTTTTAGGCAAGGAAATAATTTTCAAAAAGCAACACTGCAGTAGTGTAGACTATAGATTGTAGATTGTCATAGATCATGTGTAATCAACCTGTAACACAAGCACATAATGGAGACAGCAAGACGTTAATCTTGGTATGGCAGAGCCACATTCAATGGCTACAAATAAGGAATTGAACTACGAATTACACCTTGACCTCAATGAGAATTAGACTCTTGCTCAAAAGGATGAGTGTATATAGTGTCTCACACACACACAAGGACAATGAACAAATCTTTAATGATCTCCTCTTTTTTAAGGAAAAATAAACAAAAAAGTCAACAGAGTCAAAATATTAAGAGCTAACATTTCTTGAGTCTATACAAAGTGATTTACATGTACTAGCTCATTTAATCTCAACACTCCTAGAAATTGGTTATGATCTTCATCTCTAATTTGTAGCTGAGGACACTATGCCACAGCATGCCATGTAACGCAGGGGATTCCATCACACATACTCTCCCAGTGTTAGTCTATTGTTTTATAGCTAAGCATTTCTTATACGTGTCTTGTCAAAGTCAGATTATGCAAACAAAAATGTTAATACAAGCCAGTCAATGGTCTTTATAGATATCTTATGGAGTAAAATATATCAGTCATCCACAGCTTCTTCACCTAGAACTACGAATAGTTATAATTACTGTACGCTTTGCCTTTAAATGCAAGCATAGTCTCTCTGCTCTTCCTTCAATAGCAAAGAATGTCCCTCCCTACCACTTATCCCATCAAAATTTTACCCTGTTTCTATTTTGGCTCCCTTGTGAATAACACCTTTTCAAATATTGGCTTTTTCTCTGGATAATCAAACACTTCACTATAGTTCACATGAAGTATGCATGTTATTCAAAATAATCAAACAGAAGAAAAATGATATTTACATTGTGTTCTTATGAGAAAGTTATTCCAGACACCTTGCTGGTGTTTAAGTGCCAGATAATTCTGACAGTCTCAGCTCACAGTGAACATAGTTCAGAAGGGGCGAATTCTTCAAAAATGACCTTCTGGAAAGTATACTTGAAAAATGTTATTGGAATGTTTATTCCTCTTTCTTCTGATGATGCATAATTTGATTCCATTGTATTATTTGCTAATTAGCATAAATTGACCAAATCTACTAACTGAATCATATAAAATCTTTCACCACATGTGCTAATTACATTTTTGCTAATGTTTTGCTAATTTCATTTTCATTTCCAAAAGTACTCATTTAAGAAGTTTAAGAAAGATTAACGTGTTGTTTTTCTTCCGTGAATAACTGCATTTTGATTTTTTTTAAATGATGCAAAAATCTCTTATTTCTCCTGTTAAACGAGAAGGAAAAGGAAAATAAAGTACCTTCTCTGAAGTGGAATTCTACATCTATGTTTTTCAGCAATGGCCTATATTATTTAGCAAAAACTTTTTGCTAATTTTAAAAGTATCTGCGTTTCTAAAGTATTGTTTTCAGTTCATAATGTTTTTGTAGCTCATACTGAAGAATAAACTGAAATAAACAACTGACTCTGGTTTATAGTAGTAATCACACCTTCAAAAGGTATCATTAATGCCATTAAAGATGAGTTGCCTCAAGCCTCAGTTGTTTTCCGTGACACTTGAGGCCATTAATAAGCACATCAGTCATCAATTGCTTATTTTGTCCTCTTACAAGTGGCCTCAAATTAATCAACTTTACAGAAATGCTATTTTAAAGACAGTGGGAAGATAAGAAATAAATACACATTTTAATGACAAAAGTTCAGAAAGAGAAAATTAAAAAGTATTCTATTTTTCCCATTTATCTTTTCACTCACTCAATCAATCTATATGCATTAAGCTCAAATTATGCTCTAAGCACTAATATAGTAAAGAGTTTACATACAGGACATGAATAGATTACTATTAAAAAGTTTGGCTTCATGATACATTTTAATACGAATTGTTCAGTCGTACACTTCCTCCCAATTTACTAATTTCCATTTTAGGATCTGAACTCTTGGCCTTCCCAGTTTCTCTGAGTTTTGCAAAGCAGCAGAACATAACCCCTTTTGCCTCTATAGATATATTTTCTGATGAGTAATATTGTAAACATATTTCTGTACTCAAATTTTTCTGTGGTCTTTGATCTTTTCAGATGAGACATTACATAAAAACCTTTTGATTCCAAAACTTTGAGGATATCATGGTAAATTTCTTCCAGGAAGTTTTTGCTACTGTTTAGGGAAGCCTGTCAAGAGTGAAAGCATTGTTTCCTCACTGGAATAGTTCAGGTTCTTCTGCTGCCTGAGAGCAGGTGATAAGCTGCCTGGAACTAGGATCCAGACCCTAGATATTCCATTCTGTTTATGGATTGTTCATTTCAGTTCAATTTACAGGCTCCCATAGAGAAAAACATAATCTCCTTTCTTTCTCTTTCTCTCATTTCCTACCTTGAAAGTTTCTTTAGAAATCTCATGACAAATGATGCAATTATAACTGTGGCTTATTTTTCCTGTAAGAAAGCCTTTGTTTCTCTGAAAAGTACACCAGTTCTTTCTCATATGAAGACACTTCACCTCTTACTTCACCTATCTGGATACTGCAGACACTAAGGATTCAGCCTCACCTTTCACTCCCTCAGTACTCCCAATCTCCTCCATCTGTCTTACATGTATGTTTGGAAAATTAGGTATAATAATGCATTTAAAGCACAGAACACAGCCCTATAAACAATAATATTATTTAGTGGCAGTAATAATAAGCAGTAAAATGAAAAGGGCTTTTCTTGAAAGTAAATATATTCACAAATGATTACACATCTGAAGATAATGGACAAGAGACAAAAGAAGTAAGTGACCAACTTACATTTGTGGCATCCATTATTTACTTCAAAATTTGAATCTTAGGAAATGATATTATGGACATTTCTTTCTAATTATCCTGGAGTCAACTCAGAGCTGTCAGTGATACACCAAAATAAAGAAGGTTTATTTAGCTCAAATTGCAAGTCTAAGAAGCGTTTGAGGTGGTTTTTTTTTTGTTTTTTTGTTTTTGTTTTGTTTTGTTTTTTAGGTAGTGCAGTAAAAATATTCTTAATTTGTTCAAAATTCTGTTTACATATTGTACTTTACAAATGTAAACAGTTTAAAGATATCCTTTATTCTATATGGAGAAAATACTTCTGTATCAAACAACTGTTTTAAAATGTAGTAATGATTTCGAATAAATGTTTAGGGTAGGAATGGATTAAGTATAGTTAATTTAGTTAAACTTCAACAACTCAATAGGGAGTGAATAACGGTGTCTGCTACAATATATTGATGATTTAGCAACAGATAAATTGTCAGTACTTTTTTCATAGAAGGAACATCTATGCTTATTTTAGAAATTTTTTGTCACATTTTCAGTAATCTGAAATCTTTCAATAAAAAGTAGAAACATTTAATTCTTATTCATAACAAACTATTAGTTGATTACCTAGAACAGATGAGGGATACAGGAGAAAGAACAGGATACAGGATTTTGGGGGAAAATATCTACCAAACTCTGTGTGGAGTTTAATGCATTAAATTTTCCATTCCTTTGAAATTTTGTACAACAGAACTAATGAACAGAGAACTAATACAAATGAGCTTAAGCAAAAATAGAATTTATTGGTTCAAGTACTTGAAAGTTCAGGATTAAGACTAGGATTAAGACTGATCATAGGCACACTAAATAATCCAGAAAGCGCCAATGATGTCAATAAATGAGTGAGACTCAACATCTCCCCTCTTCTCTCCCGCTCCCTCACGGATACCAGAGGAGGATTATACATCATGATACAGATCAACCTGGACACATCTTATTAATGTATAACCTTTCTTCTACTTCACCTACACCGTTATTACCCAATAGGTCTAAAGGAATGATTTCACAAGGAATATCAAACGATTATGTAATGAGTTTTTATGAAGAATTGATTCCATAGGCTAAAAGTATTATTCATAATAGAATATTTTTGAAAGTCTGTAATTATAAAAACAGGTACCAACTTTCCAAATTTTTCTTAGTGTATAATCAGCTTTATTGAAGTGTAATTTACATACCATAAGATGTACTCATTTACAGTGCACAGTTCAATTAGTTTTGATAAATGCATACATCTGTGTTACCTCCTCAATCAAGACATTTAATATTGCCATCAACCTCAAAAAGTTCCTGTGCCTCTTTGTGGTCAATTCTGTCTACCCCTGGCCCCAGCTTACCACTGATCTCATTTTCATCACTAAAGATGAGGCTTCCTTGTTCTAGAATTTTATAGAAATAAAATCGTAGTGTCAACTCTATTGAGTTTGCTTCTTTCGTTCATGTTGTTGTAGAGATTCATCCGTATTCTACCCTAAGTCAGCAGTTTGTTCTTTCCTGCCTTTTTTGGCTAGGTAGTATTCCATTGTATGAGTATATCAACCTTTGTTTATTCATTTCCATGTTGATTTAGAATAAACTATTGAATTAGTTCTAATTAGGAGATATTTTAAATTAAGCAAGTTCTTATGTGGCTATATGTCTTCATTTCTTTTGGGTAAATCCTGAAAATAAAATAGATGGATCATAATGACAACCACATGTTTCACTTTATACACAATCATAAATGGTTTTTCAAAGTGTTCATAACAGTTTACATCCCAAACGGCGATGTATAAATTCCTGCTTCTCACCCTGGCCAGCACTTGCTGCTGTTGCTCTGTTTAATTTTAGGCATTCTGGGATGCATCGTGGTATATCATCGTGGTTTTCAAAAACATTCCCCTGCTGACTCACGACGCTGAGTGCTTTCCTGGGTTTCATCTTAATTGTTACCTTTAAATTCCTCATAGTAGATTTTAAAATGGACAAAGCAGCCAGAAAACATTGTCTTGCCCAATGATTAATTAATATGAAACTTTATTTCCATGTATTTATTCACCATGTGATTATTGAATGTCTTCTAGATGGGCACTGTGTACCTGGTAGGGGTACAGAGGGAATACACCCTGAAGCACTCTCTCCACTCTCTCATGGAGTTTATACTCTGCAGGCTCTTCAGAAATGAATGGCACTTTTGAATTGCTGAGTATGATAAAATATCACAGCTGTTGAATGTTGTATTTCACGGAAACTCAGAATATGTGTACCAAAATAACAGTACTTTAGCCAGAGGTTTGACATGACTGACTGCATATTTTAGAAAACTATTCTTACTCTGTTTAAAACCAGAGCATTTGACTCACCAGTGTACAAATGAGTAGACTGCACAAGCATAATTAAATGTGACCAGCTTCAGCAGCATTATGAAGTTACTAGAAATAAGTTGTTGAGAAAAGCCACAAAAGAGGGCCCTATGTTTATATTTATTATTTCTAAGTTTCTGGTGTTGCGATTTATTTTGAACAACCAAAACCTTAGTGTTTGTGAACTACATTTGTTCTGACCAAAACTTTTGGGTTTTAGTTAGCACCAAGCAGAGATATGATGACCTCTGATTTTTTTTTAAATTAACTTAGTCATAAAACATCTTCTAGGTGTTGTGATTTACTCATAGGCTATTTCAGCAGAACTCAGCAGACTTCTTTTCCAGAATTTACAATATCTTTAATGACTGATCTTTCTCAGTGAGTTTTAATGGTATATTACAGAGATAAACCCAGATTATATTGACCCATCAAATTTTTTCCTACATTCAACCTTTTGATTTTATGTAGACATTTCTATGTTTAGTTTTAAGGTTAACATAACTTTGTGATTCGGGCACCCTTTGCCTTCCACTAGGAAGTAGGAGGGAGTCATATCATAGCTTTCTCCATGTCAGTCTGGGAATCCAGGTGATAACAGAGAAGATAAACTCAGGGAGGATTAAAATGCCTCAAGAGTGAAATTAGGTATTTGGAGCGTGCTTTTAGCTGTAAGAGTGGAAGCAAAATTGGACTTGAGGTGTAGCTGAGCAGGAGAGTTTCAGTTGGAGTAATAGAATGGCTAAATAAAAGGGCCACTGAGGAGCAGATGACCCTCCTAGATGGAGGGACTCTACACAGTAGAGGCTGGGCTCTGGTGGCTGAGATGGCAGGTGTCCAGAACCACCTGTGAGCTATGGTACAGGGCAAGATACCAGGTACCTCAGAAAATAACCCATAGTAAACAGGGTTGGAATAAGTGAGATAGACATTTGAGAACAAGGGAAAAAGCTATGGACACAGCAAAGCTAAAGTATAAGGTAAGGTCACAGAAAAAAGGCTGAAACCCAGAAATCACAGTGTCAGGGTGCAACCAAGAGTAAATTTGAGCTCCTTCAATTTTGACTCAGTACTGGACTGATACCAGGAACTGGAATGGCGTGGACCTCATCAGCAAGATAAGCTGCAGGTTAGAAGGCAGGGATAACAGATAACTTGCTAACATCCTCTGAACTCTGTTTTGAGGCTTGTGCTCTCAGTCCAGCAAGCAAGAATACTTTTCTGAACTTGACTTAGCTCCCCACACTGCTGCTCTGTGTTGGGTAGTGAGAGTGAAGAGTGAAGTGTAGTGTTCAGCTGTCTCAAAACAGTCATGCCCCAGGAAACTACTGAAGCAAGAAGGGCTTGGCTTGCCCTGATAGTCAATGCCTTGCTGACCCCCTTTCCAGTTCGTAGAACTTGCCATATGTGATAAGTCTAAAGAGAAACACAAACACAGTGCTACCCTTAGAAGCGACTGACACTTTTAACGGCTCTTTGCCTCCCCAGAGAGGAGAGCTGTTCTACCTTTAGTCTTCTTTTAGCTGCTTCTCTTCTTTGCCACTGTCAGAAGGCATGCCCTGCTAAGATGCTCTTCTAATTCCTACTCTGCCACTTTAGTCTCCAAAAAAAAAAAAAAAAAAGAAAGAAAGAAAGAAAAATGAGCAAAATATCGTTTTCTCCCTCTCCTCATTTCTCCTAACACCACAGCTTTCACCACCAAACAGCCTGCTTCTCATAACTAAAGTGATTCAGTCACAGCCGCAATCATTGGCTGCTCATGGATCTTTACTCTTTATTTATTTATTTATTTGAGACGGAGTTTTTGCTCTTATTACCCAGGCTGGGGTGCAATGGCGTGACCTCGGCTCACTGCAACCCCGGTCTGCCAAAGTACTAGGATTACAGACGTGAACCACCGCGCCCAGCCAGATCTTTACTCTTGATTGCACATACAACAAACATTTGAGATGCCTAAAGCTGCTCAGAATCTGACCTCATGTTTACAAATAACTGTCGAACAACACAATAGATATTTAGTAGAAACATTCACAGACCAGCAAAATTCAAGAGGCAAACTTCCTTCTTCCCTTCCTCCCTTCCCTCCCTCCCTCCCTCCCTTCCTCCCTCCCTTCCTTTCTTCCTTCCTCCTTTCCTTCCTTCCTTCCTTTCTTCTTTCCTTCTTTCTTTCCTTCCTTCGTTCCTTCCTTCCTTCCTTCCTTTCCTTCTTTCCTTCCTTTCTTCCTCCCTCCCTCCCTCCCTCCCACTTATACATCCATCTATTCTTCCATTCAGTGTTTAAATAGCTATGTATGCATCATATCCTTAATATCATAAATACTATTAATTCAGTGGTTAATGACTGAGCATATACATTGCCTGGAACTGTTCTAGGCACTGAAAAGACAGAAAAAAAAATGTCTCTGGAAATGGCTCATCAGCCTTCATCTCTAGTTAGGACTTCCCAGTAGCTAGATATGAGTGCATCTAAATGCCTCTGCAGCAGCTCATATTCAGTAGGCTTACAACTGAACTCATCCTGTTTGCCTTTCAGTAAAATCATAATGCCACTATCTGTTTCAAAAATCTTCAGTGGCTTTACATAAATTACTAAATATAGTCCAAATTTTGCTTAATATTCATGGTCTTCTATGTGAATTTTCAGCATACTTTGTTACTATTTTCTATTACTTGCATATATTCCTTGCTCCATTGCTGTCACTTAATTTATGCTTTCTGAAGCTGTGCTTATGTTTTTTCTGTTGACCAGAATGGTGTGTGTGTGTGTGTGTGTTTGTGAGAGAGAGAGAGAGAGAAACATATTAGAGAAAAATAAATATGTTCATCATCTACTCAGTGAGTATACACACTCCAAATATTAGTGAGACTGAGATGGAAATTCTAAGTTTACTTTTGCCTTCATCATAGCTCCCTATGTCTCTCACGGAGTGGGTATATGAATATACTAATACTGTGTTAATATACTAAGACTGACTTTTACATTAACATTTATGTATTTTTTTCATACAACATAGCCCATAAACATAGCCACCCACTCTATTTGATGCTTGACTGAAAAATCTGTTCTTTGTTCCAACAACAGAGGAAAATCTGGCTGTAATAAATTCATTAGATCATCACTAACCTGGCCTGTGAGTAGAACTGTATATGCTGTGCTTTGTGGATTAATTAAAAGATCTTTGGCTGGGCACGGTGGCTCACGTCTGTAATCCCAGCACGTTAGGAGGCCGAGGTGGGCGGATCACCAGGTCAGGAGATCGAGACCATCCTGGCTAACACGGTGAAACCCCGTCTCTACTAAAAATACAAAAAGGAATTAGCTGGGCGTGGTGGCAGGCGCCTGTAGTCCCAGCTACTCAGGAGGCTGAGGCGGGAGAATGGCGTGAACCCAGGAGGCAGAGCTTGCAGTGAGCTGAGATCAAGCCACTGCACTCCAGCCTGGGTGACAGAGCGAGACTCTGTCTCAAAAAAAAGAAGAAAGATCTTCAGGTGTTACTTTGAATATACACAATTATTACCATCCTCTCCAATCTTACAACTCAATGCCTGATAAGATATAACTTTATGGTGCTATTATTATTTATATATCCCCCATGGAGTTATATCCTCCTTGAGTACAGCATCTGTGACAATAATCCCCCAACCACCTAGTTTGAGCCTTCTACAGCGTTGGGGCCTAAGGGTTGGATGAATTAATGGCAGGTACATAAAACGGTGACTGTCGAAGCACAGGAGGATACACAGGAGGAATATACAGAAACAGACACTTTGGGGCTTTCTGTTTTGAAGGAAACCTCAAGAGCCTTATTCTATTCAAAACAGAACTTGAATATCATTTTTCATAAGCACAGGCATGTGCCTGGAGTTGGGAAGAGGAAAGCAGGAAAGAGGAAAGTGATTAGGCTCACAGATGTACCTTGAACAGAAAATCGTGATTGGAATCTACTATCTGAAGATTAAATTATGCAAAGGAAAAAATTCACATCAGTTTCAGCAGCATTCAGGAAGTTTCCAACGTGTATTCCAAGAGACAAGACATTTGTCATTAATGCCATTTCAGATAACTTTACAATCAAGGTATTAACCTTCTTTTGTTAGTATTTTCAAAGCAGCTTGAAGTTTATTGATTTTCTCTGGTACTGGATGATTAATTTTATTCTTTAGGAATCTCATGAAAACTATTCTAAGCCATATACCATAACGCCAGCAGCTGGAATCCACAATGCAATCTTCTTCTGTTTGCTAGTTACCTGTGTTGAATAACCTCGTAAGAACATAACTGCTATGAAAAGCTCAGTTCAAAGATCCTTTGGCTTGTCACAATTTGTAATTACTTTAGTTGCATTTGTTTTCTTAATTTCTTCTATAGGTCTTTATAAAGAGGTCAGAACCATGAGGACCAGAACCACGATTGCCTTGCTTCCTACAGTATTCCCAACATCTAAGATAATACTGTCCACAGAGCATGAGGTTTAATAGCAGCTTGTTGAATTAATGAATTGATGAACAAGAACTAAGTCAGCTGGTTTGATGTCAACCAAGAAATTTCTCCATTTGCCTTGAGATTCAGCCTCAAAGGACTTGGTCATTCTAAGGACAAGAAGGCCAGGAAAAATTGACTACGTGGCTTGACATGAAACAGAAAGCGCTGTAAAACTCAGCCACAATGATTTATTAATGTTCTAAACTGTAATGTATAACTCTGATAAAAATATTTAATCTTCCTAAATCTAAATACTTCATTTTCAATTAATTCTCACACTTGAATGATGTGTCTTTGTTTACTCTAAGTGGCTGAGAGTATGTGGGAATGTTGAAGACTAATCATTGAGTAAGAATGCTGAGAACAGTAGAAGAGGGAGCAACCTCCTAAATCTGATGTTTAAAGGGAAAAATCATATTTAATTCCTAAAGTAGTAAAAGAAACCAGTCACAAAGACGAGGATAAAACTCTTTGGAAATTCCTCAATTTTTTTTTCCTTAGTGAAGCTCAAATTTTACCACAGTAGATAAGGATTTCTGATGGTTTGTGCAGTGTGAGTGTGTTACAAATGATAAATCATCATATGGAGAGGGGAACACACATTTTTAAAAAGGTCATACTGTAATAACGTTTGCTATAGAAACGGTTCTTGAGAAGGAAAGGGTTTGCGGCTTATTTAGTAACCCATCGTGTCTTCTCTGAGGACGTCCAAGAAGAGAAGGGAGAGAAAGAGAGAGAGACAGAAATGACCCAGTAAAGAATCCTCGTAAACATACTAATCAGACCTCCTGATGGTATTTACTAGCAGAAAGGTAACGAGTCTCTTTTCTGTGGCATCCTTTTTGCAGGGTATATCTAGTCTATCTAGGTTGCTCATAGCAATTGAATGAGAAACTTATTGGTTTGTGGGATATGGCCCGGTGGAAAATGTTAGGTCAACGATATAATTATGGAGGAAACAAAGGGAGTTGTTTCGTAACCGCAGTGGCTTCCTTGTGGAAACGATGGCCTACATGCATCACTAAGAAACCTCAAACATTAAATCTGGACCAGCCCACATCCTCATGTGGCACAGGATGTGAGGAGCTGCACCAGGGATTGCAGACATTTTTGTGAATTGCCTTTATCAGCACCTGCATCCTTTGAATTATTAGGAAAGCTGGATACTTCGTAAGAACTCTGATTTTTGTGAGTCTGATATGGTAGTCTGGCTTTTTGTGTTATCTGAGGTCTGGAAATAATTTTAAATGAATAATAGGAATTTTTCCAGAAAGTCAATGTAATATTTCCTCCACAACGGTAAACTGGAGGTACTCATTACAAAGAGCATTGGGACATCAGTAATTCCCTTGTTTTATTCAGAATGTCTAAAAGTTTCTCTCATTAAAAAATATACTCAGAGAAACTGTCTTATGGGATTCAGACAATTTTGAGTTGTCTAGACAAATAGGCTGCAGAAACGAAGGGAATTTAAAATGGATTACTATTTTCAAATTGAACATAATTTCTTTTTATAAAATAATTTTATGTCTATCAGTAACAACTTGGATCTAATCAGATAGAAAGGTTTATGTATGGGAGGAGAGATTGAATTGTCCTTAGGAACAGTAAATGGATGTAAATGTCAAAGAAAAACAACAATAATTTGTACTTTCTCTTTAAGTCTTCATGAAAAGATTATTATATAGAAAACAATAAATAAGGTAATAAAATATACCTTATCACCTTGAGAGATTGAACTGGAAACTAAGAAGAATTCCTTTCTGGAAGGAAATCTAAAGAAAAAGAATAACATTGTTCTTCAGAATAACCTGAAGCAAATATCTATGGTTGCTAGAAGTAAAATTTTATTTATTTATTTATTTATTTATTTCATTATTTTTTGAGACAGTGTCTCACTCTGTTACCCAGGCTGGAGTACAGTGGCGTGATTTAGGCTCAGTGCAATCTCTGCCTCCTGGCAGAGTAATCCCCTCACCTCAGCCCCCCAAGTAGCTGGGCCCTCAGTCATACACCACCCTGCCCAGCTAATTTTTGTATTTTTTGGTAGAGATGGGGTTTTACCATGTTGCCCACGCTGGTCTAGAACTCCTGAGCTCAAGCTATCTAACTGCCTCAGCCTCTCAAAATGCTGATATTACAGGCCTGAGCCACCATGTCCAGCCATAAGATATTTAATTAACTTACTGAAAACCAAGTTCCAGGATCCTTATTATGTCACCTCTCCCTACCAGAACTGTCAAAGCTGAACTAGCTTTGGCCAGGATATTTGGCTCTTCCTTGATGTTCAGGGCATCAGAAACTAAACTAGAGCTTAGGGGAGAGAAAGCAGTAGGAATGTCCTCTCATTGCCTGGCATGATGGCTGCCATGAACTTCTTGGAATTAAAGAAAACAGAGTGACATTATCAGTAATCTTTTAAGAGATACATTTTCAGTGAGATAAGTAAAACAGTTATCAGGTGTCCCAATTTTTCGAGAAATAGACTTTTAGCTGATGTTAGGAGAATTACATTTCCTCACCACAACTATATTGTGCCTTTGTGCCAGTTTTGTAATTAAATTGCTGAATCTTATCAGCTAGGTATTTCCTAAAATCTTATGCAGAAGAATTTTGCTTCTTTTCTATGTTGGATTCATTTTCAATTTTACTTGACATATTCTAAGAAACTATGAAAGATGTAAATAAAGTCTATATTTTCCTTTAATCACGGTTTTTCTATTTCCTGAGTATTTGAAGCAAATCTATCTTTCCAGAGTCGCATGTCTGTTTTTCAGTGGACCTTTCTGATAAAGAGCTACAGATGTACTTCAAGGATATCTAAAGACAATAATCATATTACATCTATGTAATCAAGAACGCAACTTGCTGTCTTGTTTCTTATCAAAGGATTACATTTGCCATATGTTCATAAGTTAGTTTTTGATTGTTTACAATATGTGACTGAACTCATCTCTTGGTCCACCAGGTATAATTATTAAGATCCAGGCTAAGATTTTTATCTGAAACTCTAAGGAAACCAACTATGGAGTATATCTAGAAACACAAGAGCCAATTAAGAAAAATAAGAGTAGAAAATTTAAATATGATTACATTAAAAAAAGAACAAAAACAACAATCCATGATTATCCTGTGCTAATGTGGGCATTAGTTTTCTGTTTTATTTACATGGAGAGAGGTCAAAATTAAGGTGCAAGTCAAACCTATAAGACTTCAAGTCTTATAGATTTAGGACAGGCCATGAAACACTTGTAGATCTGAAATGACTTGGAGAAGCTACAGAGAAGGCAGCCATTCATCAGGCTTTGGAACTCTAAACAACATCAGAATGCAAATTTCCTTCTGCCTGGAATTTTGCTTCTTTGCATACTTTAAGGAAATAGCTTATTCAGAAAAAAACATTCTTTAAAATGAGGGGGGAAAGTAAGGCAAGAAAAATAGTGTAATCTCTCAGAAAATGTCAGGCAAGCAAAGAGTTAGGAGTGGAAGAACAAATAACTATTTGGGTAGAGGATTGGTGCCTGACTGTCCCAAAGCAGCTGCCATCATTACAAGTCCCTTGGCAGCCAGTTTCAAGGGGTAAGAGGAAGGTACCCTTATGTCCCCTTGCTTCTGTCCATTCTCAAATATTAAAAACAGGTAGGGTGACATTATTCCATTGGTCTCAAAGTTAACATGTGCATTTGTTCAGAGGTTATTCAACCAGGGGTTTAATAACCTGTTTTCATGCCACAACTACATGACTGTTTAAATAATCCTCTGCCTCCTTCCAAGTCTAACAGACAGACTTACTTAATATTCTGGAACTTTAATGTTCTGTAGCTAACTCCGATAAAGACACTAAAGGAAGGATGCCAAGGAGACTTGGATCCAGAATCCAGTTCTGATGAAGGGTTTATTTCTTTGGAGCAATAAAAACTCGTGATTTGATGGAATTGCCCTGAAAGGTTAATTTCTAGAAAACGATTTCCCGCCTACAGTTATAATACTGATGTCTTAGAGGAAGGAGTCCCTTCTAGAAGCATCTTTCATTTTTTTAATATTGAAAGAACTTTGGATTATTCGAAATAGTATTTTTTCTTAAAAGTTCCCCTTCAGGGTTACTTTTTAAATCTGTTTTTAATGGTGATTAATTCACTCACTTCTCAGCTTTTTTCAATGTCCTTAGACCATGATTAACTTTCGCACTGTGAGAAAACATCGGCTATCCCAATCCTCATTATGCAAGAGTATCAGCTGCACAGTGACAAGTGACTTTCTGCTACTGTCTGTGTGACTTTAGTGAAGATGTCTACACAAATGCAGTCATTGATACATTGCTGTTAGCTGGTTATTACATCGCAAATACCAAATAGTAACCCTACAAGACTTGCTATCCTTTCCTTATTGAAAATATTCCTTTATTAATGGGGAAAAACACTGTTTTCAGAAAACATATTTGTTAACATGGCTAAGACCACCAAAAGAATTCCATACGTTTAGACAGGTTTGCCATTTGTTAAGCTCAATATTTTAGAACTATGAGCAAGCACACCTGTATCTGAAAATTATATTTCAAAACAAAATTCTTGATCTAGAGAACAATCACGTTTTGAAATTGGATGTTGCTTTTGGGTGTCATTTTTATGAAATTAATATTGTCCCAAGTAATACCATACTACTAGAGGTTGTGTTTACTCAGCTGTCCCCAAAAGAGTTGCGAAGTTAAAAAGAAAAATAAATACTGTGAAGCGAAGGGAGAGTGAATTATAAAACTTCATCAAGTCCACTAAATCTACTCTCTACAAACTTTGTATAAAAGCCACTCTAACCAGGATTTGTGACATAATTCGCAGGGACCAGTGGAAAATGAAAATGTGAGGCTCCTTGTTTAAAAATTTCTAGAAATTCCAAGATGGCAACAGCACAGCACTAAACCAGATATGGGATCTTTCTAAGCACAGCAACCAGTGTGGACTGGATGGCCACGAAGCTGGCTCTGTCTTTAACCATAATACTACTGTTTGCTATTAATATTATTAAGATTAATTATTATTTTGAGACAGGGTCACTCTCTGTCACCCAGGCTGGAGTGCTGTGGCATGATCTTGGCTCTCTGCAATCTCCACTTCTTCGGTTTGAGCGATTCTCCTGCCTCTGCCTCCCAAGTAGCTGAGACTACAGGCTTTTGCCACCATGCCTGGCTAATTTTTGTATTTTCAGTAGAGAAGGGTTTTTCCATATTGGGCAGGTTGGTCTCAAACTCCTGGCTTCAAATGATCTGCCCGCCTTGGCCTTCCAAAGTGCTGGGATTACAGGCATGAGCCACTGTGTCCGGCTGCTATCAAATTAACACTGGTGGATCTTTTGAGAACAAAACCAAACTTTAACAGTAAACATTTTAAATGTGACAAATTATCTAGGAATATGCCTTTTTGTTTTTGTTCTTCAAATCTACCTCATGTCTGACACCCCTACAGAGATGATGCCCAGGAAGATCAGTGCCCTAAGTCACTACGCTAAAGTCTCCCTGATACTTCTTATCACTCATAAATTTAAGCTGTCACCATCCAAGCTATCAGGGTTAATTTTTCTGCCTGAGGTCACAAGTACCCTATACGTCTCATTTTTCACCCCATTTACCTGCTGCGTAGGCATCTATTTAGAGTTTACAATCTTGAATTTTAGGTAAAGATCTCAGGGAAAACATAAATGAATAGATAATGGCAATTGATGTTAATTTATTACCTTCTATTGTCTGTCTTTCTGTGTTTATGCCTAAACCATGTTTTGAGTTTTAAAAAAACTTTTTATTATGAAAATTTCTAAGCATGCGAGAGTTGAAAATATAGTCCACATGGATCCATCACTAAGCCTCATAACTATTATTTGTTTTGCCATTTTTGTTTCATTTATTCCCGTCTATTCTCCCTGCTCCCATTTTATTTTGGCTGGGATACTTTCAATAAAGCTTCAAATATCAAGTCATTTACCCAAATTCTTCAACATGAATTTTTTTCTTATGTAATGCAATGCATTATTTCTTCTACTAAAATTAGTTTAAAAAACCCATATTCTCGTCCAATACATGATTCATATTCAAACATCCCCTAATGTCTAAACAATATTTTTAAAGAGGTTTTTGAATCAGGATCCAAAAATGTTTCCCTCATTGCATTAGCTTTTACATAGCCCTTGCTTCTTTAAAATAGTAACAGAACCACACCTTTACCTTTTAATTTGTTTTTAAAAAATTTGTTTCACTACAAGTCACAAAATGATGCTTTCCTATTTCTACCATTTCTCCTGTTTAAAAAACTTCGCTGACATCTTAAGTTCTTTTGGTTAGTCCAAAGAGCAATTTCTACTGAAAGGACAGAAGACGTGCTTACTCTTCCCTGTAAGTATCAAGTTTAAGATGATGAAAGATGATGAATTGGTGCCTTAGCAGCTTCCAATCATGTCTAGTACATTTTGTTTTGTTGCTCCAAATTTTTAAAAATTTTTTGAGTGTTACTATGAAATCACGGAGATATAATTTGTTTTAATTGGTTGAAGCTATTATTCTTTTTTGTTTTTAATTTTGTCTCATCCTTTGTCTGCAGGAGCCTCTTTAATCTGGCTTCTAGGTATTTTTTTTTTTTTTTTTTTAATGACACCATTTGCCTTAGTATTGTATTTAGAGCTGAAACAAGGGCTGCAGTGGTACTCATGGCTGCAGGGTTGCCAGTGCTTCCAGGCAACCAACTCAGCTTAAAAGTGAGAGACAAAAGCCTGAGTTCACACTGATGTTATGTTTCCTATCCTTTTTTTCCTCATGTTTCCTATCCTTTTAAAGGTTTGCTTTTTGAATACATTAATCCACATTAACTGTTACTTTCTGACCTTAGATTTCCCTCAAAGTTCTAATTATTGAGCAGTAAAGCCACTTCTCTTTTGACTCCTAATTCATCCTTTAGTTTGTACCAAGCCTCTTTGTCACTCAGCCTTCAGGTTGTCAAGTCCCTAAATTCCATGTAGTGAATTGTGTGACCTTCATCTCTTTTGCAAAGTCCTGAGAGAACGTCAAGAAGAGACTACTTTGGTCCCCATTACCGAAATATTTTTCATGCTTCTCAATCTGTTTTATCTTTAAGATAATCTAAATTTTTCCCCAAATTTCTTCAATTTCTGTGTCATAAGTACATAGACATGGCAATTAACTCATCAACATTTCTAGTTCTAATTATTCTTATAGTGCATTTACATAATTTATTTTAATTGCATCCATCATAATCGAATTGTGGTGATTTAGTCTGCATATAATTTTTAGTACAGGGGAATGCCTCCACAATTATTCAGGTTATTAATAGTCGTTGCTTCAGAACTGAGATAAATTCTAAGTGTCTAGGGACTCAGAAAGAGAGTATTTCACACAAACTAATTCAGCTACGTGGGAATTAGATGCTGTGCGTAGTGACAGGTAGAGTCTCAGAATTAGTTTCAGTCTATTAGAAAAGCTACCTAAGAAAAATTCCAAGGAGCCTGCCCTTGTCTTACTTGATTATGCCAGTCTCCTTCTCTGATGGGTAATCAGCTTTTAAATTCGGTTCAAAATAGAAATAAATTAAAGACTAGGTTCAAATCACAGAAGAGAAAGAACCTCTACATATAATGGATTATGTTTCCAGAGAACAAGAGCATTCTGATACTTCAAGATTGACATATAACAGAGTAGAATATATGATCAGCTTTTTTCAGTAAACACTACATTTATCATAGGAGCTAAAAGATAAATTGGTCCAGTTCAATCAAGGCTGGACAGCAGGATACGAATACAGTGAATTCTGCTCTATAGAAATTGGAAGGAGGTTTTCCTTTTTCTGTTATTCCATGCCATGCCCTCTGATTGTTTGCCATGACACAAAAACACCACTATAGCAAAATCTATTCAAAATAAGGTGGCATTTAAACTCTTTAAATTAGGAAGAAAATTCTGGCAAATAGTTTGATCCCAGGAAATGTAACATTTATAAAGGCATGGCTCATGACGCTAGGATCACATCTGGAATTGGACTGCTATAAAAACTGACCTCAGCGAACAATTTCATTACAAAGCAGCCTGCCACAACTTCAGATGTCTACTTTTCAAAACCCAGGTGGACACTGAGAGTTCACTTTTCCACCTCTCATTTTCTAGAGCCTCCAGATGAATTGTCTGCCTCATGCAATTATCAAAGGCCCCTTCCTGTACACACACAGGAGCTCACCCTATTGACCAGGCTCCCAACTGAATGAATGACAGTTCCATTTTCATGAAAGAAATAGGAAAGGAACCAAACACTGCCTGTCACTATTCAACTCGTTTGTCTGTCATCATAACTTCTAATGGGGGTGCTTTATCTTAGTCTTTCAGATCCTTTGTAATCTGTACAGGAAAAAAAAAAAAATGGTTCAGGGAAAATACCTTGAAGGTTACCCTTCAGAAAAAAAAAGTTTGGACCCAAACAGGTTTTCTTGCACAGAACAAATTACTATACATTCTGAAAATATCCCTTGGTATGTGAGTCAATAATGTGTTCCTTCTGTTCAATTGAAAAGGAAGTCAGTTACATATCTGTTTCAAAGAAACCGATTGTAGAGAACATCGTCTGGTGTTCATTAGACTCATAGTTAGATGAGTAATTTTATATTTTCTCACATGCTCCACGGTTGTCACTGTGACCTTCATTATACAGCAATAGCTCAATGTGTCAGGAACTGGGGATGACATGTTGCTCATCAGAAGAACCTGTGTGTAGATTCCAGATCGATTGCCTCCAACCGCGGATTTGTATATGTACTTAACCCCTCTGGCCTTGATTTTCTCCTATAAGTAAACAGGAATAACGTCATCCCAGCAGTCAAGTGTAAGGATTAAATGAGGTAATACAGGTAACCCCCAAGCATAGTAACTAGTATAATGCAGGTACTTAAGAGGATGTATTTTTCTTAGTATTTCTGTAGTAAAATAACAAAAGGAAAAATAATAAGAGAAATATCCAAGTTCGGGGCTGTGATTATCATAGGCTCTCTATATTTTTGATGTCGTCTTTCAGATTTATTAAAGAATCAACACATACTCAGCTATTGTGCAGCACAAAATGGACAGCTCGTGTTTGCACACATCTGATCCCCTTTTATTCTGGCTCGTGATCTTGGTGTTAAGGGATCATGATTGCCTCTCATGGTTCAAATTCAAGAGTTCTAGCAATAAAATCTCAGTAACCTATGGCATATTTATCTGAAACTTTATGAAATCTATTTATAACTTGAGCTTGAACAAACTTTCCAGATCATAAATTCTCTATAATTTTAAAGACTAATTTCCTTTTTTTTTTTTTCTAAATTCATCCTTTGAAGATTTCACGTCAACCACCTAATTCCTCCACTTATCTCTGAATAAATACTTAGTTCAAGGCTAGTATTTTGAGATTTGGTTAAAATCACCTACTAGCAACTCAATAAACAAATACATCAGTTTTCAGATCATTTTGTGTTCTTTAAAATACAGAAGCTTTCAGATAATTATTTTATAATTGGAAGTAAAAAGAAAATAAAAGATAGGATTTGAGAGATCATGAGGTTTGCCCAAGGTCACACAGCTAATTGTGGCAGAACTTCTAGCCTTTCTCTTCAAAGCCTGGAATTTTCTAATTGTTGTAGTGTAAGCTCATTGCTGGTTCCTTTTCCCCAGGATCATTTTAGCTGATAGCAGGCATTTGATACATGTACAAGAATTAGTAGACCTTGTTCTCATGCTATCCTGAAGCAATTTGGCCACACGGCTTTGAGAAAGTCACCTATGAAGTACAGACCTTTCTAAAGAAGTTCTTAAATAATTTGACTTTTTAAAAAAGTAAATGCAATGATTAACTTTACTATGATCATACAGATAATAAATACTTATAGAGGAAATTCAAGTAATAGAGAAAAATATAAAGAGGAAAGTAAAAACTACCCAGTGTTCTCCAAACGAGAAATAATCCACTGCATACTTTGATTAATGTTATTCTGAATCTCTATGCAGATATACACACACATAATTTTATGTCAATGCAATATTCTTATCCATGCTATTTAATAGCTTGTTCACATCAACATTTTTTCCATTTAATAAAAATTATAAAAATTTTAACATTAGAACTTGGTAAGGTTTTTGTATGTAAAATCCAACTTAATGCTCAAAATAAATTTTACAGAACTCAGTCCCAGATGAGATATTTGTGCAAGGGCACAAGGCTGGTATTTGGTGGGACTGCAGTGGAACAAGGTTTCAGTGCAGCCAATTTTAACTGAAGGCAATCCTTTAGAACGGCTGTATTGCATCCACTGAATGAATATCTAGGACCTATTTTAAATAAATACAGATGGGTAATGAAATAGCTTTAAGGTTTCTGATATTACAAAGATCTCATTGATAAACATCAAATATATTTGTGTGTATTTGATCAAACATCTCCTTGGATATAATTCCAAATATATAATTTTTGGGTTAAAATGTACATATCTCCAATTGCCAGATTAAACATTATGCTTTTATAGAAGAGTCATTTCTCTACATCCTTAACAATGAGTCTTACTGATATTAAAATAAGCAGAGATTTACTTCATTAACACAGACTCTTGCTTTTGGCTTTGTAATGCAGAATTAAAAACATATACTTGCTGTGGCCCATTCTTTAAAATTTAATAAATGTTTACTAAGTTATCTTAAGAGTAGATATTGTGGGGGAAACAAGAATGCTTGCTTCATAAATCTCACCATAAAATACCTGAAAAATCATCATTTTTGGGAAATAGCAAGGATCATTCCACATATTGCTGGTAAAAATAGTAATATTATGGATAAAAATGATATAACACACACCAAAATCTTTTATATGTTCATATCTATGACTCAGTAATTTCACTAGTTGGATTCATTTTCAGAAAATGACAAGAGATGTGTTATCAAAAATACTTATTTTAATATTACCTATGAAAGTGAAAAATGGGAAACTTAACTATGTAAAATAGACATTGATTATGAGACTATGACACATCCATTCGATGAGCTATTATTTAGCCATTTAAACTTTTGTAACTTTTGTAGACGACTTTAATCATATACCAAAATGTTCTCAATATTTTAAACAGAAACACAGTATAGACACTGAATAATTCTGATTCATAAACACATATTTGTATAAAATGCAAGAAAAATTTGCCCAACACATTTATGGTGGTTAGATTACATATTTTTATTTTATTCTTTTGATTTTTATCATTCTTCCCCCCTCCAAATATTGTACAACCAATTGCATTTCTTTTATGCAAAAACTAAAAATCTACTTCATATTTCATCTTTGTCCAATCGTTGATACACATCTCAGAACCGAAAAGTTTTCACTTAATTCTCACTCATTGTGAGTCGTATAAACAATGTAGATGACTTATGTCTTAAGATCCCTGCATGCAGATCTGTAGGAAATGTTTCGTCTGGTCCCCTTCCTTTTTGTTTCAGTCTGCCCAGTTCCTTTCCCTATTCCCCCTAATTCTAGTAGATCTTCTCATTATGTGAGCCTGCCTGCCATGACACAGAATATTCAATCTTGTCGACACACTGTTTAGTCCAGGAAGTGGCATGGGACCCAAGATGGGCCCATCAGAGCCCTTTGGATGTAGAGAAATTTAGGTTCAGGAGCCCTGAGGTGGAGGCAGGCATGCTGGTAACATGCTTGCCCATGAATGTAGCATAAAGACAAGAAAGACAGGTAGAGCTGAGGTGCAGGGAGAAAAACATGCTCCTAATGGCATCTTGTGAATCCTTGGATACACCCGTGCCTGAAACTAGTGCCAGTCTAAAGCCTTCTTAATTTTGTGGACCCTAAAATATCCTTTTTCTTTAAGCAAGTTTGAGTTGCAGGTCTGTCACTTATCATCAAAGGGGGTGACTTACCTTTCAACTCTCATATGCTATGCAGCATGCTTTTCATTCATCACATCTTAATGTGCATGATCAGAAAAAAAAAAAAAAATTAACTCATGTTCAGTAAGTTTCTCACATGTCCCTTTACCTTGGAGTGACTTAGACTCTCTTTTTTATATCTTTACTTCAAAAAACTTCTAATGTACAACTTAACCCATGAATCTTTCTTAAACATCATTGAGTTCAAAGTTCTAACTAGTTTTTCTTAGCTTGTTGTCAAGGTGATTTGCATTTATATCTCCATCCTTTCCACATAGCTTGATGCAATCTGCAAGATAAATGAGAGTGTTCTTTTCTATCTTGCAAATCATTAGATCTGATTATGGCTCTTGAATGGAAAAGCATTCAGCCTGGGAGCATGCTAGGCGAGGGACTGACTGCTGACACCCTACTTGCTGTTCTTCCACTTTCAGAATGCAGCCTTCCTCCATTTTCGGAACGCACCATTCTTCCATTTTAGGAATGCATTGGAAGGCCAGGGTCACACAGTGCAAAACAAGCTTCATCTCCAGCTGGGCATGACGGCTCAACACAGTAATTAATTGCTCTCAAGGAAATCTCCTTAAAGCCACTGTAGACTTCAAGTTGTCCCAGACTAATTAGAAAAGGGTCATAATATTGTAATTAAGTTGTCAATCACACAAGAAATAAATTTGTACGGGGACAAATGCTGATGAGGATGTGGGCAAGGGGAAAGGATGAAACACGGTTGGTGGGAATGTAAAGTAGTACAGCCATTATGGAAAACAGAATGGAAGTTTCTCAAAAAACTAAAACTAGAACTATCATAGGATCCAGCAATCTCACTGCTGGGTATATATGCAAAAGAAAAGAAATCAGTATGTTGAAGAGATATCTGCACTCCCATGTTTATTGCAGCACTGTTCACAAGAGCAAAGACATGGAAGCAACCTAAGTGTCCATCAATGCATGAATGGATAACAAAAATGTGGTGTATATACACTTGAGAATATTACACAGCCATAAAAAAAAAATAGAAGGCCAGGTGCGGTGGCTCATGCCTGTAATCCCAGCACTTTGGGAGGCCGAAATGGGTGGATCACGAGGTCAGGAGATTGAGACCATCCTGGGTAACACGGTGAAACCCCATCTCTACTAAAGATACAAAAAATTAGCCAGGCGAGGTGGCGGGTCCCTGTAGTCCCAGCTACTCGGGAGGCTGAGGCAAGAGAATGGCGTGAACCCGGGAGGTGGAGCTTGCAGTGAGCCGAGATCCGGCCACTGCACTCCAGCCTGGGCGGCAGAGCAAGACTCCGCCTCAAGAAAAAAAAAAAAAATAGAAATACAATTTTGTAAGAAGATTTTGGAGGATGTGTGGGTTATAGTTGATTCAACTTGGAATCCTAAAAACACTTGTGGTTTCAAATACAAAAAGAAAAAAGAAAGATTAAAAAAGACAAAAGATCACGCCTATGATCCCAGCACTTTGAGAGGCAGAGGCGAGTGGATTCTGAGGTCAGGAGATCGAGACCATCGGGGCTAACACGGTGAAACCCCATCTCTACTAAAAAATACAAAAAACTAGCCGGGCGTGGTGGCGGGCACCTGTAGTTCCAGCTACTTGGGAGGCTGAGGCAGGAGAATGGCGGGAACCTGGGAGGCAGAGGTTGAGGTGAGCTGAGATGGCGCCACTGCACTCCAGCCTGGGCGACAGAGCGAGACTCCGTCTCAAAAAAAACCCCAAAGAAACAAAAACCAAAAAAGACAGAAGAGATGCCAGTGTGATATGATTGAGAGTGGAAGGAAAGGGCTGATCAGAAAAATCATCAAAACTAAGACACAGGAGGACATGATTCAAGGAGGAAGGCTCCTAGATGTGCTAATTAAGATGAAAAAATTAGTCTCTGAGGAGGACATTGTATTTCTGACACAGATAAGAGGCTGTCAGTGAGTTCCTGTGGAGAGAATTAACAGGATGCTGTATTATTGAGTTTCAGCTGGAAGTAAATAGGATATTTCCAAGCAAAAGCCAGATGTGACCCTCTATTGTAGAACATACAGCGCAATTTCTCCACGGCTCTACTTGCATACCTTTATATCTCAGCTAGGGCCTGAGGTGGAAACTAAACTGAACTGGCATAATAGAAAAGAGATCTGTGGCCCTAAAGCCCAGGGCATCCTTAACTAGAAGGAAAATAAAATAGTATGGGCTTCGAAGATCTTCACGGCATATTATGTTATTCTCAGAGAGTATGTAAAATTGTGCACATTTCACGTGTCTGGTCTATAAGCAGTTTGTAGAACTGAGTTCTCTCACCCTTACTAAAATGCATGTATTTTAAGGCAGCAGTTAGGGTTGGGGTGGTGACCACAGTGGTGATGGGAGAAAACAATTGGTCCCATTGGTGTCAATGGGAACTCCTGCCTTATTCTTTCCTTTGGTGGTCAAGAAAGCTTCCCCAGGGAAGCACAGGATAACTAGGAAAACCTTGTCAGTGGTGCAAGCAGAGGAACTGGCAGCAGGTTTTTGTGTTGTGATGGGGTGGAAGGGAGAAAGGTAGCAGGCAGGGAAGATTTTATTGATCACAACTTAAAAATATCTCGTCCTTGTCCCAGCAGAAGACGTGTGAGACTGGCTTGCCCAACTGTGCTCCATCTGTGTGATTCATTCATTCCTTCAGTAAATATTTATGGACTGTCTGTAATAGAAGGGGCACAAGAAATAAAAAGCTGAGTTTTGCCGCTTGATTCTCCCCTGTGTTCATGCCCAGCATCAGTTTCAGCTGTTGGTAAATCTGGTGTTTTTCATGCAGTGGAGCAAACAGATTGGGGATCAGAGAGTTTTTCTAACAATTTCAGATCCTCTTCTGCTCTATCCCAAGTTTTTAATCACTGTCATTACTATAGACTTCTGCAGGGGGTTTGTTATTCTCCTGCAGAAGGAAGCACATAAAGGTAAGGCATGCAAGATGCACACTTCATCAATGCTATTTACACACAGAACCTGCACATTTGGCCCTGTGTGCTTTTATTCTGTTTCCCCAGAGAATGGGCACGATTTTTTTATTGTGGTTTTCCTTGCATTAAACAATTTATATAGATTACACCCCATGAAAAAGAAGTTCATTGAGGCTGGGCATGGTGGCTTAAGCCTGTAATCCCAGCACTTTGGGAGGCCGAGATGGGCGGATCACAAGGTCAGGAGATCGAGACCATCCTGGCTAACATGGTGAAA
>NW_012115154.1:16013004-16023431 GCF_000951035.1 Colobus angolensis palliatus | reverse complement strand
ATGGGTGCAGCATGCCAACATGGCACAAGTATACACATGTAACAAACCTGCACGTTATGCACATGTACCCTAGAACTTAAATTATAATAATAATTAAAAAAAAAAAAAAGAAAATGTGGCACATATTCACCATGGAATACTATGCAGCCATAAAAATGGATGAGTTCGTGTCCTTTGTAGGGACATGGATGCAGCTGGAAACTATCATTCTCAGCAAACTATTGCGAGAACAGGAAACCAAACACCACATGTTCTCACTCATAGGTGGGAACTGAACAATGAGATCACTTGGACTTGGGAAGAGGAACATCACACACCGGGGCCTAGACGACAGAGCAAGACTCCGTCTCAAAAAAAAAAAAAAAAAAAGAAGTTCATTGAATTTATTATTCTTATCTCCACATCTGTAGCTATGGATTTTAAAGATTCCTCTACTTGGAAACTATAAAAGTGATAATGTTCAAAATGAAAAGGATCTTAATAATTTCAGTTTAATAGAAAAGAATGATTGTGCTGATAAAAACTCCTGAATTGATTCATTGCATGATTGCATGCCCCTGACCTCCTTTACATTAAAGATGTCCTCTATGCAGACAAGTTTTAGTTTGACTAGTAGAGAAAGAGCATTTAAAAAATATATATATATATTTTTACCAAGTAATGCTGACTTCATTATAGTTACATTTCTCCATTAGTTATAAAGAAATATATTCTAGCTATCTGAAACTAAGAACTGAATGGAAATCACATTACAGTTTCATGTTAAGACATCTTGTAATTGGAATAAAGCAACACACACTATGGAATTTCAAGAAAAGGAGAATTCAGTCTTCTGTTCAAGATGTTTATGATTGGCGTTGGTTGATGGTTGACAGGGATGTGTGGGTTGAAGTTTTCTCTCTTAACATATTCAAAATTGTATCTAATCAATGTGTTGCTCATGAAGTCTACATGGTAACATCAATATTCTTTGATATTATGCCACATACTTGAATTGGAGAGGAAGATTGCCTTCCCTGAAATGGTAAAAATGTATCAGGCTGAGCTTTTAGCTGAAAGCCAGTGATGAAAATGACAGCGTCTTATCCTTGTAGAGCTCTTTTATGTCTTAAAACAACTTTATAAGGATCATTAGGCTTCATTTGGTTCAGTCAGAGAAAGGCAGAGTGACTTGAGAAATTGATTTGCCTAAACTATAATTTCACTGTAGAAGGAAGATTAGAACCCAAACAACCTGATTCTCAGTCCAAGATCTTTGAGTTAGAGTACCAACATAATATTATTTTTTCTCTCAGAAATGTTTTTATGTTAACTTATGTAGGATATGGTTCACCTAAAAAGTTGAACTAGGTGTCCCTTGACCTTCTATTTTTCTGGTTCTTTGGTAAGATAGTGTTATGAACGGGATTGTGTCCCCCCAAAATTCACACGTTAAAGCCCTACTCCCCCATTTGGAGGTCTATATTTGGAGATGGGCCTTTAAGGAGGTAATTACAGTTAAATGAGGTTGGGAGCAGGGGATGCTCCCTGATCTGATAGTACTGGTGTCCTTAGAAAAGAAAGAGAGCTCTCTCTCTGCAGGTGTGCACAGAGGAAAGGCCATGTGAGGATACAGCAAGAAGACAACCGTCAGCAAGCCAGGAAGAGAGCCCTCACCAGAAAACAACCCTGAGGGTACTTTGATCTTGGACTTCCAGCCTCTAGAACTGCAAGAAAATAAATTTCTGTTGCTTATGTCATCCAATCTGTGTTATTTTGTTATGGAAACCCTTGCAAAGTCATACAGACAATGTTTTCTCAGGGCAAGAACTAAACTTGTTCTCTGACATCCTGAACAATTAGTTCAGTCTAGCATAGCATGAAGGAGAGCACTACATACTTGTTAAAGAAATCAACCGGTTACTAGCATATAAAGTTGAATAATGGTACTATTTCTGTAAGTTTGTGTTGTGTTTCTTTATGAACAAACAGATGGTTTATGGCCAGGTCAATTGAAAAATTGATATTTAATAATAATACCAGGAATTCTGCTTATTGAATTTTAAATTTTCTTTAGTTTGTTAAAAAGGGGCAGATGGCTAATATACCTTCTATTTTAGTAATATTGTTTGTCTACCTAGAAATTTACCATACCCACTGAAGTTCTTGCTGCATCTCTTAGCCTCGGTGATATGAAATGCTAATCATCAAATTTCTTCAATGGTAATTGTGAATACTTAACTGTATAACAGGCCCTGTGCTAAGTTCTTTATGGGCATTATCTCATTTAATATTCAAAATAATCTTTTGAGTTGGGCACTAATTAGTACAATTTTTCAAATAAGGAGAAAGAGAGTTGGAGAGATTATGTAACTTGCCCAAGGTCACACAGGTAATAAGGCAGAGGTGGGTTTTGAAACTAGAGAGGTGGGGCTCCAGGGCCCTAACCAGCACTCTGCTCCACGGTAGCCATCATCATGGCAAAGACAGGAGGAGACAGTGGGGAGAAGCCATGGAGCTGGGGAAGGAGATAGGGATGGAGATGAACCTGGGACTGAAGAGATGACTGGCAGTGGAAGAGAGGACTGGCATTAAAACACACGAGAGGTCAGTCGGCTGCTCAGATGGAAAAAAATCACAGAAGTATGAGAGGTCAGGAGGAGAAAACGGCACTGTACTAAGTGGGAGAAGACGAAATCCTAAATCAAGGCAGCTGGAATAAAGCAGAAAGGTAATTACCAGAGCTTCCTGACTGGACAAGCAGGGTAAGAGCTAGGCATGCAAACAAACCCGTAGGTCTTAAGCTTTGATACCAGGGGAGGACAGTGATAGCATTAACTGGGAAGATAAGGAATGAGTCTGGGAGGAGAAAGGAAGACAAAGCAAATTTGCTTTGGGGCATCCGGTTTTACAGTCTTACCTAACCCCTGCCTTCCAGCACCAGATTTTTTTATGACCCTGATCAAAGTTGAGCTTCTCTACAATTCACTTACTTAGGATCTTAATTCCACTCAGTGATAGCCACCTATTTCCCTATTCCAGCTACCATTTGCTATTTAGGAGATTTCTGATACAGGTGTGTTTTCCCAGGAGAGTAACGACGATGCAATCATAGTGGATGTTGCGTATGACCAGGTAACCGAGGAGCTACTAGAGGCTGGCCCGTTCTTGTGTTACTCCCAAATTAAAGCAGATGACTGTCCTATTGGCTTTGACCTTAGTGTATGTTTAAAACTATGGAATACTGTGTGTCAGGTTTTCAATATTTTGTTAGTATTTTTGATGATAAATTTTATTATAAAAGCTTACAACAGCCAGCATAGACTTTTACTGTGTGGTGAAACTGAAATTCTCATAGGAGCACACACTGTCCACATTTTCCTCCCAATTTTCAGCTTCTTGAGGCTTCTGAAGGTATTGGGACCACATCTAGGGTGATTTGCTCTGAAATAAATCCATGAAATTCACTCATGTATTAAAGCCTGTTAGAGAAGTCTCTTTTTTCTCTTGTACTATCTTTGAAAACGCTGTGTGTTTGTTTTGTGTAAATACACTCTGTTTCTGAGAAGGGGCAAAGTCATAGCCAAGGACTAGTTTAAGATATATATTCCAAGCTAGTAGGAAAAGATACATAGAATTCTTAACTTCACTATTCAAGCAGAATATCCAGAATCCTATTCTACATGAGCGAAACATTATTCAAAACCTCATTCTTGGCTCAGAATAGGAAGTATGTTCTGGGAATTTACAGTTGCATTAAAGAGAATATTGCAGAGAAAAGAAAAGAAAGATATGCCTTCTTTGGTACATATGCAGACAACATATGCTCTGACACTTGCCCACATCCTGTCGAAAGACTGATAACAGATTCCAAAGGAATGAGAGAGAGAAAGTTAAGAATTAACAAGCAGCTAGGAGAGTGTATGGTGAATCATTATTCAAAGAGCAAATATACTTGCCTATTATAATAAATGACAAGATTCCAAAGGAACGAGAGAGAGAAAGTTAAGAATTAACAAGCAGCTAGGAGAGTGTATGGTGAATCGTTATTCAAAGAGCAAATATACTTGTCTATTATAATAAATGACAAGATGTTTCAAAGAAGGGAAATTGTAGGCCAATTCATGCACTCAAATGTTTTCAAACATCTGTCGTGAGCTGGAACAGTAATAGTGTTTTGGATGATGTAAAGATGAACCTTACACTGTTTTGCCATTGATATGGTTTGGCTGTGTCCCCACCCAAATCTCACCTTGAATTCCCACGTGTTGTGAGAGGGACCCAGTGACTGAATCATGGGGGCAGGCCTTTCCTGTGCTATTTTTGTGACAGTGAATAAGTTTCATGAGATCTGATGGGTTTATAAAGGAAATTTCTCTGCACAAGCTCTCCTCTCTTTGCCTGCACCATCCATGTAAGACATGACTTGCTCCTCCTTGCCTTCCCCCATGATTGTGAGGCCTCCCCAGTCACATGGAACTGGAAGTCCAATAAACATCTTTCCTTTGTAAATTGCCCAGTCTCCGGTACGTCTTAATCAGCAGCATGAGAATGGACTAATACAGTCATCAAGGTAACAATAACATAAAATGGGATGGAATCAGTACTGCAGAGACACTTAAACAACATGTTATGAGGAGCACAAAAGAATGGAGAGACTAACTTAGATTAATATCATGAATTCTAATAACAAAAAACGTATTAGAGGGGGCAGCTTCACTATTATACTCCAGGGTTATTTCAAAATAACTGAACATCTGGCCATCTTAGGAATGACACTACAGTGGTAGTGTACTGCGGCCATAGTTTTATTTTATTATTACGCTACACAACTCCATACAAAGGTATGTATAAATCACGAGTCAAAGGTTTCCTGAAGAAAGAATTGTTTATTAACTTCTGGTTAAACTCTTGCTTCAAGAAACTTAACATTTTTCACATATTCTATTCCATATTATGGAAAATTATTTGCTTCTTAAAATTATTTGCTTCTTATGCCAGCATAGAAGATAACTCTTTATTTAATATTCTTTCAAGATCTCATGTAAGCAAAAGGGGCCACAGATTAAACTGCAACCCAGCGGCAAATTGTCTTTTGCAGGACCTATTTTATTTGCCATTATATTCCTGGTGACATTGCCCTTTGTGGTCAGGCAAGCACATGAAGCCAGTGTTTAAAATGACACATAGATCCCTTTTTCAGACCTGAAGAATAGCTCAAGGTCCATCTAGTCATGCACTTATGTAGCAGACAGTGCTGCAGTCAATGCTGTAATGACCCAAATCTCTTCCTATCTCTTCTAAACAGGTCTGAAAATGAACCCTTGGAACGCTTCCAATCACCATCATCTATGATATTCTTTGGCAGACTTCTCTTTGTCTTCCAGAGCCTCCAGGAGCCAGAAGTGCCTGAGGACTGCCATCTTCCACACAGGCTGGTAACCAATGACCAGTGGGGGTGGGAAAATGGCAGCCCAGCTTTTTCTCCTCCAGTTGGGACAACTCTGGCCTCCCGAGGTTCCCTGAGGGACTGGCTGAGATCTATGCCCTGATCTTGAGGACTTCTGCCTGGGCCCCCCTTCTTGCTCCCCTTCGACTCCTTCCCTGTCCTGCTTCCATTGTTTCCTTAGCACACTCCCTTTCATAAACTCCTTTCACACAAATCAAACCCTCATCTCTGGATCTGCTTCCAGGAAAGTTTATTTAAGAAGTATGACTTCCTTATTTAATAATATGGTTGACATTTTGCTACTTCCAAAAACAATTTGAGGAAGTGACTGATGATATTTTCCCCTAAATTCACATGCTTTACTCATCTACAAAGTGAATGACAATTTTCTTCCTATTCATAAACCCTATCTTGGACTAACTGAACCTTATCACGATCAACTTAATTCTTTATAGAGAAAAGCTCAGAGGGTCCACTCTTTGTTACTTCTGACAATTTTTTTTGTAAGATTATTTAATGAGGTCATTTCTCGCACCAAGCCTCAGTGGGTTTGTGGGGCAGTGCCAGTGATGAGCTGTAGCAGGGTGAGGCATTGCTACACAAATGTGTTTCTCTACCTAAACATCTATTTTTACTATTTTTGAGGGCCCAATTCCAAAACGACAATATTTAGAATTACTTTTGAGTTTGAGATGTAATACAAACATTTTAAAATCTAAATTTAAAATGCTTGCTGCACATATCATACTCTTACAAAATGTTTTGAAAATCTTTGCATATTACTAAAATAGAATCAGAACCTGCGAAGCAATAACTCACATGGGAGCTAACCTAATTAATGTATTTCTCTGACCCACAAGTGGACTATGGGACTAAAATAAACCTGAAGCCAGCCTCTCCGTGGATGCCTGGAGAAAGACAGCATTCCCACAGTCCCCTCAGCTCTGCAGAGACGCCAGTCACAGCTACACAGACACCTAGAGTTGTGGGCAGAGAAAGCTGTAAGACTGTGTGAACGATGGCCAGCCTTGGGCGATGTGGTAGACCGAGTCAACACAGTCCTCCCAGCGTGTCTCAAATCCAAAAATTCTGAATTACATATTAAGTAGATATGTAATATACTTAAGTTTTATATTTAATTCAGCATTTATATATATACTATATATATGTACATGAAATACATATATATGTATTTCATTGATGATATTGATGATACATTTTACTATAGAAATGTATGACAGCCAGCATAGACTTTTACTGTGTGGTTGAAATGGAAATTCTCATAGGAACATGCACTATCCATACTTTCCTTCCAATTTTCAGCTTCTCAAGGCTTCTGACTGTATTGGCACTATATCTAGGATGATTTTCTCTGAAATAAATCATATAATGGGGGTATATGTGTGTGTGCCTCAATCCGTTAGACCCACCTTTCCATAAAAATCCTGAAAATTCCTATTTTAGCTTCAAGGCTGATAGGGCCAAGGCAAGATATGCAATTCCTAGCAGCAGAAACTCACTGTTTTTATTCTACATGTCAATGGCTTATATCTTATTTTTCTACTTAGCCTTTGATGAGGCTAAGGTATTAGAAAACTGATTCCTGAAGGGAAAGTGAGAATGAATAAGATTGCTTTAAGGAGGACAAAAATAGTAAGAAGGGCATTTTTTATGAACACACACAAACACACACATACACAATAATGATAATAAAAACAATTAGATTTGTAAAAGTATATGGTTTTTCTCTTACAGTTTCTTATTTTACTATCACATTAATCCCATTAAATCAATTGGATAAATAGTATTCTCCTATTAAAGAAAAAAAATAAAAAACAAAGATTCAGAGAGACAAAATGACTTGCCTGGAGATTAATAGCTATAATTAAATGCAAAGTAGAACTTTAAGAGGTACAGGCATATCTTGGAGATACTGTGGGCCTGGTTCAAGACTGCCAGAATAAAGTGAATATTGCAAAACAGTTAGTCACGTGAATTTTTTGGTTTCTTAGTATATATAAAAGCTATGCTTTGGCCAGCCGCAGCGGCTGACACTTGTAATTCCAGCACTTTGGGCGGCCAAGGCAGATGGATCAGTTGAGGTCAGGAGTTCAAGACCAGCCTGGCCATCATGGTGAAACCCCATCTGTACTAAAAATACAAAAATTAGCTGGGCATGGTGGCACATGTCTGTAATCCCAGCTACTCGGGAGGCTAAGGCAGGAGAATTGCTTGAACCCAGGAGGTGGAAGTTGCAGTGAACTGAGATTGCGCCACGGCACTCCAGTTTGGGCAACAGAACAAGACTCTATCTAAAAAAAAAAAAGTTATGTTTACATTATATTGTGTTTAGTTAGTGTGCAAAAGCATTATGACCAAGAAAATGTACATACCTTAATTTTTAAAATGCTTCATTGCTGAAAAAAATGCTAATGATTATTGGAGCCTTCAGAAAGTTGGAAACATCTTCCTAGTGAAGGGTCCTGCCTCTATTTCGATGACTTCCAATTGATGAGGGCAGTTGTTGTTGAAAGTTGGGGTGGCCATGGCAGTGTCTTAAAATAAGGCAACAATGATGTTTGCCAAATCAATTGACTCTTTCTTTCATTAACTATTTTTCTGTAACATGTGATGCTATTTGAAAACATTTTACTCAGAGCAGAACTTCTTTCAAAATTGGAGTCAGTCCTCTCAAATCCTGTTGTTGCTTTATTAATTAAGTTTAGGTAATATTCTAAATCCTTTGTTATCATTTCAACAATGTTCACAGCATCTTCAGCAATAGTAGTTTCCATCTCAAGAAACCAATTTCTTTGCTCATCTAGAAGAAGGAACATCTCATCCATTAAAGTTTTATCATGAAATTACAACAATTCAGTCACACCTTCAGCCTCAAAATTTAATTCTAGTTCTCCTGTTATTTCTACCACAACTGCAGTTACTTCCACCACTGGAGTCTTGAACCCCTCAAAGTCATCCATAAGAGTTGGAATCAACTTCTTCCAAACTCTTGTTAATGTTAACCTTTTGACCCCCTCTCATAAATCACAAATGCTCTTAATGACATCTAAAATGGTGGGTCCTTTCCAGTAGTTTAAAATTTACTTTGCCCAGACATACCGGAGAAATCACTCTGTTTGGCAGCTCCAGCCCTGTGAATTGTATTTCTTAAATAATAAGATTTGAAAGTCAGGATTACGCCTTGATTCACAGGCTGCAGAATAGACGTTGTGTTAGCATGCAAGCAAACAACATTAATCTTCTTGTATATCTCTATCAGAACTTTTGGGTGATGAGGTGCATAGTCAATGAACACTAATACTTTGAAAGAAATCTTTTTTTTTTTTTCTAAGCAGTATGTCTCAATAGTGGGCTTAAAATATTTAGTAAGCCATGCATAAACAGAGGTGCTGTCCTCTGGGCTTTGTTGTTCCATTTCTAGGGCTCGGGCAGGGTAGAGATAGCAGAACTCTTAAGGGTCCTAGGATTTTCAGGACAGTAAGTGAACATTGGCTTCAACTTCAAGTAACCTAACAAGGGCTGTCCTTTGAAGTCCTGAAGCCAGACATCCACTTTTTCTTTATAGCTATAAAAGTCCTAGATGGCATCTTCTTCCAATAGAAAGATGTTTCATCTAGATGGAAACTCTGTTGTTTAGCATAGCTGGCTTCATCAATTACCTTAGCTAGACCTTCTAGATAACTTGCTGCAGCTTCTACACCAGCATTTGCTGTTTCACCTTGCACTTTCACGTTATAGAGAAGGCTTCTTTCCTTAAATCTCATGAACCAACCTCTGCTAGCTTCAAATTTTTCTTCTGCAGCTTTCTCGCCTCTCTGAGCCTTCACAGAGTTGAAGAGAGTTAGGGCCTTGCTGTGCAATAGGCTGTGGCTTAAGGGAATGTTGTGGTCAGTTCTATGAAGACCATTAAAACTGTCTCCATATCAGCAATAAAGCTGTTTCACCCTTCTATCGTTCATGTTTTCACTGGAGTAGCACTTTCAATTTCCTTAAGAACTTTTTCTTTGCATTCACAACTTGGCTGTTTGGTATAAGAGATGTAGTTTTGGGCCTGTCTTTGCTTTTGACATGCCTTCTTCACCAAGCTTAATGATTTCCAGCTTTTGATTTAAAGTGACAGATGTGTGACTCTTTTTTTCACTTGAACACTTAGAGGCCACTGTACTCTTGTTAATTGGCCTAAGTTCAGTATTGTGTCTTTGGGAATAGGGGGTCTTGAGGAGAGAGAGAGATGGGGTAATGGCTGGTCAGTGAAGCAGTTAGAACACACACAACATTTATTAAGTTCATTGTGTTGTACAGGCATAGTTCATGGTTCCCCAAAACAATTACAATAGTATCATCAAAGGTCACCGATCACAAATCACCATAACAGATATAATAATAATGAGAACTTTTGAATTGTTGGGAGAATTACCAAAATGTGACACTGAGGCATGAAGTGAGCAAACGCCGCAAGAAAATGGCGCCACTAGGGTTGACTTAAAACAGGGTGTCACAGGAATTTGTAAAAAGTGCAGTATCTGTGAAGCTCAATAAAGCAAAACCCAATAAAACGAGGTATGCCTGTGACTGGATTTTATCTGCCCTTCTGAAAGGACCATACTTGTTCAAGATCTTGGAACATTTGACGTAAGCCTACTTCCCTGGAAATCCTTTACCTCAGAAGCTCTTCTGTGGACAGATTGAAGATAAATGATCAGTTGTGCTAATTCATTAGCCTAAATGCTAAAAGGGTTTCCTGTTTGCTAAATGAAGTCAACTTCCATCGTCACAGTCATAGGTATTAATGGTTGGCTATATCTATAATTCCTCCTATCTTATTCACTCCCTTAGTTTTTAATTCATTGACTACTTAAATCCAGTGGAGATCCTTCAAAATGAAATTGAAGGCCGGGCACGGTGGCTCAAGCCTGTAATCCCAGCACTTTGGGAGGCCGAGACGGGTGGATCACGAGGTCAGGAGATGGAGACCATC
>NW_012115154.1:16004371-16012859 GCF_000951035.1 Colobus angolensis palliatus | reverse complement strand
AGACTCTGTCTCAAAAAAAAAAAAATGAAATTGAAAGAGGAATTCCATTTACAGCATACAAGGAAAATCCCTATATCCTCACTGCTCTTTTTTTCCCCATCTTTTCCTAGTAAAAGTCATATTCTACAATGGTGCCAGAGTCATCCCTTCAAAACCTAAATCTGACCACATTGTCCACCACTCAAAAACATTCAGCGGTTTTCTACTGCCTGAAGCACAACCTGTTTCAGCAAGAGCAGCACCTATGATTTTCTACAGTCCACCTTCTCTATTACCCCCACCACTCCTCATGTCATAAGCTTCTGCGTCTCACACAGCATGCTCAGCAATTTGGTCCACACAGCTTTTCTTTTTATTTTTTGTACACTCTGATCCATTTTTCTGCCTCAAAGCAAATACCTTTTTACCTAATTCTATGAATTAGGAGCCTCTTGTTGTGCTATCATTGTTCCCTATCCTCATCTTTGCCATTCATCCATCTAGTAGTTTAACAACTCTCCCCCCCACCCGTGTGTGTGTGTGTGTGTGTGTGTGTGTGTGTGCGCGTGCATGTTTTCTTATTAGAGTGGGAGGCCCTTCACATTAGAGATACAGTGATTTATTCATCTTTAGATTTCTAACATCTAGTTAAAGGCCAGAGACATAGTAGGTGCTCAATAAATGTCTGGATACTTGAGGTGAGATGAGGTTAAATTACTTCCTTTAATATGCATTCTTTAGACTGGGTGAGGTGGCTCACAACCTGTAATCCCAACACTTTGGGAGGCTGAGGCAGGAGGAACACTTGAGCCCCAGAGTTCAAGATCAGCCTGTACAACATAGTTAGACCTCATCTATACAAAAAATGAACAAAATTAGCCACATGTGGTGGTGTGTACCTGTAGTCCTACCAATAGAGCAAGACCCTGTCTCAAAAAATATATAAATATATGTTTATGTATTATATACATTTTACATAATACATATTATACATAAAATTTTCCTTTCACCCTTGTTTACTTAAATTTGATTTGTTCTTTATTTCCTGTTTAGCATTTTTCCACCCATTCAATGCTTTGCCAATTTTCTAAACACTTGGCATAAAAACCACATTTAAGTAATTGATTAGGGTAGGATAATTCATTTTTCCTTGGCTCTAGGCCCATAATATTAGTTGCAATAGAAAACTAAAAGAAATCACTTAGTTTCCTGAAAGGTTCCCAAGTGAATGAATCCAGTCAATTTTCTTCTCCAGAAATCTTAATGTAATAAAACTTGCAGAAGGAAATGGATTAGGTATTATTGTCACATACATTGCCCACTGAGTTCTCTAGTCCTTCCTCCCTTTGCTTTTATTAATCATGCAATAAAGGGGCTAACTAGAAACATGAAAAAAGCTGTATTATCATCTTCACAAATTTCACAATGAAAGAAACTTGCAAGGTGTGTTATAGCATCATTTTGGGGCGACTCTGATCCCCATTTGATATTTCTGGGAACTAAACAGACAGTTGTAACCAAGAAGAGAAAATGGACTTCAGTTTTTATCTTCACAACTTTAAGAATTCAGTTTAAAAATCCTCTTTTTCCAAAATGATATATGACACACATTTCCTTGCTAGTTCCCTCAGAGTCGTCAGTAGCCTGACTACTTCTGAACATGGCTTCACCTGAGAAACAGAATTAGTTATTTATTTACCATTATGATCGTCAGAAAACTTGAATGCAAAAATTCAACTCACACTTTTGTTTTACAAGCTGAAAGGATTGATTACACACACACACACACGCGCGCGCATTGTGTGTCTGTACATATATGTATGAAGTAGCATTCATCACTGTTTTCTGAAAAGTCGTCTATGGCAATTTTCTCACTGGATTGGATAGAATATGGCTCTAATGAGACACAAGACATGGATGGCGAGTCCAAAACAATCTGATGCTTTACACAAGAATCACATTTGTGGTCTCATTACAGCAAATCACATTTGCTGTACCACTAGGTGCAGCAAAACACATATCAAGATGCACGTTGATGACCACAGGGGTGGCCAGTGAGATGGAGATGTTCATCTCACTGCATCAATGCGATCTATCACCATTATTAGAAAATGTCATTTCAGACAGTTCTCTGCTTCCCATCCAAGTCCCTCATACTCCCATTATGCAATCTCAGAAATAATGTTGATTTATTTGGTAGGGGAAGAAAACTCCAGTGCAGTGAGTGCAGGAAAAAAAAAAAAAAAAAAAAAAAGGCGAGCTTTGGAAACAGGCTTGTTTCCAGCCCCCGCTATGATGCTGCTTAGTGATGAGAATCTGGACATGTTACTCAACTGCTAGGAGCTGCTTCCTCACCTGTAAAATAAGTGTCATAATTTCTACCTCAGTGTTTTTCAGAATGCTGTTAAATTAAATATTATTAGATATATAAAGCACTTAGTAGAGTCCCTACTATATAACAAAATTATCAGCAAATGTTTTCTCCTCCTCACTAATGGAAGGCAGAAACGATAACATAATTAAATGTGATGAATTGGAATAATCAGATAAAAATTATACAACTGATAGTTAACTCATTAGATTAAGGACTGGAATTAACATGGCCAGGGGGAGGTTAGCCTAATGTAGAGAAAGCAGGTTAGAATCTCTCTACCTTGTACCTAAACTAGGTCTCATGTTCTACTCTCAGAAAGATATCGAGTTGTTGATTTAAACAGTAACACACATTTATGTAATACCTACAAAGTGCTCAGTGTACTGGACACTGGGAAGACAGAGATGAAAGATCCACTTTCTACCTACACACAAGTCTACTGGGGATTAGGTAGGTTGGGGAGGCACTCAGGATGCTGTCTTCTTTTGTTATTTATTGAGGTATAATTGGTATACTAACAACTGCACATAATTAATGTATACAATGTGTTGAGGTTGGACATATATGCACACACACATATATATACGTATATATATGTCTACACACTAGTGTTACTGTAACAGTGAAACAACAAAAAAACTAACATAATTAACTTCATTTTGATTTAGCCCATTTCCCATTGAGAAGAAGAAACTCCAGCTCACCACCAGCACTCATTTAATTTATATCAACATGCTCTTTGAGGCTGAAGCAAGTCTGACTGATTTTCAATGTGAAAATGAAATATAAAAGCTGTTGAAGTGATTTCTAAATAGAACTTGTCTCTAATCCTAATGTAACAGAAACGCATACGATGTTACATTAGGCTTAGAGACAAGAGTATTCTCAGGGCAAATGGGAAATGGGTGAAGGGGCCTTTACCTCTTTACTGCATGTAGGCTAGGTTAATTTCAGAGCACTGAGATACTACGCAAAAACAGCAATGATGGAGATTTTAAAGCTAAATCTGGGATTAAAGGGGGACGTGTGTAAACAATGCTGCTTTGTTAAGGATTTATAGGAGCACTGTGACCTGACCCAGAACAAACAAGTTCCCAACCTTCTCTGACTCCCTGCTGCCGAGATGTCTGTAGCTATTGGTCAGCTCTTGACCTAGATTCCCCTGCTCTTCCCCCTGCCCTTAACATAAAGACAGCCTAACATCTGTGCTGACTTAAGATGGTCTTTGCGGCTATAGTCCACCCTCTTCGCGGTTTACTGGCTCTCTGGATAAACCTCCTTTCCCTCCTACCAACCTTCATCTCTCCTGTCTGGCTTTTAAGTAGCAAGTGGCTGATCCTGGGTTCACTTACATCATCGCCACCACAATCTGGGTAATAAACATATCCACACCTCCAAAAGTCTTCTTGTGTCCTCTTTTTTTGTGTGTGTGACAAGGATACTTAACACAAGATCCATCTCAGTAAATTGTTAAGTACATAACACTTTACTGTTCACTGTAGGTATCATCTTGTACAGGAGGTCTCTGGAACTTATTCATCTTGAGTAAATGTAAACTTACTGAATAACAGCTCTCATTATTCCCCTGATTCCATCCCCTTCCACCATTCTATTCTCTATCGCTATACCGTTGATTATTTTAGATGCCTTTTTATATGAGAAATCCTGCAGTATTTGTTGATATTACCTTATCTCCTGTTGTTTTCTTGTTAAAAAGAAAATGTCCCTTGTGCGGGATAATATACAAAGCTTTCACCAGTCAGGAAAAATACAACTTTCACACAGTCAGAAACTGAAAGAGACTAAAACCCACCTCCCTCCTAATTCCCTACTTGACAGAGGGGAGAAAAGAGGCCTGTAGCAGCTCCGTGGTCTTTTCAAGCTCCTAAAACTGGTAGAAGCAGAGTAGGAATATAGGAAGTCTCGTGTTGGGTTCACAGCTTAGGGCTACTGGTTCAATGGAAACCTAGGACCCTTACCTGAAAAACAGTTTAAAGTACGTGCCTTGTTTGGGGTGGCTCTTCCCTTGGGGGAAATCATGTTCACATTTGACACGAGAGCCAGCCTTCTTCCTCCCTTGTTCAAATTTCAGAGCCAAAGTTACAGTTGCAGTTGGACTCCAGAGAGGAGGAGAGAGAGTGGGGGGGCACTTATTTTTCTCATGAGCTTCCCACTAATAATGATACATTCCCCTTGCTCCCTGCCCAAGGCAGGGCTTTAATATAAAAACGCAGAAGCATCTTTTGATCATAAACAATTTCTGAAGCATTAAAGACAAGATTGTTTTAAGAACTGCATTTAAAACATCTATGCTTCTTATCTTTGTTTCCTTAAAGGGAAACAGCAGTAATTCCTCCAAATAAATGATCAGTTCTTAATGGCTTCTTTGGCTTAAATTTTAGTGCAATCGCTTTATTTGAGATCTTATTAAACAATGGGTTTAAAGGCTCAAAAGATTTCATTTTTTTAAGTACAAAATGGATAATAAATCTTCAAAGTCTGAATATTTTGCACTACACAAATCTCTAGATTTTTACTATGGAGCAGAAAACCAGGAAAGGTTCCGAGCGTCCTTTCTTTTTGCTGGAGTGGGAGAGTTTTGGACGTACCAAATCTGCAGGGACTGCAAACCAGCACCGTGTTTTTCTGCTTCTTTTCTGCTGATCTGAGAAGGGGAAAGACAAGACAGAATGGCAATCCCTTTGACTTAATCAGCCCAGTTTCTAAGGGTCTAGGGTAAAGTGTGTTGCTTGTGTTGTGAAACAAGCAATCTAGTGTAGAAAGCACTTAGTCATTCATTCTGGTCATCTAATTATATTTGCTTCTGACATTTAACCTTTTCAACAACTTACGATAGTGCCATCTAGTTTGACAGTTTTCTGTTTGTTCCACTTTGCTTCCTGCAATACTGTTTTGAAGTTCTATCATCCTTAAAAGGTGAGCAAGACTATACTTCTGAATTCTAGCTTCCGAAATATAATGTAGGAAGGAGAAATTACCTTCCGCATATTACCCAGAAGGGCTACGGATTAATTTAATGTTCAGATTATCATATGTATTATGCATAAATCATAGAGCATTCCTAATGTAGCTTCCAGGGAACAAGTATTTTTCAAGCCCACTGAAGCTCTCTGGAGAGAGGGTTTAAACAACATCTCAATAGGAATTGAATCTAGCTGTCACTTAAAGAGACTGTTTGGATTGGTTTTCAATGGCCAGATAGGCAAAACTAGGATATGAGATTATAAAATAAAATCTGCAACTGTGAGGCTTGAGGACAACTTGCTTTAACAATCAGCTGTTTGCACCATCTACCTCAATTTACCAGATCACAGTTTCATACTCATTCCATTTAATTCATGCTCAGGATTCTAATAATTCCTCTAGGACTCTATGGAAACCTTGGAGAAGAAAGCCTGTAACTGTACAAATAGCTAGAATGTGTTATGAGCATCAGATTGGTGTATGCAGCCTTTGAACTAGTGCCTGATACATTTTTAGGCTTATTATAATATATATATTTGGTGGGCCTTCTTTTGGGAAATTTTTTGAATGAAATAAACTAGGTCATTTCTTTTTAAATTACTATTATACTTTAAGTGTTATGGTACATGTGCACAACGTGCAGGTTTGTTACATATGTATACATCTGCCATGTTGGTGTGCTGCACCCATTAACTCATCATTTACATTAGGTGTATCTCCTAATGCTATCCTTCCCCCCTTCCCCTGCCACACAACAGGCCCCAGTGTGTGATGTTCCCCATCCTGTGTCCAAGTGTTCTCATTGTTCAATTCCCACCTATGAGTGAGAACATGCAGTGTTTGGTTTTCTGTTCTTGCGATAGTTTGCTCAGAATGATTGTTTCCAGCTGCATCCATGTCCCTACAAAGGACATGAACTCATCCTTTTTATGGCTGCATAGTATTCCATGGTATATATGTGCCACATTTTCTTAATCCAGTCTATCATTGATGGACATCTGGGTTGGTTCCAAGTCTTTGCTATTGTGAATAGTACTGCAATAAACATATGTGTGCATGTGTCTTTATAGCAGCATGATTTATAATCCTTTGGGTATATACCCAGTAATGGAACAGCTGGGTCAAATGGTATTTCTAGTTCCAGATCCTTGAGGAATCGCCACACTGTCTTCCACAATGGTTGAACTAGTTTACAGTCACACCAACAGTGTAAAGTGTTCCTACTTCTCCACATCCTCTCCAGCACCTGTTGTTTCCTGACTTTTAATGATTGCCATTCTACCTGGTGTGAAGTGGTGTCTCACTGTGGTTTTGATTTGCATTTCTCTGATGGCCAGTGATGAGCATTTTTTCATGTGTCTGTTGGCTGCATAAATGTCTTCTTTTCAGAAGTGTCTGTTCATATCCTTTGCCCACTTTTTGACGGGGTTGTTTGACTTTTTTTTTGTAAATTTGTTTAAGTTCTCTGTAGATTCTGGATATTAGCCCTTTGTCAGATGGTTAGATTGCAAAAATTTTCTCCCATTCTGTAGGTTGTCTGTTCACTCTGATGGTAGTTTCTTTTGCTGTGCAGAAGCTCTTTAGTTTAATTAGATCCGATTTGTCAATTTTGGATTTTGTTGCCATTGTTTTTGGTGTTTTTTAGACACGAAGTCCTTGCCCATGCCTATGTCCTGAATGGTATTGCCTAGGTTTTCTTCTAGGGTTTTTATAGTTTTAGGTCTAACATTTAAGTCTTTAATCCACCTCGAATTAATTTTTGTATAAGGCGTAAGGAAAGGATACAGTTTCAGCTTTTTACATACGGCTAGCCAGTTTTCCCAGTACCATTTATTAAATAGGGAATCCTTTCCCCATTGCTTGTTTTTGTCAGGTTTGTCAAAGATCAGACAGTTGTGGATATGTGGTATTATTTCTGAGGGCTCTGTTCTGTTCCACTGGTCTATATTTCTGTTTTGGTACTGGTACCATGGTGTTTTGGTTACTGTAGACTTGTAGTATAGTATGAAGTCAGGTAGCGTGATGCCTCTAGCTTTGTTCTTTTTGCTTAGGATTGTCTTGGCAATGCGGGTTCCTTTTTGGTTCCATATGAACTTTAAAGCAATTTTTTCCAATTCAGTGAAGAAAGTCACTGGTAGCTTGATGGGGATGTCATTGAATCTACAAATTACATTGGGCAGTATGGACATTTTCACGATATTGATTCTTCCTATCCATGAGCACGGAATGTTCTTCCATTTGTTTGTGTCCTCTTTTATTTCACTGAGCAGTGGTTTGTATTCTCCTTGAAGAGGTCCTTCACATCCCTTGTAGGTTGGATTCCTAGGTATTTTATTCTCTTTGAAGCTATTGTGAATGGGAATTCACTAATGCTTTGGCTCTCTGTTTGTCTGTTATTGGTGTATAGGAATGCTTGTGATTTTTGCACATTGATTTTGTATCCTGAGACTTTGCTGAAGTTCCTTACCAGCTTAAGGAGATTTTGTGCTGAGATGATGGGGTTTTCTAAATATACAATCATGCACCGGCAAACAGGGACAATTTGACTTCCTCTTTTCCTAATTGAATACTCTATTTCTTTCTCTTGCCTGATTGCCCTGGCAAGAACTTCCAACACTATGTTGATTAGGAGTCGTGAGAGAGGGCATCCCTGTCTTGTGCCAGTTTTCAAAGGGAATGCTTCCAGTTTTTGCCCATTCAGTATGATATTTGCTGTGGGTTGTCATAAATAGCTCTTATTATTTTGAGATACATCCCGTCAATACCTAATTTATTGACTTTTTAGCATGAAGGACTGTTGAATTTTGTCAAAGGCCTTTTTTGCATCTATTGAGATAATCCTGTGGTTTTTGGCTTTGGTGCTGTTTATACGATGGATTCAGTTTATTGATTTGCGTACGTTGAACCAGCCTTGCAAAGTCCACTTGATCATGGTGGATATGCTTTTTGATGTGCTGCTGGATTCGGTTTGCCAATATTTTATTGAGGATTTTTGCATAGATATTCACCAGGGATATTGGTCTAAAATTCTCTTTTTTATTGTGTCTCTGCCAGGCTTTGGTATCAGATGATGCTGGCCTCATAAAATGAGTTAGAGAAGATTCCCTCTTTTTCTATTGATTGGAATAGTTTCAGAAGGAATGGTACAAG